>NC_043707.1:81230587-81233942 GCF_006229205.1 Suricata suricatta
TGTGTCAGGTAGGAAATTGCTGCAGTAGAGGTCTAAGAGGTTTTTTCCTACTTTCTCCTCGAGGGTTTTGATGGTTTCCTGTCTCACATTCAGGTCCTTCAGCCATTTTGAGTTAATTTTTGTGTATGGTGTAAGAGAGTGGTCTAGTTTCATTCTTCTGCATGTTGCTGTCCAGTTCTCCCAGTACCACCTACTAAAGAGGAAGTCTTTTTTCCATTGCATACTCTTTCCTACTTTGTCAAAAATTAATTGGCCATACATTTGTGGGCCCAGTTCTGAGTTCTCTATTCTATTCCATTGGTCTATGTGTCTGTTTTTGTGCCAATACCATACTGTCTTGATGATGACAGCTTTGTAGTAGAGGCTAAAGTCTGGGATTGTGATGCCTATGTTTTGGTTTTCTTCTTCAATATAACTTTGGCTATTTGGAGTCTTTTGTGGTTCCATACGAATTTGAGGATAGTTTGTTCTCACTTTGAGAAGAATGTTGGTGCAATTTTGATGTGGATTGCATTGAATGTGTAGATAGCTTTGGGTAGGAATGACATTTTCACAATGTTTATTCTTCCGATCCATGAACAGGGAATGTTTTTCTATTTCTTGGTGTCTTCTTCAATCTCTTTCATAAGATTTCTATAGTTTTCATCATATAGGTCTTTTACATCCTTGGTTAGGTTTACTCCTAGGTATTTTATGGTTTTTCGTGCAATCGTGAATGGGATCAGTTTCTTGATTTCTCTTTCAGCTGCTTCATCTTTGGTGTATAGGAATGCAACTGATTTCTGTACATTGATTTTGTATCCTGCATCTTTACTGAATTCATTAATCAGTTCTAGAAGGAGTCGATTGGATTTTCCATGTAGAGTATCATGTCATCTGCAAAAGGTGAAAGTTTGACTTATTCTTTGCCAATTCTGATGCCTTTTATTTCCTTTTGTTGTCTGATTGCTGATGCTAGGGCTTCCAGCACTATGTAAAACAGCAGTGGTGAGAGTGGACACCCCAGTCATGTTCCTGATCAGGGGGAGAGCCCTCAGTTTTTCCCCATTGAGGATAATATTGGCTGTGAGCTTTTCATAAACTGCTTTTATAATGTTTAGGTAAGTCCCTTCTATTCTGACTTTCTCAAGGGTTTTTATTAAGAAAGGGTGCTGTATTTTGTCAAATGCTTTTTCTGCATCTATCGGCAGGATCATGTGGTTTTTATCTTTTCTTTTGTTAATGTGATGGATCACATTGATGGATTTGCAAATATTGAGCCAGCCCTGTAACCCAGGAATGAATCCCACTTGATCATGATGGATAATTCTTTTTATGTGCTGTTGAATTCGATTTGCTAGTATCTTGTTGAGTTTTTTTGCATCTGTATTCATTAAGGATATTGGTCTGTAGTTCTCTTTTTTGGCTGAGTCTCTGGTTTGGGTATCAAGGTGATGCTGGCTTTGTAGAATGAGTTTGGAAGTTTTCCTTCTATTTCTATTTTTTTGGAATAGTTTGAGAAGAATGGGTATGAGCTCTGCTTTAAATGTCTGGTAGAATTCCACTGGGAAGCCATCTGGCCTTGGGCTCTTATTCGTTGGGAGACTTTTGAAAACAGATTCGATTTCTTCACTTATTGGTCTATTCATGCTTTCTATCTCTTCCTGTTTGAATTTTGGCAGTGCATGTGCATTTAGGAATTTGTCCATTTCTTCTGTGTAGTCCAGTTTGTTGGCATATAATTTTTTAAGTAATCTCTGATGATTGCTTGTATTTCTAAGGGATTGGTTGTAATAGATCCTTTTTCATTCATGATTTTGTCTATCTGGGTGCTCTCCCTTTTCTTTCTAAGGAGCCTGGCTAGAGGTTTATCAATTTTCTTTATTTTTCAAAGAACTAACTGTTGGTTTCATTGAACTGCTTGACTGTTTTTTTGGATTCTATATTGTTTATTTCTGCCCTGATCTTTATTATGTCTTTTCTTCTGCTGGGTTTGGGGTGCTCTTGCTGCTTCCCTTCTAGTTCCAGTACGTGCTCTGTTAAATTTTGAATTTGTACTTTTTCTAGTTTGTTGAGATTGGCCTGGATTGCAATATACTTTCCTCTTAGGACTGAATTTGCTGCATCCCAGAGGTTTTGGATTGTTGTATTTTCATTTTCATTGGTTTCCATATATTTTTTAATTTCTTCTCTAATTGCCTGATTAACCCAATCATTCTTTAGTAGGGTGGTTTTTAACCTCCACATTTTTGGAGGTTTTCCAGACTTTTTCCTGTAGTTCATTTCAGGTTTCATAGCATTGTGATCTGAAAGTGTGCATGGTATGATCTGAATTCGTCTATACTTATGGAGGACTGCTTTATGCCCCAGGATGTGATCTATCTTGGAGAATGGGCCATGTGCACTCGAAAAGAAGGTGAATTTCCTATCTTTAGGATGCAGAGTTCTAAATATATCTATCAGTTCCATCTGTTCCAATGTGTCGTTCAGGTCCATTATTTTTTTAGTGATTTTCTGCCTGGTTGATCTATCCATTGCTGTCAGTGGAGTATTAAAGTCCCCTGTAATTAGCACATTTTTGTCAATAAGATTGTTTCTTTCTGTGATTAGTTGCTTTCTGTATTTGGGTGCTCCCAAATTTGGCACATAGATATTTATAATTGTTAGCTCTTCCTGATGGAGAGATCCTGTAATTATTATATAATGTCCTTCTTCATCTCTTGTTACTGCCTTTACTTTAAAGTCCAGTTTGTCTGACAGAAGTATGGCTACTCTAGCTTTCTTTTGGCTTCCAGTCGCATGATAGATATTTCTCCATCCCTTTACTTTTAACCTGAAGGTGTCTTCTGGTTGAAAATGAGTCTCTTGTAGACAACAAATAGATGAGTTTTGTTTTTTTATCCATTCTGCTACCCTGTGTCGTTTGGTTCGAGCATTCAGTCCATTTACATTCAGTGTTATTATTGAGAAATGTGGGTTTAGAGTCCTTGTGTTTTCCCTAGAATTCATGTTTATAGTGGTGTCTCTGGCACCTTGTATTCTTTGCAACATTTCCCTCAGAGTCCCTCTTAGGATTTCCTGTAGGGCTGGTTTGGTGATCATGAATTCTCTCAATTTTGTTGATTTCGGAACACTTTTATTTCTCCTATTTTGAATGACAGGCTTGCTGGGTAAAGGATTCTTGGCTGCATGTTTTTTCTGTTCATCACATTGAAGATTTCCTGCCATTCCTTCCTGGCCCGCCAAGTTTCCATCAATAGGTCTGTAACCACTCTGATAGGTTTCCCTTTGTATGTGAGGGCCCTTTTCTCCCTAGCTGCTTTCAGAATTCTCTCTTTATCTTTATATTTTGCCAGTTTCACTATGATATGTCGTG
>NC_043707.1:81234042-81309825 GCF_006229205.1 Suricata suricatta
TTCAGGAATTTCTATGATACGGGTGTTGTTCCGCTTGATTGTATCACTCAGGTCTCGAATTCTCCTTTCTTGCTCCTGGATTAATTTCTCTCTCTTTTTTTCAGCTTCCTCTTTTGCTATAACTATATCTTCTAATTCACCTATTCTTCTCTCTGCCTCGTCAATCCTTGATGTGACTGCCTCCAGTTTGTTATTCACCTCACCTATAGCCTTTTTTAACTCATCATAGTGCCTAGTCATTGTCTCAGTTGATTCTTTGATGCTTTTCTCAACCACAGTGATTAGTTTTATGACAAGTTTTTTAAATTCTTGATCCGGTATGTTGTCTAGATCTGCCTTGAGCAGTTCTGTGGCTGTGACTTCCTCCTAGAGGTTCTTCAGGGGAGAGTTCCTTCGTTTTGTCATTTTTGCTATTTTTTGTCTCTTGTCACCTTTAGAAAGCCCGTTGAGCACTGTGCACCTGTTAATATTTCTCTGTTAAAGGCGGCTTATTGACTGTCCAGGGCCTGTCGTTTCAGGAAATATTCTTTTAATGGTGTCTCTAAGTTTCTCTTGTTGTGCCTTTGAATATTTTATTTCCCTACTCAGCAATATTTGGCACTCGCTGTCATGCACCCCCTGGCTTGTTTCTTGGTGTAACCCTAAGAAGGAAAACAGACAGACAAACACAGAGGGAACAGTAACACAATAACACACAGACAAATCAAACAAACAAACACATTAAAAAGGGGAAAGAAAATAAAGAGAATGGGGAGGAAAGAGCCAAAACGAGGAGAAGAAGAAAAGAAAAAGAAAAAGACATAAAGAAAAATATAAAGGGGGGCAGTGACAATAAAGGACAGTGGACAGTCTAAAAGTGTATGACCAGTTAAGAGGAGAGGTAGGGATGAGATATAGGAGAATACATCTGGATTGCAAGAAGGTAAAAAAAAAAAAAAGGGAGAAAGGAAAATAAGGAGTAAAAATTTTAAAAAATTGAAGTAAATAAAAAGTAATAATAATAAAAAATATGTACGGAAAAAGGAGAAAATAAAAGATATGAAGAAAAAAGAAAGAAGAAAATTATAAAAAACAAACAGAAAACCCAGCAGCTCCCCCTTGTGGGTAGGCGTGGTTTGATGTGGTAGGTCTTGGAGGCTCTTCTTAGAGGCTCCACTTTGGTGTCTGCAGAGATTAGATAGGTGCCATGCCAAGCTCCGCTGAACTACTAACTGTAGGCCACTCTAATGAGTCTGGTCTCCTTGTGCCGCGGTTGAGCCGAGTTGTATTTTCCAGGCCTGCCTCAGTTCAAAGTTCCAGTCCATGCACTTTTATGCTACCACAGATGAGATGTATTTGCTTTGGTGGCTGGCTTCTTAGGGGGAGGAATGGGTTGGTCTTGGCTCAGCCTGGGATTTCGGCTGCCCCTGCCTGAGGCAAGATGTGCAGCAGGAGTGCATGTGCACCGTCACAGACCCAACCCCCAGCAGGGATTGCATTTGCTTTGAGGAAAGAATGAGTGCACAGCTGTTGCCAGAGGTGCCAGGAGCTGCTGGAAATGAGCTAGGAGCTCCTGCAGCCTGCGCGCGCACTCAGGTCTCCACCACTGCCATCTCCCTGCCGGGATCGGGCAGAGGTGGGGGCTGTTTTTTCCCTGTTGGCACCTGGGATTCAGGTTTCGCGCAGCCAATGCTAGGGGTGAGATGCGCCATGGAAATGAGGTGCGTGCTCCCACTCCCAAAACTGAGGTCGAAGTAAGCACCCCTGATACTGCTGCTGCAGTGGTCACTGACTCCTCACCAAGATGGCGCAGGGCTGGAAGCTGTTCCTTCCCTTGCGCCACCTGGGTTTGGGATTTAGGCTACCCAGTAGTTATCTATGGAGTGAGCTTATCTCTCGAAGTGCGGTTAAGGGTTCTTTACCTCTTCCCCAGAGACAGTACTATGAGTGTGTTCAGTCTCTCTGTCTTTTCCCTTTGTCTCTTGGGCTCCACATGCTTGCCCTGCATTGGGCTGGGGCTCCCACCTCCCCTCCCCATCTCGGGCTGGCCCGTTTTCCAATCTCCCCAGTTCGCATTCACTCACTCAGGTATCCTTCAGGTTCTCTTCCTTCTGGAGTCTGTATTTTCTCCTTCCGCTCCTGCAGATGAGAGTAATGTCCTTCTCAGTTTGATCGATGGGGCAGACGAAGTTTACAGAGCTCCCCTCCTCTCCGCCATCTTGGCTCCTCCCCCTTCATACCTAGTCTTAAAGTGACAAAAGATAGGTAGTACACTCAACCTACTTTCAGAAAAGCCTTATTTATATAAACACTGCTAATTTAGAGCTGGTATTCATATAAATGGAAGTTAGCCTTCTTTGAGAGAGAATCACTTATACAATGTTATTTTAGTAATTTTTAAAATATTTCAGGGAATAGAGGCACCTGGGTGACTCAATTGGTTGGGTGTCCAACTTAACCAACTGAGCCACCCAGGTGCACCAATAGGAATTTTTAATAAGCAAGTTTTAAAAGATTTCTCCTGGGTAAAATTTGTTAGTTACTTAATAACATTTATGGCTCATAACTTAATAACTTGAAAAGTAGTAACTTAAAAATAAAAGCTTTGATGTTTCCAATCTGACTTTTACCTGTGGAGAGATTTCTTTTCTCTTCAGGTTAAGCATATAATTTCATTAGTAACAAATAACTGATGGTCTATTAGGATGTTGATACCGGAGTCACATTGTTTATTTTTTATAATCATTTTAAATTATTTTATATTTGAGAGAGAGAGACAGCGAGAGACAGAGACAGAGCATGAGTGGGGGAGGGACAGAGAGAGAGGGAGACACAGAGTCTGAAGCAGGCTCCAGGCTCTAAGCTGTCAGCACAGAGCCCAACATGGGGCTTGAATCCACAAACCGTGAGATCAAGACCTGAGCTGAAGTTGCATGATTAACTGACTGAGCCACTCAGGCGCCCCTGAGTCACACTGTTTAAAAACATGCTCAAAGAAAAGCAGAAAACCAAATAGAAAAGGGTAGCAAATATGCCTGACAAAATGGATTCATGCTTCTCACTAGATTGAAGTTCCAGAGTATCATGGGTAACTTTCAAAAAGAGTTGTGACTATCACATCTAAGTCTTATTTTGCAGAAAAATGCAATCTCATGGGGGAAGTATAGAGGTGACTGTTTCTCTGTCTGAAGATGACACACAGATGGTACCTCTTATGTATGATGTCAAACTGAGTGACAAGAAAGGTACACCAAAGGCTATTCACTCTGGTAAATAAGAAGATAGATCCTCTTGACTAGCTACTATAGGTTTAACTAGCTACAGTGTCTGAAAGATGTAGATGTTCTTAACAAAAAATAGTTATTTCCACACATAGACCAGGGATGGCTGGCAAGATCAGCCTTTCATAGTCTGTTTACATTCATGTAACTATAGAATCATCACAATATCTTGGACTGTCAAGCACATCCACTAACATACACATGCATTTCAAAATACATCAGTGGTCATAATAAAGAACTAAAACACTTGTTCTTTTCAAAAGGTGATTTAAAAGGTATTTGTGGACAAAAGGAGAAAATAAAATAACTTAAAACAAAGTTTTTGTCTTTCTAAACATTTTTTAATGGTGACTCATTTTTACAAGAGAGGGAGACAGAGCACAAGTGAGGGAGGGGCAGAGAGAGACAGAGACACAGAATCCAAAGCTGGCTCTAGGCTCTGAGCTGTCAGCAAAGAGCCCGATGTGGGGCTCAAACTCACAGACCATGAGATCATGACCTGAGCTGAAATCAAGAGTCAGTTGCCCAACTAACTGAGCCACCCAGGTGCCCCAGAGAATTGTGAGATTCTGACCTGATCTGAAGTCAGACACTTAACCTACTGAGCCATCCATGTGCCCCATGTCTTATTTTAAAAAATCAATTTCTGTGCGCCTGTGTGGTTCAGTTGGTTAAGCCTCCGACTTCGGCTCAGGTCAGATCTCACGTTCGTGGGTTCAAGCCCCGCATCAGGCTCTGTGCTGACAGCTAGCTCAGAGCCTGGAGCCTGCTTCCGGTTCTGTGTCTCCTCCTCTCTCTGCCCCTCCCGCTCTCATGCTCTGTCTCTCTCTGTATCAAAAATAAATAAAACATTTAAAAAAATTTAAAAAATCAATTTCAAGTAAAAATATGTAGTATCATAATAAGCTAAGACATCTATTCACTAAGATATCTTAATTTGAAAATACTAGAATTAAATGTTCCTACTTATTTCTTTAGTCACTCTTTATAGATGAATACATGTGTGCTACAAATGTATTCATATTAAATATATATTCACATATAATCAGCTCGATCACAAGTCCTATCTTTGCATCTTATCTCAGAAACACATGGTAAGATTTAACTTACCCAACTTACCATAATCAACTTTATTTTCTTTTAAAGTAATAACTGTCTTAGAAAAGGCACATGGTTTCTGATTGTGGGGAACCAAAGATTTAAGGGCTCATAAATATCTAATGGAGAAAGTTGTCAAAGACATATTTGTTGTTACATATCACAATTTTTTCTCTCAAATTTAGTTCCATTTTCTTTCTGTCTGCACAAAACGACTCAAATCAACTTTAAAATCTCATCCACAACCCCTTTTGCCTCCTCACAATCTCCCAAAAGTGAAAAACAAAAAAACAATTTTGTTCATATGATATTTTCCTTGAGGTCTTAATCGGTTTAGTCTGTAGGATTTCCTTTTTGGGTGACATTATCAGAAGAAATTATCCTGTACCATTACCTATGGTCAATGAGGTTTGACAGGCTTTCCTTCTCTCTCATCTGCATCTGAGTGGAGGTTGCAGGCAATTCCCTGAGACAGGAAGGTGTGTCTAGACGTGACCCTTTGAAGTTTCTTTTACTTCCATCTTCAGTTCACTGAAATTTCATTTTGGAGGGTCATCAACCTTAAACACTCAGAGCCTGTGGACAATGCTGCTTTAGTTGTAACAGCCATTTACTTTAGTACTAGAGGAAAAGTCAGGCTGGCCTAGGGAGTTTGCCTGAAATTCATTCGGTGTCAGCCTTGGGTGGCCCCTACCCAGGCAATGGCTTCAGGCCAAGGAGGAAGACAGGGAGAAGCTGGGAAGAGAACTTTGCAAATTGGGAAGGTTCAGGGGAGTTTATCTTGCTCATGCAATAGTAATTTTTTATTTTGTTTTTCTGAGGAATAGAGCATTCATTGCAAATTTGCAGTTTAAAACTGGTAATAATCAATGACAGAAAAGGATGATTCTCCAGCCAATCTCTTAACTAATCGAAAAAGCTTGCATTGTTTTGGTTTTATTCTTTTTACATTATCCCCATAAAACAATACAGCTAAATTCTCTTGATATTTGTACTTTAGGCAAAGTCTCAAGAAAGATTACCATTTTAGGAAAAATGCTCCTCCCCCATAATGTGCCCCACTCTTTCCAATGGATACAGTAGAATGTGGATCAGGGGTTGCTATGACTGTGTTTAGCATAGTCTTTGGTTTCTTCATTGTGAATACAACATTAAAAAGATGGTAACCCAAATATACCTTGAAACTCCTTCAGACTTTCACCTAGGAAAAAAAGACAACTTTCAGGAGTTAGTCTTACACCAAAACTCTACTTTTTGAGAGGGATGGGGGGAAATAGGGGTAGCGTGGGAGTGGCATAGTAATTCTACATTTGTTCTTTTCCTGGTAATAGAATAAACTTCAGTGTTTCATTTTATATGCCCATTTTGTTGTTTTAATGTCAGTAACTCCCTGTATGTCTTCCAACTACTGTAGGAATGAGGTCTATTCACTTCAAATTCACATCTGCCTTGTTTGGGTTATAGTTCCAGGGAAAAGATGGTAGTGCACAGTTTGCAAAAGTCTTTTGTAAGTAGGTCTTTACAGTGCTTCTGCCAAGGCCTTAATTCTAGGGGGGAAACTTTCTAATCAGTTAGACAACATGGTGAGAACAGGGCTTTTAGAAAGCCCCAAGAACTGCACTTATATTTTCTTAGGTAGTGTTCTAGGTCTCTTATGATCACATAATTGAACTCAGTACTAATATTTGGGTGGATGTTATTTTGGACCAACTCCTATCAAAGGAGAGTGAAGATGGAAGAGAGGGTGCAGCATACATATAGCTAGGCCATAGAAAACAGCACTAGGAATAGGACTTCGTATCATATGGAGTGCTGCATAATTTCAAACAGCATTTTGCCTATATATAACCTCACTTCAATTTTGATTCTAAAAATAGTCCTTTTTAATGGGCTATCATAAGTAGCCATTACCAAATCTCCATTTTTCAAGGTTTAGAAGCTAAGGCTCCTGCTTAATGACATTTTTTTAAATTTCTTTTAATGTTTTTTTTTTTTTTTAAAGAGAGAAAGAGAGGAAGAGAGAAAGGGAGACACAGAATGCCTAAAGTAGGTTTGAGGCTCTGTGCTATCAGTACAGAGCCCAATGTGGGGCTTGAACTCACAAGTTGTGAGATTATGGTTTGAGCCAAAGTTTACACGTAACAAACTGAACCACCCAGGCACCCTTGCTAGAGACATTTTAAATGTGTATAGTTAGTGAAAGGCAAAGGATTAAAACCTGGGCCTTCTGATTGCAAGAGCTTGCTAGGAAACCAAAATTTAATGAGGCTGCCTCGGTGAGAAGGGAATTATTGAGAAATTTCATTTCTTGAGATTTGCCAAAGGTTAAACTTGTTGTAAGCATCATTCAGTCTGAGAATAAATCAAATCTGCAAAGTGCAGGGCAAATATGCATTGTTTTAAACACCCACAAATTGATTTATAACTTTTTCTTTCACATTCTTTTACAAAGCATTTTACAGATGTTCAGTTTTGATAGACCTTGCACATTTCTACTTGTATACATAAACCATCAATGTATCATAAACATTTCCCCCAAACTATACCACATATATTTAGGATGTGGTTTCCAGCTATTTTTCAGAACAAGTTTTGTGGCATGGGGGATAAAGTAAGATTTTTAAATCTGATATTTATGGTTAGGGACTAAGAAAGGTGATTCTTAAGACTCTACCTAAGAGATGAAAAATTACATATAAATATCCAGAAGAATTAATTTTGATTCAAATGGGTAGGTTTATTTTTATTTTGGATTTGTTATTGACTTGAATTTTCTATATTACTTTATTTTTAATTCATTAGATCCTAGAAAAATTATCCTTAAAAACTCATCAATAAACTCAATAATGAAACCTTAAAAAATAAAACTTTAAAAAGTGGTATCATAAAAAATAACAAAATAAAAAATATCATATATCAATACTGTATCATCACAAATATTTAAAGCATACATTATATAAGTAATATATGTAGTCAAACATTTTAATGGTCAGATAGTGTGATTTTTTTTATTTTTGAGGAGTTGATTTCTACTGTTTCAATAAGCATTATCATGCATAATTTTAATAGTAATTTTTTATTTTAAAAATGCTACTTAGGAACATAATTTAAAAGCTGAGAATTTATCCTGATATCATTTGTTTATTCACTTTCTAGTCATTATTACAAATTTTCTTTGCCTGTCATAACTTATTTTCTATATCCTGATTTTGGAAATTAATGAGACTCTTCATTAGTGCTTTATTGTCTAGCAGAACTAGAGGATTTCCACAAAAAATGGATCTCACTGTGATTCTGAATCATTCTAGTAATTTTATTGGGCCTCAAAGTGTTCTGAGCCTGAAGGAAACACTCTATGTAAAACTTGCAGATTCATCTGGTAGTGATTTGTCATTTACCATGTTTTGGGCTTGTAGCCAGGTCAGCTGTTGCCAAGAGAAGGCAGACAGGGGAATAAAATTATTATCAAGAAAAGACTTGGAAATATACTGAATGAAGCAAATCGAGATACTCAAACAAAATCTAGGATGTAATGGACTCTCAGAAATAACTTAAAAAGGCTAGAAAAAGAAGAGGACTCAATCCCTTTAGGCCAGTTTTTCTTTTTTTTTCCTCCTTCTTCCTGACCTTGACATATCAAGTACGAGTCTTTAAATAAATTCTATTAATGGGACAACTAGGAATAGATTTCCTCTAATATTTTGGTCAAATCAATTCTATGACCTGGAAATTTGCTCTTGAAGTTACTCCTTCACCACTGTTTTGCTAGTTTTAAATGTAATTTCTAGCAAGTTTAACTCTTGAACTCACTATTCCTCAGATTCAGTCAGTAAAATATGTAAATCTATAATGTATAGAAGTTTAAGAAAAATACATAGTTTAAATCTAATAAGAAAACATTATGGCCTGAGAATTTCAAGTGTACTTGGAGGACAAATATATTTGAGTCCTAAAGCTTTAGTAGAAAGATTCTGAATAAAGATAGAAAGATAACATACGGATAAATCTCAGTAATATGCACTCAAAAATATTTGTAACAGACTTGGGTTTAAAGTTTAAAAACCTTTAGACTTGAAAAAATATCCTTTAAGAGCTCACCAAACCTCATTAGTTTGACATTCTTTAATTGAAGTAATTATAACAATCACTAATATTTAATGGATACTGTAAGTTGATACTATTCGCTAAAAAGCTGAAGAAAGAATTTATGCATTTAATCAGAAGATTTCAGTTGATCCCTTTTGTCTTATGGGAGCAGGTACAAAACAGACAATATTGATGATGAACAACAGCAAAAAAAGATAAAAAACACTTAGGCAAGTTGTTTATGTTGTAATCTACCTGAAATGTAGAGGACTTCTCAGGATGATGAAGACAATTTATGTGTCAAAAAAACCAATAGAATAATTTAGAATGTCAGATTGATTCGTATGTATAAAGTAGTAGTTTTTGCATACAATGGGTTGCTTTTTGAGAGAATATTTTATTTAAATTAAGAAGGTATTATATAGCATACGTGGAAAGAGCCCTGATTTAGCATCAGGCAGACCTGGGCTAGAATCCTAACTGTACCACTAATAACCTGGATGACTTTGGGCAAGTCATTTAAGCAGAATTCTTACATATAAAGAGGTCAGGGGTTGTAATAGTAATATATTTTTAATAGAATTCTTACTGATAATGTAGTTATAGTGGCTAGAATGATAAATGATACATGCAGTTCAATAAATGGTGGCCACCATTGTTATATTACTTTATTCTAAGCTTTTTATTTTTTAACATTTCATAATTTAAAAAAGTATAAACTTCTTATGCTTCATTTATGATGTCAATTTCTTCTAGTATTGTTTTTTGATCATCTTGAGATAAGTTGGTACATGGTTTGGGGTAAATGAAGAGACTCGAAGCTGGAAGCTGGTGTGCCCAAGTTTACTATGCTGGATTTCTTGGCCACTATCCTATTGAAGCCAAATCTGTAGCTCAGGATTGCTGCTTCTGAGCTACAGGAAAGAAAAAAGTGTTAATGGCCCACTGTGAGGAAAGGAAAAGAGAAAAAAAAAAAGGGCAATTCAAGAATCCTTCACCTCTTCCAAGAGTTGGTACCATTATTATAGCCACCACAACCTATGGGGCCAACATTCTTTTTGTCACAAAGACCATCTGTCATGGGTGCATTAGTTTTATTATTTAAGAAGGAAAAGAAGTTGCTAAATTTGATTGTTACATCAACAAAATGCTTTATAAAATTAATATGTGACAATATTTTAAGACTCATCAGATTTTTCTGATTATTATTTTTTAAATGTTCATTTAAGCAAGGACTTGCCTTTTATTGCTTTGCATTCCCTATGGTGCCTAAGTTAGAGTCTTGCATGTATGAGTTTTAGCATAAGAGTTAATTGATTTAAAAATCTCTATTCCCTTGAAGACTTGACCTTTTCATGAGGGATTTTTTTTGTTGTTGAGAATTATTACAATATGGATTATTCCAAGGCTTTCCTACCCCTAACCACTGTGCTTCTACCCATCCATAAATATTATAGACTAACCAAAGCTTATTGAATAGTAATTGAATTAAAGTCTTTTACTCCTAGAAGTTCTTAAATCAGGCATCACATACACCTATTAAACATGAAATTGGTGCAATAACACTATTTAAATATATTCACATCAGGCCAGCATCCAAAAACCCTAAGTCTTGATCAACCAAAGGAACTCTGTTCCTAGGTCAGGATAATCTCCACTAGATTAAAGATTATTTCCCTCAAAACCAGGCTCAACAGTTACCCTCTTCCAAGACATTAGCTTTATGGCCACCAAATTTTTAAAAATTACTGGGTTTTTAAAAAATTTATTTATTTTTGAGAGAGGGAGTCCAGGGGAGGGGCAGAGAGAGAGGGAGAGAGAGAGAATCTGAGGCAGGCTCTGCACCATCAGAGGGGAGCCTGAGGTGGCCTCAAAACCACAAACTGTGAGATCATGACTTAAGCTGAAACCAAGAGCTGGACACTTAACTGACTGACCCACCCAGGTGCCACAAAATTATTGTTTTATTGAAATAAAATATATTTTTATGTTAGAATACTTGGAAAATAAAGATGTCATGTGTGGTAATTTGTTACAAAATGGGTCCTAGTGAACCATACCTACATGAATTCAAGCCCTGTATAGTCCTCTCCTACATTCAATCTGGGCTGGACTTATGATTTGTTGGTCCAGTAGAATGTAGTGAAAGTGGAAATTTGCAAGTTCTGGGTCTAGATCCTAAAAAGTCTTGCAACATTTGCTTGCTTCCCTGAGACACCATATTAAGAAGCCTGAGTTGATTTATTTGAGGATGTATAAATACTGCACGCTAACCAATTGTGCCACTCGAGCGCCTGGTTTATTTGAGGATGAAAAGTTTTATGGAAAAAGTCTTTCTTTGCAGAAAGACTACAAAGAAAGATCCATTGAGACCCTAGCCCTTCCAGCCATATCAGCATAGGACCTTGACAAGTGGATGAAACCATCTTGGATGCATCAGCTCCTGTCAAACTGCTAGGTGACTACAGATGCATGAGTGTGCCCAATTAATACCAAGGAACAGATATCAGCTGCCTAACTGGACCCAGTCCATACATATTATGGAATTGTTAGCAAATAAATGGTTGTTTTAAGCCCTAACTTGGGAGATGGTTTGTTATGCAGCAAAAATTAACTGTTACATATAAGAAAGTATGTGTAATCCAACCACTTTGGCATAAATTAATATTTTGAAATAATTTATATTGTATAGAATGTAACTTGCTTTTTTTCACTTAACATTGTACTATGAATATTTCCTCAAGAAATTAATATTCAAAATGTTTGGATTTTATAAGAAAAGAAAGATAACTTTAAAAAACCTAAAACAGGGATTCTTCTGTGACTCAGTCAGTTAAGCCTCTGGCTTCATCTCAGGTCATGATCTCGTGGTTTGTGAATTTGAGCCCCCACAAAGGGTTCTCTGCTGGCAGCACGGAGCCCACTTTGGGTCCTTTGTCTCCCTCTTTCTGCTCCTCTTCTGCCTTGTACATGTTCTCTCTCTCTCAAAAATAAACATTGAAAAAAATTTTTTAAAAACCCCAAAACACTATAAAATAAACTTTAAAAGGTGAGCAGTATATGTTCCTTTCTGTGTTAATCACTACATAAATATACATGGTATATGGGCTATGTTGTGTATTAGCTACCTATTGCTATGAAACTAATCACCCCAAAGCTGATTGGCTTAAAATAACAATAAACATTTATTATCCCTCATGGTTTCTCCCAGCGCTTCAAGAGCAGCTTGAGGTTGTAGTCAAGATTTCTGTTGTCCTAAAGTATCACCTGAAGCCTTTACAAGGATGTATTCACTTCCCAGGTGACTTACTCAAAAGACTGACAAGTTAGTTCTAAGTATTGGTGGGAGGCCTTAGTTCTTCCCCTCCTAGCCCTCTCCATAGGGCTGGTGGGCTATTTTCAGGGTATAGTGACTGACTTTCCCAAAAACAAATGATCCAAGAACCTAAGTGGAAGCTGAAATGCCTTTTATGACTTAGCATCAGAAGTTACATACTATTATTTCTTCAATATCATGTTAGTCACCCAGCCCAATCCTAGTTAGTGATATAAATCACCTTTGCTGAAATTCTAAAATAAAAATAGATATGGCCATTGGAAATATGTTGACAATATGGAATCTGACAGAATGTTGAACCAAAACTGCCATAGAATGGAAATAGTTTCATTGAAATATGACCTTAGGACTTGAGACATAAGGGTAGTCTAGCTGTGGAAAAGAATGTGTATGTCCATTTTGAAAGAAAAATTTCTATTTTTTGCTAAAAAGTATGAATGGTGAATAACAATAATATATAAAGAAATTAAGTTAGATCTTAGTATTTTAGTGAAATGCTATGTTAAGAAAAATTCTTCGTCTTTGAGTTAAAACCTTTGTTGAAGATGAATTTAGGCAGAAAACCGAGCATGTAAAGGAACTTGATGCCATTAAAAAAAAAAAAACTTGAACAGTGAATTAATGCATCTACTTTGAATCTACACAAAAATGAGATAGAGGTAAAATATTTTCTTATGGATGAAATAGGTTTATAATGTAGTCAATCTGGAATATACTGGTACTATAAAAGATGTTATTTTAAAGTAACTATTACCTTATTCACAAAACCTAAACTGATCCATGTAACCCTAGCATATTAAAACTGGAAGATATTTTGGCAGTGAAATCGTCTTCTATCCTACACAGTAATTCTTTCTGTAGTTTTTGGTAACTGTGCATATTTTACGTGAATATTTCTGTTGGGCAATTCTAGCTTTTTAATTTTCTGTGTGTGTGTGTGTGTGTGTGTGTGTGTGTGTGTTGAGTCAAAATGCAGCATTTTGTAATCCATCTATTTCTGCCTTTAGAGTGGCAATTAGTTAATCACTTTTCCTTCTACATGGCAGTCCTTAAGTGTCCACATGTATACTGAGATCTAGGCTATTCATAGATAGTATTTATTGCGACAGTCTACTTCTTTAGGACTTCATTTTGCCTGACTGTGCTAATGTGAAAGCAGTCTCAAAATATGACTTGGAAATACAGATATACCTCAGTCTGATAGAATTTGAATTTAGTGCTTTAGTAGACTGTAGAATTCATGAAGGCAGAGGTTATATATTTTTACTTACATTATGTCCCTAGCACCTAACAAATTGCATAGCATATGATAAATATTTGTTGGATGAATGAATGAATGAATGAATGAATGCATGAATGAATATGGCTCAGGTCAGCTACATGTCATTTTGCTAGATCCTGTATTTCTTAAAGTGCAAGTTTACATTACCAGTGGAAGATAACACTTTTTATCTTTTAAAGTTCATTCCAACACTTCAAAATATTTCATGAACAAATTAGTGAACCATCCTGACCATCCCTAAATGGTTCAACAATATCTGTCTTTCATTGAACTAGCGCTACCCTAATGCCCTTAGGCATTTTTTTTAAATAATGGAAAGAAAAAGTATGTTGTATCCAGTGGGAAAGGAAAGTGGAGTAAGAACAATTCTGTGACATGAAATAAGACTGCATGATAAGGATAGCCTCTTTATTCTTATTCTTATAAAAGTCAACCATAGAATTTTATAATTTCTTTTGAAAACAAAACAAAACAAAAGAAAACAAAACAACACCTCTTTTTTTCCATATGGGGATCATTAGATTTAGGTCTGGTTCAGAATGATGACTCCCCACTACATCATCTGCACACTTTCTAGAATTTACTAAAACTGTTTGTTGTAAGTGTAAATTTATCCTTATTTTATTAAGTTTGTAGTAAGTAACAAACACAATGTCAAAGACAAAAGAAGTATTTTACACTGAAGCTATCTATTGGGATCAGCTGAGGTGATTTTAGTTTTCATGTTAACCTTTAACGGAATCTACTTAATTTTGGTGTTTCAAGAAGTATTGTTAATGCTGCCAAACACTTGCATAAGAAAACCCCAACTCCATTATTTGATTGCAACTCAACTAATACAGTACACTGGAGAAAAATGAGGAGGCCCTGAAACTTTCTAAATGTAAGGCAAGTAAGAGTCGTCAAAAGGGTAGCTGTCTGGAGAAACTGTTACTACATATTTGAAGTTGTCCATGGTTTAGATAAAATATCCTTCCAAACTCAGCTTGCTCCGATTCCTTGTTTACAAAGCTAGTTTCTGATTAATAAGTCAGTCCTCCTGGTATTTTGATGTGTAAGATCTATTTCCCTAAATAAGAGACAAACCTGTGTCCATGGTCACTGGAAAAAACATACAGTAAAACCTTGGTTTGCAAGGATAATTTGTTCCAAAAACATGCTTGTAATCGAAAGCACTGGTGTATCAAAGCAAATTCCCCTATAAGGAATAATGGAAATTGTGATGATTCATTCCATAACTCAAAAATATTCATATAAAAATGATTAAAATTCTCTAATATAATAAAAAATAAGAAAGAAAATGCTAACATATATAGAAAAATAAGCAAATTAACCTGCACTTACCTTTGAAAACCTTCATGGCTGGCGTGAGGGAGACAAGAGAAAGGAGAGTTATTTTGTAGGACGACTTTCACTATCACTAATGGAACCATTGCTATCTATTGGCTCAGTGGAATCTTTCTTTTCATGCAGCTTTAACAAGGAACCTATCCAATGACATTTGCTTTTGCCTCCTTTAGAGGATTTTGCAAAAATGTGACTTTGCATTGTTGCTAAACAGATTCATTGCTTGTACTGCTACAGCCTTATTCAGGTGATGTTTTTCTACCAAATTTTGCATTTGTTTCCCACATTTTTTACCTCTCACTAATCTCATTTAGAGTGAGGGATTTCTCTGACTTTTTCTCCTCCTCTGCAGACGAGATACGGATATAGACTTCTTTAAAATCTTGCAATTTTGGCCACTTGCATACCTTGTTTGTGCTTCTAGATGATTTCCTTCTTCCACCAAAATCATCTCCTTCTTCTTACCACCTTTCTCTCCAACCTTTTTCTGCATAGGGGTCATTGCATACACTTGTACAGATGTTGACTATAGTACAGTAGTAATTAAGTCTTACCAAGACCTAGAATGAAGCAAAGTATTCTCAAGTTTACTCTTGTATGGAAAAGCAAAGGACTGTCCATAGGTGCTTTGAAGTGACAAGAAATAACTGGTGCCAGTTGTGGGCACCTTCCAACATTCTAAAAAATCACTGATTTCTGGCAAACACTGTGGCCTGAGACTGAGCATCCGAGCATGGGAGAAGATCACCCACAATCCCACAGAGGGAGAGAGAGATAGAGAAAGAGAGAGAGAAGAATCATTGGCTCAGTTGTGATCATGTGATGTTCAGCCTCACATACTACTCACATTTCAAGACATTGCTCGTTTATCAAGGTAAAACTTATTAGAAATTTTTGCTCATTTTGCAGAACAGTCACAGAAAAATTACTCACAGCCCAAGGTTTTATTGTGTTTCTTATTGTAAGTGAACAGATTGCTTCCTGAATCAGTCATTGGTGAGCTTAGCTAGCCTAGATCAGTGTTCCGGAGACTGTTCAACTCTTAGTGTAATGAAAACAACACTAACCAATAACCTGTTCAGGTGTAAAGATATTGGTGTGATCAGCCATTTTAAAATATGTGTGAACAGCTAACACCTCTCCTTTTATCCCTAGTCTCTCATTTAAGTTTATTCTAAACAATTGCAAGCATTATACTGTAGTTGTCAGTGTAGTGAGTAGATACTACCATCACCATTATCTGATAAAATTTTATTTTGAGCACACAACTTTGGCACTATGCAGAGTACTAATTGATTCAGTTTATTAAATTTTTCTGAGATGTGAGGTGAATTTGACAAAGAAAGAGCTGGCTTTTCATATTGTATATTTACCTAGTATTTTGGCATCATCGGCTCAATAATAACTATTTAACAAAGCAACTTATGATTGTATCCATAAAAAATATTTCAGAATTGTACAAAGTTATCTAGTTCAGAATGTATAGAGGAGATTCACTGTATATTAGTGAAACATATTCTTTAAGCATTATAATTGAATTAGAACGCTCAGATTTTTTTTTTTTTTTGAGAGAGAGAGAGCACCTGAGCAGCAGAGAGGGGCAGTGGGAGAGAGAAAGAATCTTAAGCAGGCTACATGCTCAGCGTGGAGCCTAACTTAGGGCTTGATTTCACAACCATGAGATCATGAATGAGCTGAAATCAAGAGTCGGATGCTTAACCAACTGAACCACCCCAGGAGCCCTGCGACTCTCAGATTTTGGGTGGGGGGCACTTGTGGGGAGAAGCACTGGGTGTTATATGGAAACCAATTTGACAATAAACTGTTAAAAAAAAAAGAAAAATTCTGGTATCTTAAATAAGGAATCCTTGCTATTTCAAGAGACCCTGAAACTACTGTAATTTATTTACAGTGTAATGAAAACTAAGAAGAATGTAAATATTTACTCAGATATTATAATAGCAGTAAAATATAATATTTTGGTGTGGTAGGCAGAAAAAATGGCACCTCAAAGATATAATCATTTCATAATCCTCAACCTCTTAATATTATCTAATTTGTAAAAAAATATGATTAAATCAATTTTGTTGAGAGGACAAGCTTATTCTGAATTATCCAGTGAACTCTGAATACAATCACATGTCCTTTTAAGAGGCAGAGGGAGATTAAGCAGACAGATAGGGAAAAGACACACACTGGGGACAGGCAGGCAATGTGAAGGCAGAGCAAAGAGAGATGTGACCACAAACCAATGAATGCCAACAGCCACCCGAAGCTGGAAGAGGCAAGGGGTAGATTCTCCCCCAGAGCCTCCAGAGACAATGCAGACTCTGAAACCTTGATTTTGTACTTCTGACCTTCAGAACTATGAAAGAATAAATTTCTGTTGTCTTAGCCTCTAAGTGTGTAGTAATTTGCTGCAGTGGTCAGAGGAAGCTACCTCAGTAGGCGTAGGTTTGCAGTAGTTTTATTTTCCTCCCCAACTTAGAAGCCATACTACTCCTTTCAGTATTGGGTTACAGGTAGAAAGTATACATTTGTACCTTTGATGAAATCCATTATTGTCTTGTAAGATTATATAATATTTTGTTACATTAAAACATTCTTCAGGGTGTCTGGGTGGCTCAGGTGGTTAAGCCTCTGACTTCGGCTCAGGTCAGATCTCACGTTCGTGGGTCGGAGCCCCGCGTCAGGCTCTGTGCTGACAGCTACCTCAGAGCCTGGAGCCTGCTTCCGGTTCTGTGTCTCCTTCTCTCTCTGCCGCTCCCCCTCTCATGCTCTGTCTCTCTCTGTATCAAAAATAAATAATAATAAAATACTAAAAATTTTTTTTAATTCTTCATTTTTTAATAATGAAGAGTCGTATACTCTTGGCATAAAACATTTGGCTAGCGTAGCAGGGTATCAGGATGATAAAAATTAGGCTGTAATTTAATTCACAGCAATACAATTTATGTTTGTCATGATTTTTTGGATATGTGCATAAAAACATAACGGTGATTTGTGAAGCTCAGTTTTCATTTTTCTCTGACTTTCCAGGTCCTACAGTGCACCTTTTAGAGCCAATGAAAGGAGCACTTATTTCAGACTCTTTGCTTGAGTTTTGCACTTTCTGGTACTTTACATACACAATTCTTTCTTTTCTTTCCCTTCATTGTTCAGATACTTTTAAGTTGCTTTTATGGTCTATACATTATTTGAAGTGCAGAAGATACAGCAGTAGATGAGGCAGATAGAGTTTTTGTTGCTAGAGTCATGACTAGCCCATTAGTACCTTTGCAAAAATTGTAAAAAGTCCCTCCTCTCAGCAGGCATAGTCTGAGGATCCAGGGTCTGTCCAGCCTGGATTTTAGCCTTACTTCTCCTTTAGTTAGGTACTTTTGTGCACAACCTACATCTCCATAGGCAGAAGCCCTGCTTTGTCTCAAGATAATTGTGACCATGACAGATGGTTTTCTCAGCATCTCCAGCACTTCTCTCTACTTTGAAAAAGGGACAAAAAAACCTTTCAGGATTATTGAGTAGAGCAGGCTCCATTTCCAAATAAGGTTGCATATACCAGAGAATGGAGAAGCTGGGAAGGTGAATATTGATACTTTCCACTACTCAGTGCCTTTTCCCATTGAAGCTGGTGGATTTATCTTGACAGATTTGCATGAGCCTAGTTGTATTCCACAGGTCAGAGAAATTGTTCTATTTCCAGAAGGTAAAAATGCTGATGAAGAAACCTTCTATACATTGGGTAAAAAAAACGAACTGATCTCCTGGTTAGGAATATTTTGTGGGCTGTGGGTTGCTACAATTTGTGGAGAGGTGCTAATAGGCTGTGAGAAACTATTTGGGAGGATGATATATTAAATGAAAAAAATATTAGAAGAACACATGTAGCCAGAGCTACAACACAGATGTGTACAGAGAAAAAGCTGCTCTTTTGGGACTACTCAGAATTATCACATGACAAAGGAGGAGCAAGTTCTTGAATTCTCAATATACTTTGTCTTCTTTTCACTAGCAGCAAAGATACATGTGGGTAAATTGTCCATACCTCTTCCTAAAGTGAAGATGTATTTGTACTGTTTCAAGAAATAAATTATTGTCCATTGAAACTCGAGCAAATTGTGGGATTTAGGGTGTGCCATTTGTGTGTGTGTGTGTGTGTGTGTGTGTGTGTGTGTGTGTACATGTAGGATAATTAGGCATGGTTTTCTTTAAAAAAAGTTAATGGGAGAATAAAGTATCCTCATTATTCCCTATCACAGCTTTGGGATCTAGGGACAGAAAAATAACTGATAAGTGATTTTTAAGTCAGAGAAAAAAAAGCCTGAATCAGTAATCTAGCTTGCCAAATGGGGACTGATATGTAAGAAAGATTTGTATTTTAGGGGTTAGAGCTGAGTGGGAGTGGAGAAAAGGATGTGGGGGGGGGGGAGTAACCAACAACAGGCTGCAAATAGTTAGCAGGGAGCCAAGAAGGAAAGACAGAGCCAAGATCTGGAAGATTCATTCCATTCTAAAATAAGTATCTCCACTGCTTAGTCAAGTTGAGAGAAGGTTTATGTTAAAATTGCCTGTATGTGGAATAGCTCATTATAAACTTTCTCTTGAGATAGATGAGCCACTCATTCAGTTATAATTAGGATGATCAAAGTAGATAGAGTTCTTTCTTTGACTTCTAACTATGCAGGTAGTTACTACATTGTGTTTCTACAGTTGTGTGGACATTTGAGTGTGATACAAAGTTACTCTTACACAGTAGGTGAAATATCTTAAAAATAGCTTATTTTTCACTTAGTTTTTTTTTTTTTTTTTTTTTTTGGCCTATAGTGAACAGAGAAATCCCTAAAAAGAGCTGTTTCTCTTTTCTTCAATTTTCATGGCTGTGTTGAATATGAAAGGCAGAGTTTATCTTCTTATATTGTATCCTCACAGTTGAGACAAGAAAGGCCAGAAGGTTAAATATCTCTAGTTTATACAACTATACTAGATCTAGTTTTGGGCTTGGAACAAGACTATAGAACTCAAGTGGGCACCATTCCAAGCCAAACTGGCTTTTTGTATTTTCAGATCCAGGAGAATGAGTTTGCAAAGCAGACCTAATCTGGCTATAACTGCAGGAGACAGACCTGAGAAGATACAGATTGAACCAAATACTGATAGAGTTGACCAATGGGTTTTCATTTCACAGCCTAGCTGCCTGCGGCAGAGGTGGCCACAGTAGTATATATTAGAAACTGTATCTTCAATACCACAAGAAGCTGTAGCATCCCTCCCCCTCTATTTCTCAGGAAGGCCTGGTTCCTACTGAGTCTTTTGTTGGTCAGCCTGCATTCCTGATGCCTGAATGCAGTCAGTCTCCTTGCTCCCAACCCACTCACTGCCACCCTAAGTAGAAAGATACCTTAGTTTACAGGAGAGGAAGTGGCAAGGCCCAGGAAAAGGGCTTTGCTGCTCTTTCTCTTTTCCCTGGAAAATTACTAACACATAGAAACATGGGAAACTACAGGAAACAATTCCCAGATCCCAGCCTGGGAAGAGTTTAGCATCTACTGCAAAGCAGCATAATGTAGCAATTAAACGTTCTTGAAGTCAGATTTTCTGGATTTGCATTCTGACTCCCACAGGACTATAGGGTTTTGGACAAGTTAGCCAACTTCTGTCTGTGCCTTAGTTTCTTCATTATTAAGATGGTGATAATAACACTACCCATCTCATAGGATTGTTGCCAGGGTTAAGTGAGTTAACATAAGTAAAGTGCTTAGAATAATAGTAAGCTCGCCAGTTCTTTTAAAATACAGTGAGTATCACCAGCAAGAAACTATTTACAGAGTTCAAGAATGATACTTAAATTACTTATCCTGTAGAGTTTGCTAATCCCTTCCATTTTTTTTTTTTTATTAGAAATCATTCAGGGATTCAGACTAGAATGCAATTACACCAGGGAATCTGTGTTAGGGCCCAGAGCCATGAACTGGAAAAGGGCTACCTGGCTGTCATAAAAAGTAAAGGCTCTGGCATTCTCAACACTCTCCTAGTTAACTAGTTTTATCCCAGAATTTGGCTTAAAACTGAGTTTTCAAGTGAGAACTAAGTTGGTTAGACTAGCTCTGGGGATTGATCTAGCTGCAGTGACACCAAACAGACAGGTTAGTTGGCCCAAATGACATCATGACGGCAGTTTTAAAGGATCTGAAGAGTTGTCGGTTGGAAAAAATATTGAACTTGCTTATTTCTGTAGGAAAGTACTGAGATGAATGGCTGGAGGTTTCATGAAGGCAATTTGGGTTCCATATGAGGAAGAAATTTTCAACCACAACTGGTTTAAAATAGAAAGGGCCATCTTATCAGGTAATAGACTTCCTACACTAGATATTCCAGCAGAAGCTAGTCCACCACTAATCAGAAATATACCTGTATATTCCATGTAAAGTGAAGATAATAATCATTTGACTGGTTTGTTATAAGGATTAAGTGAGATAATAAGGGTATGGCAGTTCGCCTAGTACCTGACACAGTGTTAGTATTTGAGGAGTGGTAATTGTTGACACTACCACAACCACCATCACCTCCATCACGACTACTGGCATTATTATTATTAATGGGAATTTTAAGCTTAGCTAAGAGGATGGACTGTATGATCTCTCTAATACTATGAAAATAGATAGTTAGCTTATACTTCCTAAGGTCTCCTTCCCCTCTCTTTCCCTTCCATAAGTTTTAAATACTTAGAAATGGGAGACATCTTACATTGTAGGATGTGGTGTTACTCTTCATGTGTTTATTATGCTAGCTCCTTTGACTATTCTATTATTTATTATTCTCTACTTTATTTAGAATTGTTTAACCTGTGTATAGTTCAGCTGTATTCTTTGTTAGTATAGTAATTATAGACTTTCTTCTGTTTATAAAGATGAAAAGGAGATGGGATAAAGAGAGGAAAAGAGTTTCAAATTTAAATACCATGGTCTTTTATTTCTCAGCTGGTAAACAGGTTAGATGAAGATTTTTTTTTAAATGGCACTTGTTTATTTTCTCCTAAAAGATTCATTATGTTTTAAAATCAGACTTTGAAAGTTTTAATGCTCTTTTTGGTAACTAAGTCTTTTCTTACAAAAAGAAATTGAGTTAAGAATAAAATTTAAAAATCAGCATATTTCCTCCAAGGCAAAAGAACAGAACTTGTAGGAACACATTAGGAACAGAAAATCGAACCAAAAGGACAGGTCTAAATGAAGGAAAAAAGTGAGAGCTATTATTTCTCCTATGCTATAAGTATATGCTTTTGGTATACTAAAGGACATCTCTAATTGTTCTCCTTCTATTCATTAATTGGTGGTGAGATAGGGCTCCACAGGACAAATTAGAGTTAAAATTTATCACTGTCTGTGGGAGAATAGGAGAAAACAAAAAGGAACACAGATAGTGAAGTTATAAAGGATTCAGAATCATAAATGGTTTTTGGTCTATAATCCATGCTTGCTTAGCAGATGTTAAATGGAAGCCCTGTTGGAGTTTGGCTTCATTTTTATTTTTCCTCTATGTGTGCAGTTTACTTAGACCGCCTCCTCCTTCAAGGACTTTTTCCCCCCTTGCCTGTAGGCCTGCAGAGGCAATCAAGGCTAAACAATAGGTGCCTTCTTATTTCAAGTGGGCAATTTGCATTTCTGAGGATCTCCTGACTGGATTAAACGTATTTCACAGAAGCTTCTGTAACTCACCGGAATGTTCCTTCTAGAAAAGTACCTCATCTTTAGCAGGGTCGGATAGTACTCAGCCTTTACACTCCTGAGAAACATAAAGCACCTGAATTGCACAAAGTAATCATTTTCATTTCCTCTGTGATTCGGTTACTCATAAATTCAGAACTGTAGAATCCATACGCTTTCCTAATTTTCATACTGTTTATTTGAGTGTTTTACATAAAATGAAGCAAACAATGTAAGAACTAGAAACTAGAAATTTGAAATTCTGCCCTTGAGGAGCTCTGCAATTTTAGATCAACTACTTGCCAATCCTGTATCTCAGTTTCCCCATTTGCAACAGGAGGGGCTACTGCCCTTTAGAAGTCTACAGGATGAAAATTCTCTACAAAAGTTACCCCTGACTAGCCCTCCTTTCCTTCATGCAACAAGGAAAGATTATGGATGGATATACCAAGTGTCAGGTACTATAGATACAAACTGGATAACCCATGGGCTTTGCCTTCAAAACTCTTACTGTTTACTGGGAGGGACTGATATGCAATACGTGCAAAATGTTGTGATAAATGTTGTAGGTGAAGAACTTTAGGAGCAGGCTTTACAGAAGAGTTGACATTTTGGATCTTAAAGAATAGGAAAGGAAGTCAGTAAAGAACAGACTGTGTTGAGAGAGGGGAGAGGTTGGAACTCTTGGAGTTATCAACATCTGATCTGTGTAGAGGAAATAGAGCTCACGATGGAGGCTCAGGGAGATCTGAGAGGCAAGGAGAAAAGCAAGAGAGTCCAGGGTCCTGAAGGCCAAGAAAGATAGCTTCAATGGAGTGCTCATCAGTCATGTCAGATGTCACTAAAGGCTCACTGGAAGCTCCTGTCTGTTAGAAAAGGTAACAGCGTTAACTGAAGACTTCTCATAAAAGCAGGTGGACAGAGGACCTACTGCAGTAGATTTCACAGTAAATGTAACAACGAGACCTAAGGTATTGATTCTTATTTTCAGAATCTTGGCTATTTGGTTGGAAAGAGAAGGAAAGACAGAGGAAAAGATAGAGAAATGTTGGATCAAGAGAGATTTTCTTCTTCAAAGAGGAAAGACTCATATGCTTATATAATAAAGGGACAGAGACAGTAGAGATAAGATAGTAGATACAGGCCAAAAAAGAGATGCCAGCCATTGTCCTGCCCAGAATTCTCCAGTCTCTTTACCTTGACATACAAAATCTTTTCAGTTCTGACTGTTCTTTATCTCTCTAGCTTTATCTCTAATTTTGTACATGCACTCAAACTATGCCATGCAACTGAACTAAGGACATTTACTTGAATGTCGTTGTATATACTGCCCAAAAAGCCTTTTCTTTACCCACCACCACCACCTCCTCACCACCACCCACCCCCAACCACTCCTCCTCTTCTTCCTTCTTTCTTTTTTAGCCTGGTTAATTTTGATTTACCCTTAAAGCCCTGTTCAGATGACCCCTTTCTCTGGGAAACATTTCCTGGCAATCCCTCCTCACCCTCATCTCAGCCTGCATTAACCACTTCAATTTGAGCTCCTTTAACGTTATTTGTAGACTTCTGTGTTATTAATCACATAGCATTCAAATTTTCTATTTACTTGTCTGCCTCCTACAGGTGGCCATTAGTTCCTTGAGGCTCGAGAACATTACTTGACAGATAAGTGGTCAATAAATGTTTATTTAACAAGACAAGGAGGGCAACACTTTGGTATAATGGTACCTAAATGAACTTCTGTTTTGCTTCAAAGATCCTTGTGTGAATGTCTCTTTGTTCCCTACTTCTCCACAAAAATAACTACTGTCTGCTGGGTCATTAAGAAGAGGTGCTGGTGTGGCAAATATTAGTAATCCTATTGTCATTTGTCCCAAGGCCAAGGTAGACACTTATACAATGACGGCACTTTTTTTTTTCTTTTTTTTTTTTACAAACCTGGATGCTACTTCTTTACATGGTAGCTATTATTAATGGATCAGAGTTAATACTTGGGACAAAAACTATTTGCTGTTCTTATATATCTCACAGAAGTTCCTTGTTTTTCTTAAACCTTTTTTAGAAATATAATAGGAAACTCTCCTTCAGCTCTAAAACTGTGTTTCTGGGGTTCCCCAGGAATCAGGTTTGTAAGATCTTTAAACAATGACGTTCAGGTGGATGTTTATTTTATTTAGTAATTTATATGAATTATACTCCTGTGTCTAAGCAGACAGTATGAATTCCACTGGTCAGATGAGGGAACTTGGAATCATTAATGTCTTTAGAAAAATTGCAGTAGAGGCGATGGTGAGGGAGAAGAATGATGATATTTTAGCTACACAGGAAAAAAAATATGGAGAAGTGAGAAATCATCATGATCATTATCTGTTTCTTAATTTTTTCTCCATTTCTCACTATACACGATATAATTCAGTTTAACAAAAATTTACCAAGTACTTACTTGTGATAATTACTGTATTAGGAGTGGTAGATACAAAAATGCATGAGACAAACAGTCCTCAAGGAATTTACAGTCTTTTTAGTTAAGAACTAAAGCACAAGGAGGTATAGGTTGATAGGGAAAAACATGTTATTATAGCTTTGTCTGATTGGTCCCATTTATCCAGCTGTGGTGCTAGAATTCAGGAGATCATTGCTGACCTTTTAATAGTCAAAGTTGCTTAGAAATTTTATCATCTTTATATATGGGATAATTTCCCTGAATCATGGAAACCGGATGTGAGTAAGAGTTTATAGTCTTATAATGTGCTCTTGTGGAAAAAATATTTTAAAATATTACATTATAAAGAGGATGTATACTTCTGGGTCAGAAAGTCAGAAGTTAGAATTCTATAAGACTTAAGAATCAATCAATTTAGAAAATATTATTGAATCTCTGTTAAAAATCATTTAAACTTTGTTGAGTCTGTAAAATTGATTCATTATAAGAGGCAAAAGACACTTTACTTAGAACAGCACACACAAAAAAAGTCATCTCCCAACCCTGTTTACTCTTGACTCAAATTGCAGAACAGGCAATAAAGAAAGCTTTGCTACACTCGTTGTGTTCTCTAGTGAACATTAAAATTAGCACCCATGTGAATATTATAAAAATAAGGAACAACATGTTCATAACAAACCTTAGGAAGATTCTGATGCAGATAAGGACAAATGTTTCATTTTCATTTTTAAATGTAATGCTGTTACAACTTAGCGGCAACATTATTCCCTGCATGGCGGCCCCCTAATTATTTCATCATGCAGCAGGAAATCCTGGTAGGTCATATATAAACAGCCTGAGGCAGGAACCTCTTCATCTGATAGAGTATGACATCTGACATCTGTGCAGCCTGCTGCTCGCCTGCCACAATTAACCAGGAAGCTCAGACATTAACTAATGCAAAGGCAACTGGGAACTTGGGATAATGTGGAGTAGCAAAGGTCTTTCCTAATCCAATAAATTCCTATGAAGATGAAAAAGCAACAGCAAATAGGTGACAATTTTCTCAGGAACTGAACCTTTGTGGTCTTTTCCTTGACTGTTTTCCAAGAAGCAGCAAGCCATCTTTCTTATCTCCCCACCCCTTCTACTTCTCATGTATGCATAATTTCCCTTGACTTTGAATGGGACTTAAGTGCACTTAGAGGCTGCTGGATTTAGCTCTTGGTATTGTTTATGCCTACTGCTGGAGTGGGGGGGCGGGTGGCAGTCCATTTCTGGGCTTTACAAACTAAATGAAACCCGGAATGGAACCTCTCTATAAAACATGGGGAGGCATTGAGCCAGCACCTGCTTTATAGACTAATTGTTTCTACCAGACATTTATTATTCTGATTAAAGGCAAATGCTAAGGATGGTGGGTGATTTGCATTGCCAGAAATTTCATTGTATTATCTGCTAAGAAAATATGATTTTCATATTTTATTTTAGTGTTATTATTAAACAACTACTTACTGAGTACTTATCATGTGTCAGACACTGTCCTTGACCAATAAAAGTATCTCTAATCAGGGCTCTAAAAGATTATCTCTGCCCATAAACTTGATCTGTTGAAGGAGACTACCGCATAAAGCAAATAACACACAAATGTGCTTAGTGGCTTTTAAAATGGGCTAAGAGTTGATGAGGAGGAAGCAACTATATTAATAAGAGGAGAGGCAGGAAAGATAACATGGAAGTAGTGACATTTGCTCTGTATCTTAAGTGCTCAGTTCTCCAGGTTCACAAAGTGAGGAAGAGTGTTATAAAGTAACAAAAACAAAGACCCTGGATATTGAAGAGCTGGAATGTTTGATGGAACTCTCGGAGGATAAATATTTTTCAGATACAGAATGTGGAGGGCAGTGCAAGGAGATCAGGTTGGAAAGGTAGTCCTAGGACTCAGAGGGCCATGCTAATGAGTTACTATACACACAGTGATTAACTTGATTTTCTTTTAAAATTAAAGAAGACTATTGCTAGAACTATACTTTTGGAAGATTATTTTGGCAGAAGCATGTGGGATCGATTGAAGAAGGAAGAAAGATTTGGGTCAGGAAACCAGTTAGAAAGCCGTTTCATCAGGGACTCTCCATGTTCATTTGTTGATTCCTTCAACAAATAAATGCCTAAGGTCAAAAATGATACCTTTGAATTTTGATCTCTTGGTATTTAAAGAATACTGGTATGGCTTTGTGATTAATTTCTCTAACCCCTCTTTCTCCTTACTCCCCAACCCCATTCTCCATTTTCTTTTCTCTGTTTCTGAGCCATCTGAAACCAGAAATCACTGAAATCACACCCCTTTGAGGTTAAAGCTCTTGGCCAACATTCCAATCATTTCAACACTATCCAAGTTGAACTCTTTGAAGTCCATGCCGCGCTAGTAATGATATAGCAGATATTTGTCCAAAATAATCACTAGTGGGTTTATAAGAGAGAAAGAAGCCTAACAGGCAAGGATTGGGAAATGCATATGGTCAATTATGAATTGACTTTAAAAAAAAAGTAGGCTGCAAGAATCTGATAAGGACAAGTCTGGGAGATTCAGGATAAACATACTGTATTAATTATTATTATTCATTCTATATTGCCACAAGTGTACACAATGGGATATAAATGGTTGACAGTGCTGGGGAAAGAATAATATTCCAGCCCTGGAGTGCTTATAATTTATGTAAACACATCCTTTTATTTTGTTTTTCCAAGCCATATCTCTGAATTGTGATTCTGCTTATTTTGCTCATATTCATATTTCATCTCTGGTTCTCATATAAACTAAAAAATGAATTGTTTTAGGAATCACACATGTTTTTCCAAAATGATGGTTCTCCTCATAATACTAAAACTGTTGCATGGGGAATTGTGAGTAGAGTCAGTCTTTGGTTGAAGTCCCCATGTATATATCAAATGAGAACAGGGGAGTATATTTATGCCCCTCTGGTGATGAATGGGGCTAAAAGAGTGTAGTATTATTAGGGGTTTTTCCTAGTAAAGTATTAAAATCCTTTGCCTTTAAAAGTCTTTTTGCTATAAGACTACAGAGGAAGCCATTAAAGATGAGTACCAACATTTATTATTACCTTAAGTTCCTTGCTAGTTCTGCCTCCTGATCTCTTGTTAATTCATTAAGTTTATTGGTCTCCCCCAGCATACATTCATGCTATATTATTGCTTTATTCCACCTTTCCCACAAAAATCTTTAAGCTAGTTGAGTTTAGAAGCAGACTGTGTAATTTATACTGCCTCTCAGGTTTTTGTTAAATGGCAATAAGTATTCCATAGCTAGGTGAATTTGATATTAATATGAATGTGATAGTGGAGAAACTTTCATTCTACTGCAACTACACATATTACTTATTTTACTACCTTTCATTTTACTATTTCAAAACATTTGAAAGACACAATTTGAACCTTGACACAACCTGTATTAGTCTCTGAAAAGACTTTTCTTGAAGTCAGAAACAAAATTTGTGAGCAAATATGGAACCTATAATTTGAAGGTCCTAGAAAACATGATTGATTATAATAACATCTAGTTTCTGATATGAGTAACCACTACTTATAAGAAATAAATAGGGGGCAAAATGAGTTTATTTTAACCCTGATATTAATTGGGCTCTTGATCATCTGAGGTATTATACTGGACACTACTGATACCATGGTGAATAAAATAAACATACCCTAAACTTGTAGGCGTAAATAAGATAAACCGACAATTTCTGTAGTTTGTGGAAGTGTTTCAATAGGAGAAGTACAGAATAAACTGTGACAGCTCCTTTAAGTCTTCAAGTTTAAACATAATGGTTAGGGAGGACTTCCCAGAGGAAATCACATTACCATAGTGACCTAAAAAAATGAGTGAAAGTGGGATGAAAGTGAAGGTTGAGGATTTGAAAGTGATTTCAGATAGAGAGCAAAGTCCAAAGGCCAGTAAAATCCTAGTAAGAGGCTAGAACTAAAAACAATCCAGGAAGAGAGGGAAGGAGGAGAACTAAACAAAAGTAACATTCTTCAGCATCATGTAAGCCAAGGTAATGTATTTAGACTGAACACTGAAACAGAGGTTCTAAATTTGGGTTCCATGGCCTTGTAGGGAGTCATGGATGAAGGGAATTCAGGGAATTTCTTGTGAAAATTTTGCTCATAAATGGATTCTCAAAGGGTTCTGGCAAGCCACTCTCCTAGTTAAGAATAAAAATCTCTTTCTTGATGTCCACCCCCCCCCTAACATTTTACTATTTGTGAAATGTTAACCAGTAGGACCTTGGCAACCTAATTTTGCTCATTTGCACTCATATATTCAACAAATATTTATTGAATTTTTCATAAGCAAGAGATATAGTGAAGAGAGACTTCTAAAAGGAGAGGACAGAAAATAAATGATGAATGAGATTTCACAGTAATAAGTACTGTAAAGAAACTAAAATAAGGAACTCTGATAGAAAGGAAGTCTTCCTTGAGATGGCATTTGACTTAAAATTTGAACTGGCAAGAAATTAAAACAGCTAGTGCCAAGGCCCTAGACAGAATTGGTTTAATGTATTTGCTGAGTAAAAAGAAGGCCAGCGCTACTGCAGTATAAATAGCTGCTGGGGGTAGTAAAAACTAGGATGTAATACTGGAGAAGTGGACCAAGAGTCAAGTCGTATGAGCCATGGTCATTATGGTCACAAATCTGAATTTTATTTTCAGTGCTATGGGAAATCATTGAAGGAATTAACCAATAGCATTACAGAATCTAATTTATGGTAAAGAATAAACAATGAAGGGAAGGGAAATCAAACAGGGAGACTAGTTAGAAATCCATTGTAGTAGTTCAGGTGAGAGATAATATTATCTAGAGGTAGGGTAATTTGAGATGTATTTTGGGGCAATATATCGCTGCCTGTGTGTGGGCACAGAAAGATGCCGCACTGTAATGGGTAAGATTCTCCAAATACAAATACCTCTCAAAGGAGAATAAAGAAGATATTCCAACAAAATTAATTTGGGGAAGTGTCAGACAGACAAAACCAAGTCAGAGTATGTGTATTCAAACCTTAACCCTGTCGTTTGTGACATCAGACCAACCAGTGATTTATTTACCTTCTCTGGGTCAATTTTCTCATCTAAAACATGAAGTGAAGAAAATGTGAGATAAAACAATAAAATTTAGTTTAATTTTAAAAAGAACAATAAATAACTTCAAAAACCAAATGATCTTTGAGAATGGGTAGCTGAAAAAGGAGATAAAGAGAATCTACAAGAAGAAATATGTTTTTACCAAATGAAAAATTGCTTTTTCTTTTTATCATGCTGGTTCTATTAAAATTTTTTCTTTTAAGTCCCCATTTAATATGATCTTTACTCTTCCTTTTGTTTCTGTATTCAGAACTGCGTGCACACAAGCTAGGCAGTGAGGAGATTTCTAGTGCTATGTAAACAATGTAGTCTGGCTTCTGAGAATTCATTCTGCATATATTACATGCATTGATATTCAAATATTCACATGAACTTCTCAACAAGCTCATAGTGATTATGACCTCCACAATCACCTTAATTGGACCAGCCCCTTTCCAAGAGTGTGCCTAGGAGTCACTGGATGTGAGCTCAGACTTTTGAGGTTGTGTATTTACAAATCCTCTCTTCCTTTCTCTTTCCTGTTCACTATAAAAACTCTGCAGTTAAAAGTAACTCTAGAAAGCTAATTTGGGATGGGAGTGCAGAACAGAGTCTCAAAAAGCTTTACTTAGATATCTACTTTGTGAAAACTAGCATTGTTTATATATTTCTTTAAAAATTATTTTTAGGTATCATTTGCTATCTTAAGCAGCTAGGTAAGTGTTAAATATACAACTGTGGCTTAGTTAACATTGTTTATAGAAATGGGTTCTCTGTCATACTGTCATACTAGTTTAAAACCAAAGAAATACCACATGCCTACGTGATACCCATGGTATAGAAACGAGACTCTTGAATTTGGTGAGGGTGTGGGTGGGGAGTATAGGGTGAAGGTATTTGATGGCACACATAAAGTTTCTCAGTTGGGAAGTCTGGTATTTACAACCTGCCCCCCAAATCCTTTGAATGGACGTTAAGCTGGACAGCCAAAGCTGATCTGGAAGGAACCTCCTAGAAATGAGCCAAGGTTTCAAAAAATCTCAAAAGAAAATAAATGCTGTTAAGATTTCAGAATTTGAAAAGAACACATGCCTCTAGGTTGTGCCTGTGAAAATTATATAACTAATATGTGGATAAATTGCATAGTGCCATTGTGGCCAAGAGAAAAGATTTTGAATTTTAATTTTGATTATTTTCCAGATTGCTGCCCAGATATCTCCCCTTCATTTATATTGATATATTTTAAGAAAAAAAAAAAAGAGTTGGACACCTGAGCTTTCTACACTACTAGAGTATTTCTTGTAATAGCAGGGCAGGAAATCTTGTCTCTCCTGTTCTTTTAACATACTCCATTCATTCTGTTACCCTACAATGTGTTAAAAGATAATTAACAAAAATAAAAGTATGACTCTTCCAGATATAAAAATGAACATGTTTTGAAAATTGAACACATTCAATGAGGGAAGCAGATAGGAAATTCCACCCTCCTACCACTGTCTTTTCTCTCTCGCACCAAAGGGAACTACAGTACTATTCTTAAGTTGGCATTTACCATTTTATGTGTATTTTTATACATATGTATGCATCCAGACTATATCTGCATATGTGCAGATATTATGCATATATATGCTATTGATATACACTCAGAATTTTATATTATTCTGCTCTGTATATCCTTTTGAAACTTTAGTTATTAACATTATTTTAAAAATGTATCCATAATGATACACTAGAGACAGTTAATTTATTTTGATTGCTATATGAAGTTAAAAGATAAACAGGCATATTAAGATTGTTATCTACTTATTAAAGCAAACATTGATTTGAATCAGGCAGCACCAAGCCAGAAGTGGTTAGGCTCCACCAATAGGTGCTGGGGAAAGACATTTATGGAAAGTTTTGGTTTGCTTGGTAGGTTGCTAAGGCATTAAAGCTGCTTCAGCCTAATGACCTCCTTATTTAATTAATTTCTCAGTAGTATTTTGCTGTATGAATAAACACAATTTATTTTGTCACCAGCTGAGGACTAATTAGATTGATGTTACTTTTTCATTTTTGACAAAATCCCATTAAACATCCCTTTTCATGTCTTCTTGTATATATGTTTCTTTTTTAGAAACTTAGAAGTGAAATTGCTGTGATCTGTAGCATATGTACCTTCACATATATTACATATTGTTAAATTACAACCTCTTCAAATTGGTTGTGCCAATATATGCTTTAACAGCAACCTATAAAAACTATACTTTCCCTGAATTATCACTGATACTTGGTGTTTTCAGATTTACTACATTTTGCCCATCTGGAGAGTATTGTTAATTAATTTTTATTTTTTAATTCATTAGTAAGTTTGGTCATCTTTTTATTGTCCATTATAGATTTTCCTTTTCTGAATTTATTTCTCTGTTGGGTTGCTTCATTTTTTATTATTGCATTGAAGGAACTTTTAAAATATTCTGGATTTGAATATTTTTGTGATTAAAAATATTTAAAATTTCTTTTACCAGTATGAGGATTGTCTTTTAATTTTATTGTACTTATTGACTTATGGAGCTTATAATTTTCATGATGATCTATCTTTTCCCTTCTTTGGTGGTCTTAGGAAATGCTTTCCTAATTATGACGGGTTTCTAATGTGTCAGTTCTGCTAGGCTGAACCACATTTCCCAAAATTTCCTTCTGCATGTTTCTGGCAAGATAGGCCAAGAAAGATTTTTGTGTGAGGTTTAGAGGGCTGAAGTTAAGCAACAGCCATTTTTTAGCTCATATATTTTTATCATTTATCTGATAGATCACTTCATTGGCAGGAAGCCACTGTCAGGTTGTAATTGCTCTACTTTTTCCTGGATCCTTCTTTAGCTTCTCTAACACCTTGGCCAGTTAGGCATGTTTTAGCTCTGTGAAGAGGAACCCCAGTTCCTATACAATACACTTTTCATCAAAGTCAGAAGCAATGAGAACAGAAACAGATTTTAGCATGTCCTCATTGGTTCCAGCTCATGCTGTAAGGAAGCAGGTCTGATTCAAGCTTCCCCTCCGACCTTGAAGGCCTAGGTGTCGGCTTCTCAGAGATATTAGACAATAGAAGAGACAACCCTTGTAACACCCAATCAGGAGAGGCCAGGTAACACCTTTAACATTTCTAAGGGTGGGCCTAAAGATGGAGGCTATAAGACAATCACCTATTGCTTAAGACTAGTCATCCCCTACTTGAGGGTCCTGGGCCCATTCTGTGATTGGTCAATACTCTAAATGTTGTGATTGGCTCCCACTAAAAGTATCGATGTATGGTTAAAGTTACTGCCAGTATTTACAGGGGGGTAGGGATTGAATTGCTGTGCCTGTGTCACCATTTCCTGCAACGCCCCCTTCCCAAACTCATAAAGGCCCTACCCCGCCTTTGTTCTGGGCTCTCCGCAGGGATCCACTGTGTTGGTGAAGTCTGTGAGCCCAAGCTTATAAGCCCATAATAAAACCGCCCTTTGCTTTTGCATGGGTGACTCGGTCTCCCTGGTAGTCTCTGGTTTCTGGGGGCGATATTAAAATCTCGGTATAACAATGCTTCTGAGTTCCAGGTTGTTCTTGCTATTTCCCAGTTCACATTCACGTTGCCTTCTGCCTTTCTGGTTTAAAGCTCCAACGTTACATGGGAAGCTAGCACAAACTGGTTAATCAGCTTCCACTTTCACCTAAGGTCAAATTTCTGTAACAAGTATTTGTGTGTGTGTGTGTGTGTGTGTGTGTATGTGTATCTCCTAATATTTCTCTGATTGAAACCCTGACTGATACACTTTCTACCATGAAGAAAGTCTTCGATAGGTTTTTATTAGTTTTGTTTCTCACATTTAGATATTAGTCTATTCAAAATTTAATTTTTGTGTGGCAAGTTACATAAACAAAAATTTATCTTTGTTCTTATGGAGAACTAATGGACTATCCGTTTTCCACTTATTTGTAATGTCACCTCTGTCATAAATTAATTACCCATATGTATGCACGTGGGCCTTTTTAAAAATTTTGATTCCAATATAATTAACATAGTGTTATATTAGTTTCAGGTGTAAAATATAGTGGTTCAACAATTCTATACATTACTCAGTGCTCACCATTGATAAGTGTGCTCTCAATTTCCTTCATCTATTTCACCTCCCCCTCCCCCAACTCTACTCATCTCCCTTCTGGTAACTATCAGTTTGCTCTCTATAGTTAAGAGTCTGTTTTTCAGTTTCTTTGTTTGTTTGTTTGTTTGTTCAGTTGTTTGGTTTCTTAAATTCTACATATGAGTCAAATTATATGGTATTTGTCTTTCTCTGACTGATCTATTTTACCTAGCTGTCTACATTCTACATCCATTCATGTTGTTACAAATGGCAAAGATCCCTTATTTTTTTATGGCTGAGTAATATTCCAATGTATGTATTTGTGTGTGTGTGTGTGTGTGTGTGTGTGTATTTAAATATATTTTTTCTTTATCCATTTATCTGTAGATACTTGGACTATTTCCATTATTTTGCTACTGGAAATAATGTTGCAATAAACATAGGGGTGCATATATTTTTCAAATTAGTGTTTTCATGTTTTTTTAGGTAAATACCCAGTAGTGGAATTACTGGATCGTACAGTAGTTCTATTTTCAAATTTTTGAGGCACTTTCTGTCTATCATAGAAGCTGCACCAATTTGCTTTCCTACCAACAGTACATGAGGGTTTCTATCTCTCCACATACTTACAAATACTTGTTTCTTGTGTTTCTTTGTTTCTTTTTTTTTTTTTTTTGGTTTGGTTTTTAGCCATTCTGATAGATGTAAGGTGATATCTTGTAGTTTCTATTTGCACTTCCCTGATGATAAGTGATGTTGAGCATCTTTTTATGTGCCTGTTAGCCATCTGTATATCTTTGGAGAAATGTCTGTCCATGTCTTCTGCCCATTGTTTAATAGGATTATTTGCTTTTTGCGTGAGTTTGAGTTTTATAAATTCCTTATACATTTTGTATACAAACCCTTTATCAAATATGTCATTTACAAATATCTTCTCCCACTTAGTCGATTGTCTTTTAATTTTGTTGATTGTTTCCTTTGCTGTGCAGAAGCTTTTGATTTTGATGTAGTCCCAATAGTTTATTTTTGCTTTTGTTTCTTTGCCTAGAAGATGTGTCTAAAAAAATATTGCTATGGCCAATGTTAGAAAAATTACTGCCTGTGCTCTCTTCTTAGATTTTTATGGTTGTAGGTCTCATATTTAGGTGCACACGGACCTTTTAATTCATTCTGTTTCATTTGTCAACTTACCTGTACACAGCACATTGTCAGAATTATTGTTGCCTTATAGGTAGCCTTGTAACTGGGTAGACAGGACCCCATTTTATTCTTTTTTTTTCAAAATATAGTTATTTTGGGGTCTTTATACTTACATAGGAATTTTAGTGTAGATTTAAGATTCATGAAAAAAATAGAATTTTGTCTGTAGCAATGCTTACCATATAGATGAAATTAGGGAGAATTACTTCAACATTTCCTTATAGATTTTTTGTTAGATTTATACCTAGGTATTTCTCCTCCTCCTCCTCCTCCTCCTTCTTCTTCTTCTGATTCTAAGGTAAATAGTACTGTGTTATTAATATCAAAATCCAATTGTTTTATTGCTCATACTTAAGAAAGGAATTGACTTTTTAAAAGAGTTTTTTTATTAATCTTATACCCTATCATCTTTCTATACTTGCATATTCGTTCCAGGAGGGTTTTTTTTTTTTTGTCATTAATTCTTAAAGATTTTCTATATGGACAATCATGTCATCTATGAACATAGATAGTTTTATTTCTTTCCCAATCTTTATACCTTTTGTTTCCTTTTTTTTTTTGTCTTACTACATTACCTAGGACTTCCAGAATGATGTTGAATAGGAGTCGTAAAGGTGGACATCTTTGCCTTGGTTCTGATCTACTGGGAAGGCATCTATTCATTTGTAAGGACCTTTTATTGTCTATGAATAATGTTTTGATTTTACAATAAGATTCCACACATTTTTTTAATTTCCAGCCTTTTTTAAAAACATTTTGATGCTATTAATATTTGTATGTTTATTTTTATGTCCAGAAATCCTCCTGAACATTCTTACTACTTTTAATAATATCTCTTCTGTTCTTTGGGTGTACAATAATATAATCTGCAGTAATGATATTTTGTTTATTCCATCCTAATTCTTTCATCTGTTGTCTCTTATCCTTGTCTTACTCTGTTAGCTACAATCTGTTAAAAAGGTGTAGTGATAGCAAACATCCATTTCTCATCCTGACTATTTTAGTTGTTTTCAAGCACAATTTAAAGGGAATATAAAAGAGGCGTGAATAGCTGACTCTGCAGATACAACTATTTCTCTCTTAGCTTCTCTTGGCCCATACTTTGACTCAGGGCAAAGATTAAATTCAGGGAATCACCAGTGAACATGACCTCAAGGTAAAAATAGCTCAAGGGTGTAGCTATAGAATCCTTTGTTGATAACTTAGAAAAATTGAAAGCAATGCCTCATAGACCTCGACAGCCTGAAAAAGGAGCTGTAAGAATCTTGAATGGTCTTCCATAAGCACCCTGACTCTCAATCAAAATTAATAAGAAGTCTGTCAAAAAGACATGTAGATTTGTTGTTTGTCTAATAGTGTAGACTATAATTTGATGCACAGGAAGCCCACAAAGTTTTAAAGAAATAATGTCAACTTGGACTAAAGAGACACACTGTTCAGAATGAGCTGGAAGCAGGCTGAGAAGGCTCCTTACTTATAAAACATAGGAATGAAGTAGAGGATGGAAACAAGAGCCTAGAGTACCAAGAGTTGAGGAGAACCAATCCCAGAAGATAGGTAACTTTTTGTTTTTATTTATTAATAAGTTTATTTATATTTCCTGGAATAGCATTAATTGAGAAACTTAACAAGCCAAACACGACCATGATCCAGAACTTATAAGAAATGGTGCAGGTCACTTGATAATGGAGGACTTTGCTGAGGTGCTGTGCCAGCAGTGCATCCTCATGATAAGCTTTTTGAGGGCTGGAGAAAGGTACCTGTGGAGAGCTGACACATCTCAGAACCCATTGTTGAGCTTCCCAAAAGATGCCAAAGAAAGCCTTTGAAAGAGATGTGCCACCCTCCTACACTGCTGGTGGGAATGTAAACTGGTGCAGCTGCTCTGGAAAACAGTGTGGAGGTTCCTCAAAAAACTATCCATAGAACTCCCTTATGATCCAGCAATAGCATTGCTGGGGATTTACCCAAGAGATACAGAAATGCTGATGCATAGGAACTCATGTACCCCAATGTTCATAGCAGCAATGTCAACAATAGCCAAAACATGGAAAGAGCCTAAATGTCCATCACCTGATGAGTGGATCAAGAAGATGTGGTATATATCCACAATGGAGTATTATATGGCAATGAGAAAGAATGACATATGGCCATTTGTAGGAAAGTGGATGGACCTTGAGGGTGTCATGCTAAGCAAAATAAGTCGGGCGGAGAAGGACAGATACTATATGCTTGCACTTATAGGTCTAACAGGAGAACAGGAGAAACCTAATGGAGGACCAGGGGGAGCGGAAGAGGGAAAGAGAGTTGGGGAGAGAGAGGGATGCAAAACTTGAGAGACTATTGAATGCTGAAAATGAACTGATGGTTGAAGGGAAAGGGGGAGTGGGGAAAAGAGGTGGTGGTGATGATGGAGGGCACTTATGGGGAAGAGCACTGGGTGTTTTATGGAAAACAATTTGACAATAAAATATTATGGAAAAAAAAAAAGAAAGAGATGTGCCATACTTTGGAAATCATTGTCCAGTCATCCAAGGAGGTGCCTGGGGGGTCCGCCATTTTGGGTGCCAGGTGCTGTTAGCTCCAGGTACTGCTGAGCCTCACGTCCTTCCACAGCTGAGCACTGTGGAAGTTACCTTAGCAGGCACTGAAAGAGGCCATGCACAGGGATGTGCCACGTGGTACTGGTCTCCTGGTGCTACAGTGGCTACTCACACTGCACACTGCAGGAGCCTTCCAAGAGGAGTACCCTGGACCTAGATACAGAGACTCCTTTAGTGTCTTCTGGGGACAAAGTTTAACACAGTGTCAGCTGGCAAGGGAGAAATATCTATAGGTTGCAGAGTAGACAGTGAAAGGTGGATTTGGAACTGAGTAGCAATAAAGGGGTAACTGGAACACCAAACATTACATATTTACTTCTATTAATTTTATCGAGGAAGTAAACTGAATTAGAAATTTTGCAGGTGTCTTGCTTTACACCTACATACTGATTACAATAAATGTTTTCATTTTAAGAATATTTTTATCAATGGCTTGAGGGCATATAAATCAATTATATGTATGACTCAAAGTTGGAAGAACTGGCTAACAGTGACACAGTAAGTGATGGTGCACAGTGGGTATTCCTGTAAATATTTGTTGGATGAAAACTTAAGTGAACGGATAACTATATTCTCATTTAACAGGATCTTAAAAGATTCGAGCCAAATTTGACATTTTAATAATGTTTTAAATGTTAATTCAAAGTCATAGGATGAAGGATGAGTCTATAAGGGGGTCTATAAAGCATGACACTTCCTTGAAAAAAGATACAAGAGTTTTAGATGACTATAAGCTCAAAATGAGCTAAATGAAAGAAAAAAGGAAAAGTCTAGGTGGATTCCAGGTTCAGATGTCAGGTTAATTTCACCTTTAGAGATTCTTCTGGTAAAATGGTAGTATCTTCCTAGAGCAATTTTTTGAGAATGTGAATCTGCTTTGGAGCTCAGTGGAGAGTTGTTTAGTAACTGATTACCATTATATGAGTATGGAAGGGAGCAGTACCAAGAGAGATAATGACATCAACCTTGCCCACTGGTAGGTCACCTGCAATATTGTGTTCTATGTTAGATATCACCATTTAAGGCTTACACTGAAGAAACTTTTTACTGTTTTTAATTTTTTTTAAATTTTAAATGTTTATATTTGAGAGAGAGAGAGAGCGCGCGCGCGCATGCACATGAGAAGGGGAGTGGCAGAGAGAGGAGGACAGAGGAGCCAAAGCAGGCTCTGTTCTGACAGCAGAGAGCCCAATGCTGGGCTTGAACTCATGAACTATGAGATCATGACCTGAGCCCAAGTTAGACGATTAACTGAATGAGCCACCCAAAGTGCTCCTGTTTTTATTGTTGTTAGAATTTGATGGAAGTACTGAACTTTCTCCTGGAAGAGTGCACACTGCATACATATATAACTTTTTGTATAAAATTACAAAAGTTAATGGTTCATGGAATCTAGATTAAAAATTCTTGAGTTGGAGAATATGGGAAAATATACCTTAAATAATAATAAAACCCACTTTTAGCGAACAGTTCTATGGGTCAAGGCTCTACTAGGTGATTTTAAATGTAGTGTCTCCTTTAAGATGCAACAACAATCTTTCAAAATGGGAAGCATTCCTTCACTTTTCAATAGAGGTAACAGTGACAGATATTTTGTTATTTGTTTAGAGTCACACAATGGCACATCTGGAATTCCAATTCTCTGGGGTACTTCTCTCTCAAAGCTCATTATTTCCATTTGCTCTAAAGGAACATATCTGGCCTTTACTGCTTAATAAATGTCTGAACAGTAAATAAATTAAAAGCTGCTATGTGGAAGATATCTTATTTTGTATTGCCCTGGAAAGGATGCATGAGTAAAACTTATACAGAGCTTGATATTTGTCATTTCTTTCATTCTTTCAGTTGTTTGTTCATTTATTCATTCACTTATAAATCCTATAATACTAGTCCATTGCATTTTCCTAATGATTTTTCTTTTGTAACGAACTTGTTTTCACATAAAATCTAACATAGCTTTACCTTTACTTTGTGAGGCAGATAAGGCAGATAGAATTACTACTGTTTTGTAAGTAATGCTACTCAAACAAAGGGATTACATGATGTGCCCAATGTTGGAGAGCAAATTATGATCAGTTCCATGCTCCGTCCGTCATCTAGTCCAGGTTCCTTCAACCATGGCCTTCTGCTTCTTGGAACATCTCACTATAAAATGAAACATAAGACAATCAGAGGTGCATGGTATATGTAGGAGTTTAAAGGGCTGCAGTCCATTTTGGCTGGCCATATAATTTATGAAAACATTTAGAAATCCTAAATTAAAGAATTATTAATATTTTAGATCTATATCCTCCCTATTAATGTAAAGGAGTTCAGAGATGTACAATTAAACATCTTGACTCTTGGAAAGGAAGAATATTACTTTTGAATTTTGGGGGGAAATTTTTATACCAGGGTTCAGTGGTAACAGAGAATTCCATAAGGATCCACCCTGCTGCCTTTTTCATTCTCCTTTACTACTGTTTCTTTCAGGATTAGTAAAACTTCCTTCCTCTTCTTCCCTTTGCTTACTAAAGCAAAGTGCAGAGTTTCACAAGATACCTTAGCTACAACCTAATTTCACTGCTCATATTAATTACTTTGTTTTATGTGGAATTTTACAATTTACAGAGTTCTTTCCCACACATGTCTTCTGATTATCAAACCACCTGGTTTCGTAGGCAGACTAGATCTTGTGAATCCTTATTTTAGGAATGAAGAAAATTGAGGTCCAGAGAAGTTAAAAGACTTCCCTTGGTCACACAGCTATGTGTGGTACATCTAGGGTTTTAGGCTCACCAGCTTTGCTACCTCTTTCCACTAACAGAGCTGAGACAAGAGAGTCCAATAAGTACAAATTAGGAAATAGATGCTAAGGTGATTTTTGTAGCTAGCAGCAGCACTAAAACCTTTTAGGATGACTTGGATCTGTTTCTAGAGCCACCTTCAATCTTGTTTTTTAGGAAAGTCTGTTTACCTATTCTGGTCTGGAACAATTTGGTTTTCTTGTGTCAGGATTTCTCTTAGGAAAAGGTAAAGGGATAAATTGTTCTCATGACAGTTCCAGGTTTTTGGATGGATCCAGAAATTGTTTTCTGAATCTGTCAACTGCTCCCAATGATTGAGGTTTTGGCTGGAGATGATTTTGGCAGGTCACTCCAGTGCAACTCTCCTGCTTCCCTTCTTTCTGCTTGTTTTTGTCAAGTTAGAACCTAACTTGCATAGGCCTATTTGTCAAAGAGGGCCAAGAATGAAAACAAATGGTGGCATCTATTCACACCTTCAAAGGTAAATCACACTCCACTCACTTAAAAAAAAACTGGGGTATAATTGATATATAACATTATAATAATTTTAAGTGTACAATGTAATGACTCTATATTTGTATACATTATAAAGTGTAAAGTGATCATCACAATAAGTCTAGTTAACATATCACCATCTATAATTACAAATTTATTTTTCTTGTGATAGGCACTTTTAAGATCTAGTCTCTTAGCAACTTTCACTTAAGCAATATAATATTATTAACTATAGTCACCATACTATACATTACATCACCATGACTTATTTTATAACTAGAAATTTGTATCTTTTGACCCCTTTCACCCATTTTTCCCACACCTACTTCCCATCTCTGGCAACTACCAACCTGTCTCCGTATATATGAGCTTGGTATACTTTTAGATCCTACATATAAGTAGAATCATACAGTATTTGTCTTTCTCTGCCTTATTTTACTTAGCATGATGCACTCAAGGTCCATCCATGTTGTTGCAAATGACAAGATTTCATTCTTTTTTTTATGGCTGAATAATATCCCATTATATATATTATGTAGGAGTTATATATGTATATATGATATGTATGATATGTATATAGGATATATATATGTGTATATATACACACACACATATGATATATATGTTTTTGGTAGTGTCCTTTGCAGAAAAGCATTTGTCTATGATTATTTTTTTCTTGTTAAGAAACCATTGCCTAACATATACACACTATATATGTGTATATACACATATGCATATGTATATATGCACCAACTTTTCTTTATTCATTGATCTATCACTGGACACTTAAATTGTTATCATGTCTTGTTATTATAAGTAATTCTGCCATGAACATAGGGGTACATGTATCTTTTTGAGTTAGAGTTTTTACTTTCTTCAGATCAAAACCCAGAAGCAAAACTGCTAGATTACATGATGAATCTATTTTTAATTTGTTGAGGAAACTTCAAACTGCTTTCTGTAGTGGTTGCACAAATTTACATTCTCACAAATAGTGCACAAGGATTCCCTTTTCTCCACATCCTCATCACCACTTGTTAGTTTTTATCTATTTGATAATAGTCAGTCTAATAAGTGTGAGGTGATATTTTATTATACCTATTCGCTTTTTAAAGAAATTAATGTGACAGCTGTATTTCTTTGTTGTATTATTTTTATAATGAATTTACTAAGCTGTATATAATTTATATCCTATAAAATTCACCCTCTTAAATTCTGCGGTCCAGTGGGTTTTTTTAGTATATTCATGAATATACTACCTACCCTACCTACTTCCCCTCCTGCAACCCTGTTTGTTCTCTGTATTTAAGAGTCTCTTATGGTTTGCCTCCTTCTCTCTTTTCATCTTATTTTTCCTTCCTTTCCCCTATGTTCAGCTGTTTTGTTTCTTAAATTCTGCAGATGAGTGAAATAATATATTTCTTTCTCTGACAGACTTATTTCACTTAGAATAATACACTCTGTTTCATCCACATTGTTTCAAATGGCAAGATTATATTCTTTTTATTGCTGAGTAGTATTCCATAGTGTAAATAAACTATATCTTCTTTATTCATTCATCAGTTGATGGACTTTTGGACGCTTTCCGTAATTTGGCTATTGTTGATAGTGTTGCTATAAACATTGGGGTGCACATGCCCTTTTGAATCAACATTTTTGTATCCTTTGGATAAATACCTAGTAGTGCAATTGCTGGGTTGTAGGGTGATCCTATTTTTAATTTTTTGAGAAACCACCATACTAATTTCCAGAGTGACTACACCAGTTTACATTCCCACCAACAGTGCAAGAGGGTTCCCCTTTCTCTACATCCTCACCAACATCTTTTGTTTCCTGAATTGTTAACTTTAGTCATTCTGACAGGTGTGAAGTGGTATCTCATAGTAGTTTTGATTTGTATTTCCCTAATGATGAGTGATGTTGAGCATCTTTTCATGTGTCTGTTAGTCATTTGAATGTCTTCTTTGGAAAATGTCTATTCATGTTTTCTGCTCATTTCTTCACTGGATTATTAGGGATTTTTTTTTGAAGGTGTGTTCAGTTTGATAAATACTTTATAGATTTTGGATACTAACTCTTTATCCTATGTGTCATTTGCAAATATCTTCTCCCATTCAGAAGGTTGTCATTTAGTTTTGTTGATTATTTCCTTCACTGTGCAGAAGCTTTTTATCTTATGAGGTTCCAATAGTTCATTCTTGCTTTTGTTTCTCTTGCCTCCGACATGTCTGGTAAGAAGTTGTTACAGCCAAGGTCAAAGAGGTGGCTGCCTGTGTTCTCCTCCAGGATTTTGATGATTTCCTGTATCACATTTAGGTCTTTCACCGATTTTGAATTTATTTTTGTGTATGCTGTAAGAAAGTGGTCTAGTTTCATTCTTTTGCATGTCACTGTCCAGTTTTCCCAGCACCATTTGCTGAAGAGACTCTTTTTTTTCCACTGGATAATCTTTGTTTTGTCAAAGATTAGTTGGCCATTCATTTCTGGGTCCCTTTCCGGGTTGTCTATTCTGTTGCATTGATATATGTGTCTGTTTTTGTGCTAATACCATATTGCCTTGAGGATTACAGCTTTGTCATACTGTTTGAAGTCTGGAATTTTGATGCCTCCAACTTTGGTTTTCTTTTTCAGGATTGCTTTGACTATTTGGGGTCTTTTCTGGTTCCATATAAATTTTAGGATTGTTTGTTCTAGCTCTGTGAAGAATGTGGCATGTTATTTGGATAGGGATTGTTTTGAATATGTGGATTGCTTTGGGTAGTAACAACATTTTAACAATATTTGTTCTTCCAATCCATGAGCATGAAATGTTTTTCTATTTTTTGTGTCTTCTTCAATTTCTTTCATAAGCTTGTATAGTTTTCAGTGTATAGATTTTTTACCTCTTTGGTTAAGTTTATTCCAAGGTATATTATGGTTTTTGATGTAATTGTAAATGGGATCAACTGATTTCTCTGTTTCATTATTGGTGGATAAAAGTGCAAACCATTTCTGTACATTGATTTTATATCCTGCGACTTTGCTGATCAGGTCTAGCAGTTTTTTGGTGTATTCTTTGGGTTTTCCACATAGAATATCATGTTATATGCAAAGAGTGAACGTTTGGCTTCCTCCTTACTGATTTGGATGCCTTTTATTTCTTTGTGTTGTCTGATTGCTGAGGCTAAGACTTCCAACATTATGTTGAATAACAGCAATGAGAGCGGACATCCTTGTGTTCCTGACCTTAGTAGGGAAGTGCTCAGATTTTCCCCATTGAGGATGATAGTGGTGGGTGTTTCATATTGGGATTCATGATTTTGAGGTATGATCGTTCTATTCCTATTTTCCTGAGGGATTTTATCAAGAAAGGGTGTTGTATTTTGTCAAATGCTTTTTCTGCATCTATTGAGAAGATCATGTGGTTCTTATCCTTTCTTTTATTAATGTGATGTATCACATTGATGGATTTGTGGACATTGAGCCAGCCCTAGATTGCAGGTATAGGTCTCACATGATCAGGTGAATAGTGTTTATAATATATTGTTGGATCTAGTGTGCTAGTTGTTGAGGATTTTTGCATCCATGTTCATCAGGGAAATGGTCTTTAGTTCTCCTTTCTTGTGGAGTCTTTGTCTGGCTTTAGAATCAAAGTAATGCTGACCTTGTAGAATGAGTTTGGAAGTTTTCCTTTCATTTCTATTTTTTGGAACAGCTTCAAAAGAATAGGTGTTATCATTTCTTTAAATATTTGGTAGAATTCCCCTCAAAAGCTCCAGGCAGGGGAACTGCTTCTCCCTGTGTGGCACATGGACCCCTCAGATCCTGATGCCTGCTCCTGGGGGTTCTCTCTGGTCCTTCACCAGAGCACTGCTAGGCACTGAGCTCCAGAATTTCAGACCCTGTGCTCCACTGTTTATATAATCTTGGTGGTATTGAAACCCTCTCCATTCTTCCCATGAATGGTTTTAGGGAACAGATTTCTTGTTCTGTTCCCTGCAAGTGTTTTCACTCTTTCTCTCTAGCTACTTTCGGGAAAGTGCTTTTCCTGCACTCCTGATGTGCCACATTCTCCCCCTTTTCTCTTTCTCTTTCTCTGCCTTCTCTCCATAAAATCAGCTCCCTACTCTCCATGGCTGTTCTCTCCCCCAGTTCACCTCTCTGCACCACATACCTGCCAAGTTCTGTGGCTCAAGTTATGCAGATTTTTGTGTTAATCCTTAGATCAGTTTCCTAGGTGTCCAAAATGTTTTGGTGCTAATCTAGCTGTGTTTCAGGAACGCGTCAAGCTCAGGGTCTCCATGCTGCTATGCCATCTTACCTCCCTCCTCTCAAATATTCTTTCTGTTGCTTTCCGTCTCTCTTCCCATTATACACATCTCGATATGCTTAATGAAATCCTGTATATCTCTGAGGTTCTGTTCATTTTTTCCTCATTCTTTTTCTATTCTTTAGACTGGTTAATCTCAATTGATCTGTCTTCAAGTTTGCTCATTCTGTTACTAGTCTGCTTAATCTTCTATTGAGACTCTTTAATGAATTTTTTATTTCAGTTATTATACTTTTCAACTCCAGAATTTGTTTGCTTCTTTTTAATAGTTTCTATTTCTTTGCTGATATTCTTTATTTGTAAGAGATTGTTCTCATGGATTTCTTTAATTCTTTAATCACTATTCCTTTAGACCTTTGAACATATTTAGGGTAGTTTTTTTTTTTTAAGTCTTTTATCAGTAAGTGCCCTCAGACAAAGTTTCTATTGATTGCTTTTTCCTCTTGTGCATGGTCCACACTTTTCTATTTCTTTGTATGTTTCATCATTTTTTCCCCCAAACTAGATATTTAAATGATATAATGTGACAACCTTTGAAATCAGATTCTTTCTTCCCCAGGACTTGTTGCTGTTGATTTTTGTTTTCTCTGTTGGCTAAGTGACTTTCTGGGCTTAATTCCCTAAAATTTGTTTTATTTATATGTGGCCACTCATGTCTCTGTTCGATTGGGTTAACAGTCAATGAATTTTTGTCTTTTTAAAAATTAACTCTCCTTGAATTGTTGTAAGCCTTTGGTTAACATCGAGTTCTGAAAAAGTTTGATTTTTCCAGCGTTTGCATTCCTCTTATAGGGGAGTGTCTTTTCTGAGGTCTTTTCATCAGTATTCCAGAAGTGTTTCTTTTTGCATATTTCCTATTGAATTACACCAAAACTAATGGAAAAATGCACCCCCCCCCGAGATTCCTAACCTCATTTGCCTCACATCCGTTTTCCCCAGAAATATTGTTAAATTCTGTGGACCTGAACATCAGATTGTCTTTTTGTGAACAAAGAATTTTATTTTGAATTCATTTATATGACATTATTCAGAGGTACTTACTGTATGTCATTAGAAACAACATTAGAACTTGTGACTAAATCCTATTCCTCCCATTTGTTCTACTTCTCATTAATGTAATTGTGCCTTCCTTAACCCTCCGGGGTCATCTTATAGAGATAAAATCTAAGTGCAGTCACAATTTAGTTATTTGTCAGCAATTTTATGAAGTGTTTTACTCTCATTAGTTTATTTGACATTCATAAAAGCTTTATGTAGTTGGTACTTTTGTTAGCCCCATTTTGTAGCAGAAGAAACTGAAGTTTCAAAGGTCAAGCAACTTGTCCAAGATCACCCAGCTAGTAAGCGGCAAGCCTGGTACTCAAACCCAGGAATTCTCACTGTAGAGACATGTGCAGTGACTACACGCTTCTGATCACTACCTTACAGAGATATGAGGAAATAGGAGAGTCTGGAATGGGGGGACAGACTAAATTAATCTTGACGGATTCTCTTAGTGGAGACAGTTTTTGGCACTATGAGTGTATATTCTTCTTTACCTTTTAGATCTTTTATCAGTATCACTATGAGAAATCTTTGGAGCTGCTTTATTAAGCTGACCAGTTAGAAGGAAATCAGACATATTGGGAACATGAGCTTGAGCATCATATTAAATTATTTTTGTGATTTAAATGTAAACATAAAAGTAAGAGGGATTTGTAGACTTAGAGTATTTCTGTCAGAATAATTATAGTGATTTTTGGATAAAAAGAATTAAAATGGTAAGTATTTTCCTTTTACATAATAGTATACTGGATGAATAAATGAAAATTGTTTTATAAGAAGTGTTTTAAACAATTAATTTTTAAAAGCAAGTTAAGTATATTTTTCTTGATATTGTTTTATAATGGTTATAACAAAATAGTATATTTTCCCTAAGAAAATTATGATTTTCTTGGTGATGTTTATAATTGCAAATTTATCAACTTGGAATTATAGTGTTAAATGCAATCATCTTTAAATTTTTGAGGTAAAAATGCTGCACTCTGGAAGACAAATAAAATATTTATGTCATATAATAGTCCTTTTATTTAGTTTAAGAAAATAAAGTTAATTTATATAGCAGGGAGAAACCATGAATAAAAAATACTTGCCAAACTCAAGAAAATTTTAAAAATGCGAATTTATTTCTTATTATGCAATATTCATACACTGATAGTATCACCACATACAAACAAATTTACATTTTCTTCATTAATGAGAGCACTGATGTCATGTAGTATTTAATACTTTAAAGAGTGGCATTTTGAATTGAATTTTTATCCTATTTAAGTCCTTACTTTTCTTTCCACTTGAGAGAAAAATCACATTCACTTTAAAGAGATTTTAAGGTCACTTTTAAGCTCACACTATGAAGATATCAATAACATTTTCTTTTAGGCATCCATGAAGATTTAGCTAAGAAGCTTCTAAATAACTAATGGAAAAGGACCAACGGTACCGGAAGTGTTCTGAAATATTTCTTCAGATTAGAGTAACTGGACATTCCGCCCATGGTAGCTGGTTTGTTGTTGGCCACCATGCTCTTCTGCCTGGCTATCATGCGGAACAGGGGAAAACATTCTTATATTATGGTTGTGTGCTCACACATCTGTTTTGGAAGTCTGGTGGATGTGCATTCTTTTAAGCAACACACTCTAGCTCTTAAGTCTATGTTCAGGTTCGTTAGTTTGCACTCTTAATCATGTGTCCTTAGCCAGTTGGCCTGGAGTGGCCAGAAAGGTCTTTGAGAACTGCTGCTGACCTGAGAGTGTGGGGTAATTTACTGTCTCCCTCAGAAATCTGGCTACCCAGAAGCAACCTTACACAGCTGCTTCACATCAGAGTTGCAGTCAGCTAATCATTCTGGAATATTAGCTGCTATAGACAGTTAGGCAGGTTATTGGATCAACATTTTCTGGATTGCAGCCCTGTCAGGTGCCTCATTTAGCCCGATTTATCCAGAGATTTTTCCTTTGGGTGTTCCACCAGCATTTGAACTCTGGTGAGACAGACTTTGGAACAGTAAAGCTTACTCCCTAAGCATTCTGTCAATAGTGTTTTTCTAACTGCACCGACGCTGACTCAAGGCTTGTACTCATGAACCATGAGATCATGACCTGAGCTGAAGTGAGATGCTTAACCAACTGAGCCACTCAGGCGCCCCATCACTTATCCGATTTATAAAGGCTACACTCTCGTTGCCTTATCACCTCCCAAAGGCCCCACCTCCTAACATCATCACATTGGGCATTAGGATTCCACCATGTGAACTTTTGGGGACACAAACATTCAGACCATAGTCATTTAGTAACCATTTAGTACCAGAGCCTGGAATAGTCATTTAATAAATTTGTAATATATCTCCAGGGTAGGTATAAGGTGTAAGTAGGCAGTCAGAAGAATCAGAATACTGTTTCTGTTCTAGAGGAGTTTGTAACCATTTTTTTTTAAGCTTTGTGTAAGAAGTCAGTTAACTTACTTCTAGCATTTTTTTTGGCCTTAGAATTTGGAGCAGTACTTTGATATTACACTGGGCTTGAGGCATCATACTCCTCTTAGGGTTTTAATCATATAGAGAGCTTACACTCAAAATCTACCAGTAATTCTATATATATACCTAATAATATGGTGCTATCACTGTGGTTTATTCTGTAGTGAAGAGCACTAGTGGACCCATCAAAATGTTTTCTATTTCTAATAAAATGTTCCGGTTAGTTACAATCTCTTAATTTTTCTTCATATTGTGTTTCTAAAGCCACAGTATGTGTTTTCTCTGCTGGGTAAGTTGGTAATGAATTATGACCAGACATTGAGTTTTGAAAAAGTTGGCTAATGGAGATATTAGGAATAGGAAGAAGGGAGAGAATCTTTAGAAAGGTCCCTTGTTCTGAGAAATTATTCAACTTTTATAAATTTTGACTTTAGTTTTTCCTTTTTGTTATAACTACAGTTTATTTGAAAGGTGTTATGGTCTAAATGTTGGTATCTCCCCCAAATTCATACATTGAAATCCTGATGCCTGCTGTGATGTTATTTGGAGGTGGAGTGTTTGGGAAGCGATTAGGTCTTGAGGGTGGAGCCCTAATGAATGAGATTGGTGTTCTTATGGAAGAGACCCCACAGAGCTCTAGCCTCTTCCACCATGTGGGGATCCACAGAGAACTTCGGAGTCTGCAACCCAGAAGAATCCTTTCACAAGAACCTGACCTTGCTGGCACCCTGATCTTGGACTTGCAGTCTCCAGAACTGTGAGGAATAATTTTTTTTAAGTTTATTTATTTATTTATTTTGAAAGAGGGAGCAAGAGCATGTGAGCAGTGGAGGGGCAGAGAGAGAGGGAGAAAAAGAATCCCAAGCAGGCTCAGTGCTGTCAGTGCAGAGCCCAACACAGGGCTCAATTCCACATCCCTGGGATCGTGACCTGAGCTGAGATCAAGAGTTGGATGCCCAGCTGACTGAACCACCCAGGTACCCCAAGAAATAAATTTGTATTTTTTATCAGCCATTTAGTCTGTGGTAATTTGTTATAGCAGCCTGAATGGAATATGACAATAACCAAGTTTTTCAGTAATAAATGAATCAGGATGAGAATTACCAGAACAATGATGGCCAGGTTTCCTAAATTATTGGGATATTTGAAGTAATGATCAAAAAACTTCACAGTGAGATTTTATAGCCTGGCTTGAGTTTGGCCATTTAGAGATTTCTATATACAAATGCTCTACTCTGTTTTGTGTTGTACAGACTGGTCTTAGAAGAAGCAAGGTCTGCCATTATTCAGATGATTCAAACCACAAATTATTGAATTGTCCATAAATATGTATGTAGCCAATAGCTACAACACAAGCCAAGAATCCTTTTCTTGAAATGCCCAGATAATAACAAGGGCAGTTATCTGTATGTATATGAGGCTTCCAAATTTTCCAAATGCTTTCCACCTACCTTATCTTATTTGTAAGTTAGTTTCATTTGATAATTAAAAAAAAAGATGAGAAATTAGGATACAGAGAGGTTAAGAGTTAAGATTTACTTTAGGCCACAGTGTACATCAGTAGAGAGGGACCAATCTTAATTATTTTGGCTGCAGATCCAGATCCCTTTGCATTATGCAATCCAGGCCAATAAAGTCTAATAGCCATGTCATTCTCTCTGAGTTCAGCTCCATATAGAATACGACTGATAAACATATGCATTTGTAGTAGACTTTTAAAACTTGAAGTATTCTCTCAATTAGTCTCTTGCTTGGCTGATGCAAAATTCACCATGGAGTCAGCTTGCTTGTCATGTGGAATGTAACAGTGACAAATCACATCCTATATTTCTAGGTGTTTTACAGTATATTTAAACTTAATTGGTTGTAGATCTCTGAGGAATGGGAATGTAAACAGTACATTGGCAGAACGTAAAACATCTGTTAGACTTTCTTGTCCCTAAACAAGTGATTTTAGCAAGAATTTTGAGATAAGAAATAGCATGCTAGTAACAAGTTATGAAGCTAGAAAAGTAATAATTACATGAGTTAGCTTCTGAGGGTTGGTTGTGTTTGTGTACTTAATCTTCTGGATGACCCTTGCATAAAGTATATCCCAACAGTCTAAATTGACTGTGGGTTTTAATGCCATGTACAAAGAAAAGTTTAGGCTAAAAATGAATGATTGTAACTTACAAATGGCATAATGGGAAAACACACAGAGCCAACATACTGAAGTGTTTTCTATTATTTATACTAAACAGTTATAGAAATTATATAGATGTAGGATATAATGACTCTAAATTATATACTTTCTATAATAGTCTTATTCAGTGACTTTATCCTCCACTATGAAAAGATTCTTTTCCAGAGGTGAAATGAGAGTAGGAAAAAGAACCAAAAAGTTCAGGTAGCCCTGATTAGACAGTACTGGGTGTAGCTGACTATCCCCTTTTTGAGGATATATGCCTTCCTTTTCCTTTGTGCAAATAGAGGACATTTGCATGCCTTACTTTCTCTTAGCCATCTTTCATCATTCTTGAAATGCATCTTGTGTTTTAAGTAACTGAGTATCAGATTTTTCTTCTCCATTAATTCATTTTGGAGAATTACTGGGTGGCAAACTGTGGGATGTTTGGACACAATTGGTATATAGCAAGCAGCTATCATTCCCTATAAAATAGACAAAGAAGTACTGTATTATAATGTGTTGAATACCGTTTGATATATGTAGTTATGAAGGAATATTTACAAAGATGCAAGAGGATAGCAAAACTACTTTCTGATCCTTTGCATCCCTTTTGGAGATATACAAATTTGTATATTCCTTGTACTGGGGAATTTGTAAATAGTTATTCCAAAGTAACTCAAGATCAGTAAAAAGTAGATGTTCAAGTTTTCAGGCCTTTTTTTTCTCTTTTTTAAAAGCTTTTCTTTTTTAAAGTTTATTTATTTTAAGAGAGACAGAGACAGCACAAGTGGCGGAAGGGTGCAGAGAGAGAGAGAGAGAGAGAGAGGGAGAGAGAGAGAGAGAGAGAGAATCCCAAGCAGGTTCTTCACTGACAGAGCTCAAAAACATGAAGAGCTTGAATCCATGAAACTGTGAGATCATGACCTAGCCCAAACCCAGAGCTGGATGCTTAACTGACTGAGCCACCCAGGCACCCAGTCAAGCCTTTCTTACAGAAAGATGGAAGGAGAGCTGTTGACCAATATGAGCATAAATGGTTTCTTTCTTTTCTTTTTCCAATCATGAACCTACACTGTTCAAAAATGCCTTTATTATGCAAATTCAGAAAACTTACCTGTGTGGCTTTAACTATTTATTACATAAAGTGAATTGTAGAGTTAGTTAAAATCTAGAAAATTTGGGCTTTACAGACAATCAAAACCAGTGTTGGCCAAGATGAAAAACAAAAACAAAAACATTCAACCATTCAAATAAGCCACTTGGTTTAACTTTAATTAAAATCCTAGAGTACTTTTACCTGATTTTGCAGAATCAGAATAAGCCTTTTTCTATTTTCATTAAAGACTGTACTTAAAGAAGAGAACAAAAGTAAGAAGATTTTAAGAAAAACATTTTGCATATCCAGAAAGGAAAGTTTAAAGATAAAATAAAAAACATTCTTGGTTCAAAATAATTCCCTAAGAGGACCTTGGGTATGTTTTCACTCAGTCAATGATCTGTAAAGAAGCCTGGATTTTAAGAGATCAAATGATTGACAGAAATAGTCTCTTTTCTTTATGTGTCAGACTTCAAAATCCAAGTGGTCTCAACACTTCCTTGTGCTTTAAAAACATATGAACATTGCAAGGAAAACGCTTCCATTGCCCGTGGTGCCATGCCATTACAGATCAAGGTATTATTTGTGCCATTTACTGTGCTTCCTAAAACATGTTTAGAATTTATAAAGGAAAGGAAAAGGTAAAGTACTCTGAAGACAGTGGTTATCATCAGCATTAACAAAGGTTGACAATGTGTTGTTTCTTATTGGTATTATTTAACCTAATTTCTTAGAAGACCAAGGGATAAGTGACAGAGGAAAGAAGGAGTTCAGAGGAGATGAGATGTCATTGTGAATGGACAATAACAAGATTTCAGTAAAAGAGAGGCCTGGCCAACCCTTAGGAGGGCGTGGAGCAGAGCTACCACTGCTCTGAAGATAATTATCACTCTGTGTCAAAAAGCATTTCTGAGAGGATTTTGGGGGCACTTGATTCTGGGTTTATGAAATTGGACCAAGAGAGATCTTAGTTTGGGCTCAGCTCTGTCAGCTGTGCAATTATGGACAATATGTCCCTGGAGCTCTCTGGGCTCTAGTTTTCTTGCCTATAAAATTAGAGATTTGGATTGGGATCTCTATGGCCCTTTCCAGCTTTAAAATTCTAGGAGTCTAGGGGTATCTGGGTGGCTCCATTGGTTAAGGATCTGACTTTGGCTCAGGTCATGATCTCATGGTGGGTTCAAGCCCCGCATCAGGCTCTGTGCTGACAGCTGAGGGCCTGGAGACTGCTTTGGATTCTGTGTTTCCCTCTTCCTCTCTGCCCCTCTTCAACCTGTGCTTTCTCTCTCTCTGTCTGTCTCTCTTTCTGTCTCAAAAATGAGTAAATGTTAAAAATATTTAAAAATTTTTTAAATTCTAAGAGTCTAGAAGAGATTAAAGAGGAGAAAAGCACATAGAGATTATGATCAGTTTTGGGGCAACTCAAAATAATCTTTTGGAAGTAGTGGTCTTTAGATTTTCAAGGGTTATCTATAAATATGCTGTCATAGACATCTGTCTATGGAGCATTTGGGAATGTTAGCTGTCACTTTTTCCAGGAAGTTTTTCCTAAACATTTGCCCTCCTGCCCTATTTATTTATTTATTTATTTATTTATTTTTATTTTTAGGGAGAGCATTTGCAGGTAGGATAGAGGGAGAGGGATAGAGAGAATCTTAAGCAGGTTTCAGGCCTAGCATGGAGCCCAATGCAGTGCTTGATCTCTCAACCATGAGATCATAACCTGACCTGAAATCAACAGTCCAGTGCTTAACCAAATGAGTCTTCCAGGCATTCATTCATGTCATTCCCATTGCTGATTCTGCACATTTTTAAAAATACATATTCATGCCCACCTCTATATTTCATCTGCATCTTCTGCATACTTTCACTGTTATTGTATTGTATTTATTTAAATGCCTGTCATCTCTACTAGACTGTTAGTTCCTTGCATATAGAACTGTATTTTAATGTCTTATTAATGTTCTTGAATCTCAGTTTCTAACATAAACTTCAGCATATTGGGACACCTGGGGGCTGAGTCAATAGAGCGTGCAACTCTTGATCTTGAGGTTGTAAGTTCGAGTCCCACACTGGAGGTAGAGATTACTTAAAAATAAAGCCTTAAAAGCATCCCACACAGAGATAGAGTACAAGTCAGGGAGGGGCAGAGAGAGAGAGGGAGACACAGAATATGAGGCAGGCTCCATGCTCTGAGCTGTCAGCACAGAGTCTGAGGTGGGGCTTAAACTAGTGAACCATGAGATCATGACCTGAGCTGAAGTCTGACTCTTAACGAACTGAGCCACCCAGGCACCCCCAAAAACCCTATCATATTAAAGGCACTTAGCCAATATCATTGTTTGGTTTACGTATCATATCTCAATGAGTGCACATGATAATCCTATCTCTAAGTAAATGAACTCAGAGTGGAAACATAACTTATTCATGTTTCACTACTAGTAAATGATAATGTAAAGATTCTCCTAAAGGATCTCTTTTACTCCAAACTTGAATTATTTCTACAAGATCATGCCACCTTCCACACAGAAAAATATGGAGGTCACTATGCATTATATAAAGTCAATATGATGTATAGCTTGGTAATCATAGGGGGAAATTTGGTCACATTCAACATTGTTGAGCAATGTACATATTTTATTTCCTTTGGTATGGCTGATGTGCTTGTTTTCCCTAAGGAAACAAAGTTGGTTTAGATGCTCATTTTGAATATTTAAAGTTTTAGTACCATTAATCATTGCTTTAAAAAATCATTTCAGTGGCATTTGGAATCGCAGAGACAAAGGGGAAAAAGCAGAGTTCACTTGTCTTTCTTCTCAATTTGGGCTCCATGGTGGGTTCTATAACCAACTATTGTTCTTTCCCCTTGACTTCTTGCTACTTCACTTTTGTTTTGGTTATGCTCATAGACTATCAGTGTTCCTAGACAAAGTCCCAGTATCCCTCTCTTTTTGCTTTAACATTAGCTGTACCTCATTGGTGCTTTTGGCAGAAATTCCCGTCAGTCAGTATGACTCCCTGCTGCATTTCCCCACACCTTTAAAAAATCTTCTGTGCTTTTCTCAAGCTCCTTTCCTCCATTCTTATTTTGTTTCATCTCCTTCATCTTCATCTCCAACTTTGTGAATAGATGTGATTATTTATTATGTGATAAGAATATGAGCTTTGCTATTCTCCACTTTAATATTTCTTTAAGTTTTCCATTTTTCTCTGCCTCACTGGCATGCCTTCTTCTCTTGCCCCCTCAAATGGTGGTGTTTCCCAAGGATGTATCTTCCATCATTTTCTCTTAATTTTTTCTTTTGCTACCTTGTGCTTTCCATGACTTAAGGTATTATTTCTGTAGGTATGATTTTCAAATCAACATCTAGCTCTGACCGCTCAGATCAGTTCCATCTTTTTGTTTAAAATTGCTCTTTGGAAATCTCCACTTCCCTATCTTTTACTCACTTCAAAATCAGCATGTAATTATCCTGATCTTAAATCATCTTTTCCTCACTTCATTGTTTCTGATAATAAATGAATGTTCTTCTTAAATGGTTGCAAGACTCATTTCCTGGAGCATAGTTCTGTGCATGTCACTCCCATTGCTGATTCCGTGTTGTTTCTCCACCCTACTGTGTTGTATTTGGATTTTGGAGTCTAACGTATAAATTCATATGCAGTAGGCCAGACTTGGTGCCTGGTACATAGCAGGCATTCACTGTTGGACTTCCCCTTATTTAAATGTCTGTGCTCGCTCTGTATTGTTTACAAAATGAATCCAGTGCTTCTTAGCCTGATATGCAAACTCTCATCAAATTGCCCCCTGAAATGGCTTCACTGTTTCTTATTTTGTTCATCCCATCCTTTCCCCCTTTATCTGAAAGTCAGCCCTTTTTCATCCATACTAGTTGTAATCTTAACCCACTTTCAAGGCCCAGTTTAAGTACTTCCTGTTCCATGAATGGAGATGTTCACATTTAGATGTGAACTTCCCTTTCCCCTTGTCAATCCTTCCTCCACAATTTACAAATTCTGCCTTTGAATTATAGGTATAAGTAAGGATGATATCTTTCGGTTAGAGTTGTACATTCATTTTGTAGACTAGTCTTATTCTTAACTATTTTTATAACCTTCACAGTTCTAAGGGAAGACCTTCTCCAAAACAGATCCTCAAAAATATTTGTTGAATAACTTTGAATAGACAATCAGTCTGTTTTGCTTATACTTTCAGATTCCCAAATGCTTCAGTGGGAAAAACTGATTGTGAAATATGATAGAGTTATCGGTCATGACATTGCACAAATATGCTAAAACTACATTTGATTAGATCATGTAATAGTCTGCTAAAGAAAGCATATATGGTTTGCTCACTTTATGTACTATTAGGAGAACAGGACCAGCCTAGACTAAACATTTTCATAATCTTTCATTGACCTTCCTGGAGATAGACTTCTCAGTCTTTGCCATCTCTAATTACTGTAATTTTGTACTTAGAACACATGTGGTATATGGAAATCGCCCTTGCCTGCACTACTTCCCCATGTCCTGCTGGCAAGCACCGTAGGTACTTGTTGAGGTTCCATTTTGCAAAGGCTACAGTTAAACTCAAAGGCATTTTGAAGAGAATTCATGTATCTACCCAGTCTAAGTGAAGAGGAGAATTAAAGCAATTAAAATATTTTATTCATGAAAACAGATTTTGAAAACCAATAAGAGGCGCCTGGGTGGCTCAGTCAGTTGCTCAGTTGATTTTGGCTCAGGTCATGATCTAGTGGTTATGAGACTGAACCTTGCATCCGGATTCATGCTGGATATGGAGCCTGCTTAGGATCCTTTCTCTCTCGCTCTCTCTTTTCTTTTCCCTCACCCTCTCCCTCTCTCCTGGCACTTCCACCTTTGCTCTCTCTCTCTCAAAATAAGTAAACTAAAGGGGGAAAAAAACCCAATAAAATCCATTATATAGCTCCATCATTATTGAGGACAATATGAGGAAGGTGTGGGGGTTGGGATGTGAAACATGAAGAGATGAAGAACTTTACCCTGTTTATAATTTCTCAACTCTTATTCTGCCTTTCCCTGTGAGATATGGCTTCATGATGACTAGAGACTTTTATACAAAATTGAAATGGTCTTGGTTAGGAAGAAACTTTGGTATAATGAAAAGAACACTGGTTTTGATATCAGAGGAACTAGGTGCAAGTTCTAGTCACTTGCCATCTCTGGTGCCTTAGTTTCCATATATGAAATTAATCTATTAATATCGACCTCCTGTGACTGTTATGATGATTAATTGAGAACAATTAATAAGTGTTGTTATAAAACACTCCCAAATTATGAAGTGTTTTGTGAGTAATAACACAATGAAGTGGCTATGCTGACTTCTGAGACTAGTAGAATATTTTAAGTGTTTAATTCTTCCTTCAAGGTCTTTCTCTGCTCTTTTTACCTCTGTCTGGAACTTTTTTCTACTCTTCATTCTGTGAGTACTAATCTTAAATATCCTCACTTCAGAGAGAGGCCTTCTTTGATTATCATTTTAGTTCTCTAGGGCTGCTATAGCAAAATACCCCAGATTGAGTGACTTAAACAACAGAAATTTATTTTCCACAGTTCTGGAGGCTGGAAGTCTAAGATCAAAGTGTCCACAGGGTTGGATTCTTTTGAAGTCTTCTCTCCTTGGCTTGTAGATGGCTCTCTCCTTCAGATGTCCTCACACACTCTTTTCCTATGTTTGATTGTGTCCTAACCTCTCTTGTCATAATGACACAGTCATGTTGGATTAGGACCCCGCTGATATGACCTCATTTAGCCTTAGAGACCTCTTTAAAGGTCCCATGTCCAAATGCAGTCACATTTGGAAGTACTGGGGAATATTAACATAGATATTTTGGAGAGACACAGTTCAGTTTATAACATAGCGTAATCCTATTTTCTATTTCCTTTATAGTGCTTATTTGAGAACAGTATCTGACACAGAAGAATGCTCAATAAAAGTTAGCCATTGTCCTTACTTTTGCACACATTTGTTGAGAAAGTAATTTAATGAACCAAATACCTTCTGAAAATATTTATAACTTTCTCTGAATTGATTTTCATTTGGTGATCTATTCAGAAACTGTATTCACACACACATATGTATATATGTGTGTATATATATATGTTGTGTGTGTATATATATGTGTGTGTGTATATATATACACATATATATAAGACTATCACATCCTTCACTGAACACAGGAACAACCATAAAACCTCCTTGGTGCTGGAAGGTTTGTGATTCCAACTGCATTATCAGTGACTTCCTTCCCATTGCTTTGACTGCATGCATTGGACCCCTTTGGTGGGAGTCTCTTTGTGTAGTTGAATTGAATGATGGGTAGTTTTGTGGGTCTGTAGTCATTTACTCAGAATTAACTAGACATATGAAAAAAAGCATGTATACAAGATAAGATGACTCTGGATTCCAGGAGGACTAGAGATCAAAAGCCTAACTCCAGCAGAAGGAGATGTGAGTTCATGAAATTTGGAATCAAGAGAGCTGTTGAGCAAGGAGCCAAAAGAACCAGTTTAAGAGATAAATCTGGCTGGGGCCAAAAACCCAAAGGGTCAGATAAGACCTATTTCTCCTTCAGTTATGTATCTTGTACCAGAGGAAGACACAGCTGGAAGCTCAAAGAGCTTCTCAATATGATGTGTGCCAGGAATGTATGTATAACTTTATGCCAGGATGAATATGTCCAGATTGAGGGATTTTAAGATGATCTAGTCAATTTAGGAGTACTCTGTAATTCACTGTTTTTAGGACTGTATAATTCTCTACTCATGTAGAGGGTTCTATGTCAGAGGGTTCATTCTTAGAGGAAAATAAATGAACTATTTGACAGAGATTTTTCTTCAAGTATGCTAAAATATGTTATTTATACAAGCGTTAAAGAAGTAATGAATTAATAATAATGGCTAATGTACAGAGTATTTAGAATGTGTCAGGCACTGTGGTGAGCACTTTAGGTGTATTATCACACTTCATTATCCCACCTCTACAAAATAGGTAATATATCATTCTGATTCATTCTCAGAAATGGAAGGTCAGAAAAATTAAGTTGGCCATTTTAAAGTCAAGGTTACACAGTTTATAAGTAGTAGAGCCGGATCAAAATTAGTTGCATTTGCTTATAAACCTCTGCACTCTAATTCCCTTCCAATAGCATTTATTGTTTATGTCTCCTGTGCTGTATGTGCCAAATGGTATGTGAAGGCTATAATTTTAAATGTTGGCAACTTTTTGTGTGTGTGGTAGGTATTATAATTCCTAAATTTCCAGTGTGGATGCTGAAGCTTAATGAGGTTTGCTTAGGAGTTTTACTTTGGGAAATAGAATAATAAGCAAGAGTTTCAGGGCTTTCAGTGAAAGCAGTCATGGTAAGAATTTTGTCTTATTGTCACAACTTTACTTATAGCTGATGCATTTTTTATATTTGCAGTTCAGATGTAGTTAAAACAACAACAACAACAACACAGTGCTGTTACTATAAGTGGAAGGAGGAAGGGGTCTCTGGATTAAGTGGTAGTAAATATCATCCAGTTTTATTCAGTGTGAAGCAGAGAAGCTTCTGCACAGGATTACGTCCAACACTATTACAGCATCTGTGCCTCTGAAGCTGGTTCTTTCTCACATTGAGCTGCTTGCTTCATATTTGGACAGTGCTGGCACTAAAACACAATGACAGGAATGATTCTTGGCAAAACCTTTTGACAAGAATAAGATGGCAAAAAAAAAGTGCATATGTAAAACAGAGATTTGGCAGATGGGACTTTCCAATTTTTGACATCCCTGAAAATTCACCCTCATTAAAAATAAGAGTTGAGACATATAGATTTCTCCTTCATTTCGCCAAGGATAATCTTTAAATTCCCATGTTGAGTAGAAAATGCTAAAATATCAACATCCCTATGAATCACTCTCTTACCCCAATAAACCCTGAAATTCAACCTCAGAATTCTGTAGTTACAGGCCCACTGCAAGTGTGTTTCTTTTAACACATGACAGTATCCATGCACACTAATGTTTCAAGTTCATTCTCTCCAGAGGTTGTAAATAATCCTACACAATATATGTGCTTTAAAAAATATAACTGCAGAAGTAGACAAAAAGTTTTGGGAAAAACAAGTATCTGCTCCACATCCCCTTCCCTGTTAGGAATTCTTTATCTTGAGTCTGATTAGTGGACCCAAGGTAAGTAAAATGCAAGTTTATTCGCTCTCAATTAAAAGATTTTTTTTAATGGTTGACCCTGAGGCACCACTTAGGTGTGCAAACCAAATGAGAAGAATAGAAAGTACTCTGATTAACTCCTCCAAAGATTATCTATGCATTTTTGTTTTGAGAAATTGATGTTAGGAACTTAAAAAGGATTCTAACACTTAGGCAAAAAGTATGTATGTGTGTCAATCATTCTCATGTATTTGTACTTCCATAGCAAGGAGTTTACAAAGAAACTGCCCTATGGATTATGAGTGAGGAAAAGAATAGGAGAGTGTTTTTACCTATGAAGAAATAAAGGTATGCCTCTCACTTCTAAATTGCCTTAGCACTTTTTCAGTTCTCCTAACTTCTTTGTTATCAAAATATGTGGCTTATGTTCCCAAGTAGATTATAAATTCTATTCATGTTTGTTGTGTGAATAAACAATAGAAAAGTGATAGTACTTATTATAGAAAACAGAACACAGCAATAGGATCTTATAAGACTTGAAAACAAAGTCTCCACCTTGCTCTTTAGATTTAGCAACAAATAGAGGGAAAAAAGTTGCTTGTCTATATTTAGTTTCAAGAATATTAAGACAAACAAAATAAGCAAATTTTTCGGCATTGGAGCTCTAGATTCCATATGCAGCGCTCTCCTTATATATTTATAAGCTATCTGTTTGACTTTGGATTTTAACCTTTCTGATTCTTACATTTCTTATCTATACAACATTAGATAACTTTTAGGCATTGTAGAAAGCTCTTCACATATCATTTTTTTAAATCTTCACAACAGGGGCACCTGGGTGGCTCAGTTGGTTACGCGTCCGACTTTAGCTTAGGTCAAGATCTCACGGTTAGAGGGTTCAAGCCCCATGTCAGGCTCTGTGCTGACAGCTCCAGGCCTGGAGCCTGCTTCAGATTCTGTGTCTCCCTCTCTCTGACCCTCCCCTGCTCATGCTGTCTCTCTCTCTCTCTCAAAAATAAATAAAAACATTTAAAAAAATTAAAAAAATAAATCTTCACAACATACCTTGAAATAGATACTATTTCCTATTAAACAGATGAGGAAACATGTGTAAGAAGACAAAGTAACTTGTCCAACTTGATACAACGAATAGAACATCAGACTTGTGACATTCTGACACAGCACTCAAGCATTTAACCCAGGTGGTTGTAAGGACTGACTAAAATATGGTTACATAGTAGGGCCTTAACAAAAGATTTATTAATTTGTTTATTAACAAATATTTATGAAGGCTTCTACAATGTGCTGTTTACTGTTCTATGCACTTAGGCTATAGCAATTAATTGATAAAGACAACATTCATGGACTTAGGAAAATTATATGATAATGAGGAATACACATATTAAAAAATTAATTCCAAGTAGTGATGACTTCTATGAAGAAAAATGAGGCAAGGTAAGGAAGAGAGAGTGGTAGAGATGTGAAGACTGTTTCAAGGTATTTCTGATAAGACATTTGAACAGAAACTTGAATAAATGGAGGAGTGAGGTACATACAAATAGGTGTGAAGAATGTTTCAAGTGGAAAGAAAAGTTAATGCAAAGTCTTGAAGTATTCAAGGAACTCTAAAGGGTTCTGTTTGGCTAGAGTAGAGTGAGCCAGAAGGATTTACTGGGAGATGAAATCAGAGGAACTCTGGATGAGATGGGAAGCTATTATGGGATTTTTAAGCAAAAAGGTGACCCTACCTGGTAAGGAATTAAAATATTAAAATAAGAAAGATTCTGGTTGTTTATTAGATTTTAGGGTAAATTATTAAACTGAAGCCAGATTGAATGAGACTTGCTTGGATTGGATGTGGCTGAGGGTGCTAAGGTAAGTTGTCCAAAATAATTTTCACCTGATCAACTGAAAAAAAAATGGATTTCCATGTGTAGAGTTAAGGAAGGGTCAAAGTCGAGGGTGAAATAGGAAAATAGCAATTCAGATTGGGAAATGTTATATATGAGATACTTACTAGGCATCCAAATGGAAATGTCCAGCGGGCAATTGTATATGCAAATCTGGAATTCAAAAGAAAGACTGCTGTTAGAGATATACATTTAAGAGCTATTGGTCTATATGGTATTTAAAACATAAAACTGGATAAGATCACTACAGCGTGGGTGATGCACAGAGAAATCTGAGGCTAAGGGCATTCTAGGAAAAGAGTTCTGGAAGATAAGTGGGAACCAGTAGTGAAGACTGAAAGGAAGAACTGAGAGGACAGAAGGAACACAGTGCTGGCATTGTTGCCAAGTTAGGGCAATTATTCAAAAAGGAAAAAGTGACGTCTGTGTCAAATGCTGCTCAGAGGACAAATGAAATGAGGACTGAATTTGACAACGAGGTTATTGGTGATCTTGACAAAACTGGTTTTCAAAGAAGTTTCAAACAGGTATTCAAAACCTTGTTAGTGTGGTTTCAAAAGAGAACAGAAGAAAAGAAAGTACAGACAATTGAGTGTCAACATGATTCTGAAGATTTTTATTTTAATGGGAGCATAAAAATCAGATGATAGCTAGAGGGAAATGTGGTACAATAGGAGAGGTTAAAAAATTTTTAATGTTTATTTATTTTTGAGAGAAAGAGAGAGACAGAGTGTGAGCAGGGGAAGGGCAGAGAGAGAAGGAGACACAGAATCTAAAGCAGGCTTCAGTATCTGAGCTGTCAGCACAGAGTGGGGCTCAAACTCATAAACCGTGAGACCATGACCTGAGCTGAAGTCAGCCGCTTAACTGAGTGAGCCACCCAGGCACTCCGAGGGTTGTTTTAAAGATGATATACATCACAGCAGATTTGATGTTGGTGAGATCATTCCTGTAGATGGAAGATATCGATCTTCAGGGAAGGGAAGGAACAGTTATTATTGTTATTTTACTGACCCATTATCATTGCTTCTAATTATTACTGCTACTATATGAGAACTGATATCTAAAATTCACATCCAAAAGCTTTATAAATCCTACAGTTATACCAATAGCCAATATTCACTGTTTACTGTCTGACTGGGACTATTTCAAACACTTTTGAGTTGTCATTATCTTGCTTAATCCTCTCCGTGCCTTAATTATCACCCCCATTTAATGTATGGGAACACACAAGCTTAGAAGAGTTAAGAATTGCCCACAGTCGCACAGTTATTTGAAGCCAGGGTTCAAACCCAAACCCAAGTTTGGCTGCCTTCCGAGTAAGCTGTAACTAAATTGCCTCTAGTCAGCTGCTTACTGTGCTCCACTCAGGAAGCATATTAGAGTTTTGTGGAGATTTCAACAAATAACTTCCTAATTATTCCTAAGTCAACTAGAAATTTTATATCTTAGTGAAGGAACGGTCTTTACCCAGATTTTCCACTGCATATAGCTTACTTTTCACTTAACCATGACTCTAAATCTCTATGATTCCATGGGCACTATGTAGATGAAAGGGTCATTTTGGGACAGCAAGCAAGGAAAAAGTTCTCCTATTCTTGTGGGTGTCTTTGAGAACAGCATGTGGGGGGAAATATTAAAAGATTGAGCCTAAATGTCCATCACCTGACGAATGGATCAAGAAGATGTGGTATATATTCACAATGGAGTACTACATGGCAATGAGAGGGAATGACATATGGCCCTTTGTAGGAAAGTGGATGGACCTTGAGGGTGTCATGCTGAGCGAAGTAAGCCAGGCAGAGAAGGACAGAAACCATATGTTTGCACTCATAGGTCTAGCAGGAAAACAGGAGAGACCTAATGGAGAACCAGGGGGAGTGGAGGAGGGAGAGAGAGTTGGGGAGAGAGAGGGATGCAAAACTTGAGAGACTATTGAATGCTGAAAATGAACTGAGAGTTGAAGGGGAAGGGGAGAGGGGAAAAGAGGTGGTGGTGATGGTGGAGGGCACTTAAGGGGAAGAGCACTGGGTGTTATATGGAAAACAATTTGACAATAAAATATTATGAAAAAAAAAGATCTCCTACCAAGTTTTGTGGCCTTGGGTCGATTAATATTTATTTGTCTCAGTTTTCTTATCAGCAAAATGGAGATATGATGTATTTTTCAGGATTATGGCAAAGAGTACATATACATGAGGAATAATGTGTATAAATTGTCTAGCACAGTGCTTGGCACAGAGTAAGCACTTAATGATGCTCATGATTGCTTTTCTTCTCTCAGTAGTTTGGAAAAGGCATTTCTTCGTTTCCAACTGAATTCCAAGGAGCTTTCTGAAATTACAGGGCCAAGGGAATTGCTTAATTGGAAGAAAATATTTGGGGGATTGAACAGGAAACTACATTTAGAATGCTGAGTTGTAAAGAGACTATCTCATGCTCCAGTTCTACTCAACTCAATTTCAGCTGGGCACCACATGAAGCACGTCCTTCTCACTACAAGGGTAACTCACCTAGACAGCTGGTTCAGTTTATCTTCTAAAATCAACATCCTCATGAAGCAAACATTTTGGAATTGTGCTATATTGTCAATGACCTAATCCCAATGTTTTCTTTTTTTAACTTCCTGTATCAGTTGACTTCTTATAATTTTACATAGAATCTCAAAACATGAAACAGATAAAGGCAAAATGCTTGAATTGAAGCAAGGCTCAGCTTCTTCCTCCGCAGTTTCTATTTCCTACCTCAAGTGGTTCTTAAAGCACAGGAATGAAACTTTAGAATTCTATGGGACCTACTTTGAAAATCACTGGCCTAAACTATCTGGGCACTTAGGAAAACCAGTAAATACATTTAGCAGTAGGATTTATCAATCATATACTATATTCCAGGCACTGTGCTGAGTGGTGATAGGGAGACTCTGGTGAATAAATCAGGCCCAGCCTCAATTTATATAGGTTTTAAGTATAGGGAACTTTCTTGTATCAAATGACTATTCCAGATCCAGAATGGCTATGGAAGGCAGTACAGTAGCTCCTACAAGGTGCTCATTTCTTAATTCCTGAAACCAGTGAATATCTTATATGACATGGTAAAGGGACATTTAAATTGCTAATGAGCTGAACTTACAATAAGGAGATTATCCTGGGTTATTTGGGTAGGTCCAATATAATCACAGAGTAGAAGAGGGAGGCAAAAGAAGGGAGAGACTCAGAGACAGAAATATGATGATGAAGCAAAAGTCAGAGTGATTCAGTGTCAGAAGGACTTAACCTATCATTGCTGGCTTTGAAGATGGAAGAAGGCCATGAGCTAAAGAGCATGGATGGCCTCTAGAATCTGGAAAAGATAAGGAAATGGATTCTCTCTTACAGTTGCCAGAAAGAAATGCAGCCCTGCTGACACGTGGTTTTATGTTGGTGAAACCCATTTTGGAACCCTGTCCTCTAGAACTATAAGATAATAAATTTGTTTTAGTTTAAGACACCAAAAAAGAACTGGGGAGAGTGAGGGACACAAATCACCAAAGACTATTGAATACTGAAAATGAACCATGGACTGAAGGGGGAGGGGGAGGGAGAGAGGGGGTGTTGGTCATGGTGGGGGCACTTGTGGGGAGAAACACTTGGTGTTATATGGAAACCAATTTGAAAATAAACTATTAAAAAAAAAGACCAAATATGTAGAAATTTGTTATAGCAGCAATAGACAATGAATATAGTAACCTTCAGTGTTTGTTAATTCAGCAACTCAAAAAGTCATGAAACCCATACAGATAGACCTATAGACCAATAGAATAAAACTGGGATTACAGAAGTAAATCCATATATTTATGTCCAGTTGATTTTTGCCATGAATACCAGTCCATTCAATGGGGAAAGAATTTTCTATTTAACAGATATGCTGGAACAACTGGATTTCCCGATGCAAAGGAAAGAGTTGGATCTTTACCTCACATCATATATAAAAATTAACATAAGAGCTAAAGTCATAGAACTTTTAGAATAAAACATAAAACACTTTTCATTACCTTGGATTTGGCAATAGATTCTTAAATATGACACCAAAAACAAGAATAACAAAAGGAATAAATAGATAAATCGGATATCAAAATTAAAAACTTTTGTGCATCAAAAACATTGTCAAGAAAGTGAAAAAACCTATAAAATATTTGTAAATCTTTTTTTTAATCACAGATAAAAGTTTATATCCAGAATATTTAAAGAGCTACTGTAACTCAACAACACAAAGACAAATAACCTAATTAAAATATAAGCAAGGATTTGAATGGACATTTCTCTAAAGAAGAGATACAAGTGACCAATCAGTGCATGAAAAAGTGCTCAACATCATAAGGAATTAAGTAAATGCACACCAAAAATACAATAAAATACCACTTTACACCTATTGGGAGGGCTATGATAATATATTTATTTTTAAAGAAAACAGCTAATATTGGCAAGGATATAGAGAAATTGAAATATTTTTTTATTTTTTATAATAGTTTATTGTCAAATTGGTTTCCATATAACACCCAGTGCTTCTCCCCACAAGTGCCCCCCACCATGACCAACACCCCCTCCCTCCCTCCCCCTCCCCCTTCAGTCCATGGTTCGTTTTTAGTATTCAGTAGTCTCCCTTGATCTGTGTCCCTCACTCTCCTCCGCTCTCTTTCCCCCTTCCTCTCCCCATGGTCCCCTGCCAGGTCTCTCCTGTTAGACCTATGAATGCAAACATATGGTATCTATCCTTCTCTGCCTGACTTATTTCACTTAGCATGACACCCTCAAGGTCCATCCACTTTCCTACAAATGGCCAGATTTCATTCTTCCTCATTGCCATATAGTACTCCTTTGTGTATATGTATACCACATCTTCTTGATCCATTCATCAGTTGATGGACATTTAGGCTCTTTCCATGATTTGGCTATTGTAGAAAGTGCCACTATGAACATTGGGGTACATGTGCTCCTATGCATCAACACTTCTGTATCCCCTGGGTAAATCCCTAGCAGTGCTATTTCTGGGTCATAGGGAAGTTCTATGGATAGTTTTTTGAGGAGCCTCCACACTGTTTTCCAGAGTGGCTGCACAAATTTACATTGCCACCAACAGTGTAGGAGGGTGCCCTGCTCTCCACACCCTCGCCATTATGTTGTTGGTAGGAATGTAAAATGTAACCCCTGTGGAAAACAGTTCAGAAATTCCTTTAAAAGCTTGACATAGTTGGGGCGCCTGGGTGGCTCAGTCGGTTAAGCTTCTGGCTTTGGCTCAGGTCATGATCTCACTATTCGTGGGTTTGAGCCCCACATCGGGCTCTTGCTGACAGCTAGCTCAGAGCCTGGAGCCTGCTTCAGATTCTGTATCTCCCTCTCTCTCTGACCCTCCCCTGCTCGCGCTGTTTCTCTCTGTCTCTCAAAAATAAAAAAAATAAAAACTTAAATTAAGACTCTGCAGTTCTTTAAAAAAAAAAAAAAAAAAAAAGCTTGACATAGAATGACCATAAGCTAGCAGTTCTCCTTCTAAGTGTGTAACCAGAAGAATAAAAAGCAGGGACTCAGATACTTGTTTATCAATGTTCATTTCAGCATCATTCACAGAACCCAAAAGGTGCAAATAACCCACGTGTTCATCAACAGATGAATGGATAAACAAATGTATCTATGTACCATGGAATACTATTCAGGAGTAAAAATAAGAATGAAATTCTGAAGCTTTTTATGTAAATATTGATTGAGCTGAAATTTCCACAATATTTAAATTCCTTTCTGAAATTGTTCTACAAATAGCTCCACCTAACACTGAAACTAGTGATTTAATAAATAAGAAGAATGCATGTATTGCTTTACAAAAAAAATCCTGTGTAGCTGATTTTGTAGCATCAGTTTTCCAGGGTTCATGGAGCTAAAGTGTGCACAAATCACATACACGTACTACATACATTACAGATTTACCTTGAAGATAATGCAGGTTCAGCTCTAGACTACCACAATAAAGTGAGCATTGCTACTGAGTGAGTCAAATGATTTTTTTTGTTTCCAAGTGCATATAAAAATTATGTTTTTACCATATTATAATTCATTAAGTGTGCAATAGCATTGTTTGAAAAAAACTATGTACATACCTGAAATAGAAAATAATTTATTGCTAACAAATGCTATCATTAGAGCTTTCAGTGGGTCATAATCTTTTTGCTGGTGGAGGGTCTTGCCTTCATGTTGACAGCTGCTGACTGACCAGGATGTGGTTGCTCCGGGTTGGGGTGGCTACAGCAAAGTTTTAAAATAAGACAACAATGAAGTTTACCACATTGACGGACTCTCTGTTTCACAAAGTCTCTTTGGCATGCAATGTTGTTTGATAGCATTTTACTCACAGTAGAACATGTTTTAAAATTGGAATCAGTCTTCCCAAACCTTGCCACTGTCTTATCAACTAAGTTTATGTAATATTCTAAATCCTTTGATGTCATTTCAACAATCTTCGCAGCTTCTTTACTAAGAGTTGATCCCATCTCAAGAAACCACTTTCTTTGCTCATCCATAGGAAGCAACTCCTCATTCATTAAAGTTTTTTCACAAGATTGCAGCAATTCAAATATAATAATAATGAAAAATTTTGAAGTATTGTGAGAATAATCAAACTGCAACACAGAGATACAAAGTGAGCAAATGCTGTTAGGAAAATGGTGCCAATTGATTTGCTTGGCACAGGTTTGCCACCAACTTTCAATCTGTAAAAAACACAGTATCTGTGAAGCGCAATAAAGCCAAGTGCAATCAAATGAGTTATGCCTGTATATTCAAATCAAGTGGGTAAATATAAGGTGTCAAGTTAAAAGCTATATAAGATTTATAACCATATACACAAAATATGAATTGAGTCAGGAATACACTGTTGATAATGGGTACTATACTTCACAAATCTTCAACCTTGAAAACTTTATGCCAAGTGAAATAATCCCAAACCAAAAGGACAGATATTATGTGACTCCACTTATTTGAAATATCTCGAATAGGAAAACTTATGGAGAAAGTGGATTAGAGGTCACCAGGGGAATGGGAAACTAGGGAATTGGAGCTATTGCTGAATGGTTGGTTTCAAAGTCTCTGGGGTGATGAAAAATTTTGGAAATAGACAGTGGTGATGGTGGCACAACATTGAGAATATAATTAATTCCACTGAATTGTACACTTAAAATTATTAAAATGGCCAATTTTGTGTTATATGTATTTTACCACAATTTTTAAAAAGGCATCAGGGACCGAGGTTTTTTCCTTCTTTTCTCTTTGCTGTCAACAGCATCAGCTTTTTCGTAAAGCTATATCTACCTTTCTCATCATCCTCCCTCAGACAACAAAAACTAATTGAGTTATGAGACTGACAGAACCATAGGAGAGCAAGGTAACATGCAGATCACAGGAATGATGCACCCAAAAATAGTGATGTCAAGGAAAGTAAGTGATGTCAGTATGGATTTTGACTTCCAGAAATAGAGCTTAAAGGCAAGCATGGAAACCAGATGTGGGCTTTAGAGAAGAGGCAGATATGTGGATTGAGGAAAGACTGCAGAAGGTAAGGAGGAGATCAGGGTGATTTTTCGTTGGGATCTGCTAAGGGAGGAAGAGGGCTCAGCAGTAGAACCATTCTTTAGAAACACTAGGGGTTAAAGATTTAGTCTGCTAGCCTGCTCTCAGCAGGTGCCAGGAAGCCTACACCTGCTTTCGTGCTGCCCTTCTGCAGTTTCTCTGGCATCCTAGTTATGGCCAAAGCTTTGCACCAATGAGAGTTATTCTGAGAAACAATACAATACTGATGGGCAACATACAAGAATATGGTCTAGGTTTCATAAACCTTTGTTCTCTAGAACTTAGCTCTATGGTCATCACCAGAATGGATATTTGTTATTGTTTTTATTGTTGTTGATAAAGATAAGGATATGATGAGTGCTTTTGGTCTCACTGGATGAGATTTTTATGATGAATAGTGAAGGAAAACAATGAAATAATATGTGGAAAACCCCTGCTTTTGTGAGGTTTGGTATTTTGGAGCCCATGAAATATACCATATTATAAGCATCATCACTTGGCCCATATCATTATCCATATTGGGCTGAATGCTTAGCCTGAGATCATATTAATCACTAGTGGGAAGGGTGGTCAGCCTCAGAAGAGAGTAGCATTAGAGAGTCTGAGGCAGGATCCCAAAACCATATGCAGGAAGTTAGTCAGAAGGCTGCTATCTAGGAGGCTGAGTCCCAAGAAAGATGGGGTTCCCAGAAAGTTGAGATATTGTACTACTGCCAAAGACGTAAGTGTGCTCAGAGGGCTTGGAACCAAGCAGGTCTGAAATGTAAACAGAAGACTGGATTTTGCTTACCCCCTAGCCTCAAGCTGACTTTTATACCTTTGGTTGTTTGTTCTGCATGGTTTAAAGGTCTGGCAGTTTCCACTATAAGCCAAGGTCCTGATGGGCAGAGCAAGTTGAGTGGATTCATTTGATGGTCCAGGCTCAAAGTCATAATGATTAGAGGGCAGAATGGTGTCTCCTGAGATTGATGAATGCCGTTGGGATCTCTGGAATATATAATTCAGACTTTTGATCTTCTAGGGTTCTTGAGAACTGTGACAGTGATGAGTCTTAACGCATTCAAGCAGGATCCCTATGACCCAGAAAGTACTTTTGTGTGGATTAGAAAAAGGTATCATGTCCCCTAAATGAGGCAAGCCCCAAAGCCTGGACTAAAAGCTTGGTGAGTAGAGTTTAGGTTTAATTTCAGATCCTAGTCGTTGTTTTAGGTGTGTATTTTTATCTGGTAGGCAACCTGCACAGTCATCCAGAATCCAGCTTCCCAGCCTTAACAGAAAGCACACGAAGGACCAAGATTAGCAGATTCTAACAAATCTCAATGTGTGAGAGTATAAAGTACATCAACTGCTAGTGTTTTTACTAGCTAATTAATGAAAACAGAGTTAGGAAGCCTTACTTTCTGACCAACCTTAGATGCAACATTATTGTCCCCTGAAGATCTTTACTTTTTTAATCATATTATGTAAACTGCTGTTTTATTCCACTTGATCAGCTTTCTATATAAAAAAGGGTATGTCAGGAAAGGTTTGATTTTATTTCAGCAAACTAACATCTTAATTCTTGTTATCAAGGTTGGGTCTTGGTTTTTCTTGTTCCTAGGATAGTCTTAATTTGGGATAAGTAGGATTTATACATGGGTGGAAAGGCAAAGAGAATTTATGATCAGCTTGATGCAAGTATCAGTCTAAACTCGGTATTAGAATGACTAACAGGAGGAGTTTGGCTTATTAATATTTCACATGTAAGTGATAGCATGAAGTATTTATCTTTTTCTATCTGATTTACTTAGCATAATGACTTCAAAAGGCATCATGTTGTTGCAAATGACAGGATTCCTTTTTTATGAATGAATAATATTCCATTGTATATATACCACATTTTTCTTATCTGTTCATACGTCAATGGATACAGGTTGTTTTCATGCCTTGGCTATGGTGAATAATGCTGCAATGAACAGGGGAATGCATATATCTCCAAGATAGCGATTTGATTTCCTTTGGATATATATATGGATCATATGGCAGTTCTATATTTAATTTTTTGCTGAATTCTTTTTTGTAATATCTTTTTATAGATGTTTTTTATAATACCCTTTAGATAATTATAATATCATTTAGATTCACAATCTGATATGTGAGGAGTTTAGTTACTGGTCACAGAATCCAGTCCACTAATTAAATATTCACTGATTGTATATTGTGTTTTAGGCAATGCACTAAAATTTTTTTTGATGTTTTTTATTTATTTTTGAGAGACAGAGAGAGACAGTGCGAGCAGGGGAGGGTCAGAGAAAGAGAGGGAGACACAGAATCTGAAGCAGACTCCAGGCTCTGAGCTAGCCACCAGCACAGAGCCCGATGCGGGGCTCAAACCCACGAACCGTGAGATCATGACCTGAGCCGAAGCCAGACACTTAACCGTCTGAGCCACCCAGGTGCCCCTAGGCAATGCACTAAAATCTGACAGTACAGAGTTGATCAAAAAGACAAAAGCAAGAAAAGAGACACTGCAGTACAGTATTCATAGCCCTTATGGATTCTGTGGTAGCATGGGGGTGGAACACTGAGCCCAGTTTTGAAGAACTGGGAATCCTCTTTGAGAAAGTGAAAGTGGAAGACTTAACTAAAGGAAGATGTGCAAACCCCAGAAATAAGAGGAGTGTGGCACATGCAAGGAGCTACACATAATTAGGGAGGGCTAGAGCATGACTGTAAGGGGGGGTAGTGGTAGGAAATAGGGATTGGTAGGAAGGCAAGAATAGTTAGGAGACTACTATAGTAATCTAGGTGAAAGATGATCATGTCCTGAATGACAGTGGAGATGGAGAGAAGTGACAATTAAAAGACATTAAGGAGGTGGAACAAAAGATTGGTATTTGATTTGGATATGAAGGGGTGGGAGAAGGAAGTATCATGTATGGTGCCTAGGTTTCTGACTTGGGCATTTGAGATATCAGGGCAAGTAACAAGAGGGGTAACTATGGGAAATAGAAGAGTCTGAGGGTCACCCTTCTTAGTAATATAGTCAAGTCTCCTACAGATCTAGCATCCCCCCCATTCTCTGAACTCAGACTGTTGCAGGGTTATGACAATCTCATTTGTCTCCTAGAGGGCTACAACTGTCCCCTAGAAACAAGTCCACAGTCACCCCCTCCATTGCCTGGAGATCTCTCTTATATGAACAGAATTCCTTGGACCAGAGTTTCAGTACACCAGGACATCAGTGTAAATTCCTGCTGAAATCCCTCTTTACAATGTTAAGCCTGACAGAGGTACCCCTGGTACTGACAATCTTGTGCCTGTTGTTGCATGACATTGACCTCTGTCTTCACTCAGTTACTTTCTATTACCAGTCCAGCAGCTCTGATAATGAATTTTCTCCTTTCTTGGTAGCCCAATATTGCCAACAACCTTGTAGCCTTGTCCCAAACTTGCCTGAATAATAACACTATGGATAAAGGGGCCAGGAAGCTTATGCAGCACCCAGAATTTTACTTTACTACCTCTAAACCTGCCTTTGACAGATAAACTACAATTGAACATCACTGGAGCTGCAGGAGAAAAGGGTACACAGTAGTCCCCTGCCCCTTGTCTCCAAGGAATACACTCTGAGACCCCCAGTGGGTGCTGAAACTGTGGATAGTACTGAACCCTAATATACTATGCTTCTTCCTATGTACACATGACTAAGATAAAGTTAATTTATAAATTAGGCACAGTAAGGTTAGTGATAGTAACATAATAAAACGGAGCAATTATAAGAATATATTGTAATAAAAGTTATGTGAATGTGATGCATTGTGATGTAGCTTTAGGCTACCATTAACCTTCTGATGATACGTCAGAAGAAGAGTCATCTGCTTCTGGACTGTAGTTAACTGTAACTGAAACCATGGAAAGTAAAACCACAGATAAGGGAGGACTACTATACTTTGCCATTGTTTTATTTCTCCCTCTCCTAGAGAGTGCATAGCTGAAGGATGGGTTCTCTCTTGAGTGCCACTTTCATCTTCTTAGGTACAATCTGAAACTAGTTCTTGGTCTTGTAAACTTAAAACAAAGAGCGACCCAACCAAAGAGAGACCTAATGAGAATTAGAAGGCTCTTAAGCCATTAGGTTCCCTCGTAAAATTCTCACCTGTGGTGAGTACACAATATTCAACACCTTTGCTCCATGTGCAGCCTCTCACTAGGCATTTAAAATCAATTACCTTATGTACATATTTGTCAGAGTGCTTGACTTAATGCAGCTCATTAAACCTCATGTAAATAAATGACTCAAAGATCCCTGCTTGCCAGAACACCTCTTCTGGTAAGGTGTTCACTGCTAACAGGCAATGGAACACTGACTAACCAGAAAATGTGACAAGGTTTGATATAACTCAGAAGTTCAAAACCTGCACAGGGACTTTTTGAAAACCTCATAGGCTGCCTGCCATGCTAGGGAATCAGACCTTTTTCCAAGAAAAAAAAAAAAAAGGCATACGAGGTGGTGTTAGAGGTGGGGGGAGCAGTCAACGAAAAGTGTGTGAGCGTCATTTTTTTGGTGTGGAATTGTGATATAGTTTCAGAAACTCTTCCTAGCTGCCCCATTTCCATTTCTCTGAGCAAAAGTTATGGGGAAACAGAGGCATGACCCTCAGATAAGACAGCATGAGTGGCAGGTGGAGAGAGGGCTGTTAGTATGTCTTCTCTTTCTCAGAGATGGTGTATTTGAGCATTGGGGCTACGCTGAATATGGCTACACATTGGGTTGTGCCAGTTCCTCCAGTGGTGGCAGAGTGGTTGACCAGAGTGCTGGAGCTGGAGTATACCAAAGAAAGAACTATGGCTTCTTGGAGTCCAAGTAAACTCCCTGAATTGGTGTTAGAAGGGTCAGCTGGATTTTGATGGGGAAAGGAAGACTCTTGTAATCAGCATGGCATTTTACAGGGCACGAAGAAGTGGAGAGCTGTAACTTTTTTTTAATGTTTACTTTTATTGAAGAGTAGTTTGGATACATTGTATTTATTTCAGGTGTATAACAGTGATTCAACAATTATGTACATTATAAAATGCTTATCATGGTAAGTTTAGTTCTATCTGTCAGTATACAGAGTTACTACAATATTATGGGCTGTATTCCTTATACTATACTTTTCACCCCCATGACTTATTTATTTTATAACTGGAAGTTAGTACCTCTTTCTCCATCTCCTATTTCACCCAGCCTTGCCCTTCTGGCAAACACCACTTTGTTCTCTGTATTTGCGAGTTTATTACTGTTTGCTTGTTTGTTTTGTTTTGATTTTTAGCCTCCACATACAAGTGAACTCATATGGTATCTATTTATTTATTTATTTATTTAATTTATTTTTTAAATAGTTTATTGTCAAATTGGTTTCCATACAACACTCAGTGCTCTTCCCCACAAGTGCCCTCCTCCATCACCACCACCTCTTTTCCCCCTCAACCTCCGCCTTCAACCCTCGGTTTGTTCTCAGTATTCAAGTCTCTCTGGTTTTGTGTCCCTCTCTCTCCCCAACTCTCTTTCCCTCTTCCCCTCCCCCTGGTCCTCCATTAGGTTTCTCCTGTTCTCCTGCTAGACCTATGAGTGCAAACATATGGTATCTGTCCTTCTCTGCCTGATTTATTTCATTTAGCATGACACTTTCGAGGTCCATCTACTTTGCTACAAATGGCCAGATTTCATTCTTTCTCACTGCCATGTAATACTCCATTGTGTGTGTGTGTGTGTGTGTGTGTGTGTGTGTGTGTGTGTGTATCTTCTTAATCCACTCATCAGGTGATGGACATTTAGGTTCTCTCCATGCTTTGGCTATTGTTGACAGTGCTGCTATGAACATTGGGGTTCTTGTGCCCCTATGCAACAGCACTTCTGTATCCCTTGGGTAAATCCCTAACAGTGCTATTGCTGGGCGATAGGGGAGTTCTATGGATAGTTTTTTGAGGAACCTCCACACTGTTTTCCAGAGCGGCTGCACCAGTTTACATTCCCACCAACAGTGTAGGAGGGTGCCCGTCTCTCCACACCCTCGCCAGCATCTATAGTCTTTTGATTTGTTCATTTTAGCCACTCTGACTGGTGTGAGGTGGTATCTCAGTGTGGTTTTGATTTGTGTTTCCCTGATGATGAGTGA
>NC_043707.1:81309925-81311731 GCF_006229205.1 Suricata suricatta
ATTCAGGAGCGCCCAAATACATAAAACAATTAATCACAGAAAGAAACAATCTTATTGACGAAAGTGTGCTAATTGCAGGGGACTTTAATACTCCACTGACAGCAATGGATAGATCAACCAGACAGAAAATCACTAAAGAAACAATGGACCTGAATGACACATTGGAACAGATGGAACTGATATATTTAGAACTCTGCATCCTGAAATTAGGAAATTCACCTTCTTTTTGAGTGCACATGGCACATTCTCTAAGATAGATCACATACTGGGGCATAAAGCAGCCCTCCATAAGTATAAACAAATAGAGATCATACCATGCACACTTTCAGATCACAGTGCGATGAAACTTGAAATGAACCACAGGAAAAAGTCTGGAAAACCTCCAAAAATATGGAGGTTAAAAACCACCCTACTAAAGAATGATTGGGCTAATCAGACAACTAGAGAAGAAATTTAAAAATATATGGAAACAAATGAAAATGAAAATACAACAATCCAAAATCTCTGGGATGCATCAAAGACAGTCCTAAGAGGAAAGTATATTGCAATCCAGGCCTATTTCAACAAACTAGAAAAAGCACAAATTCAAAATCTAACAGAGCACCTACTAGAACTAGAAGGGGAGAAGTAAGAGGACCCCAACCACAGCAGAAGAAAAGAAATAATAAAGATCAGGGCAGAAATAAGCAATATAGAATCCAAAAAAACAGTCGAGCAGATAGATGAAACCAAGAGTTGGTTCTTTGAAAAACTAAAGAAAATTGATAAACCTCTAGCCAGGCTCCTTAGAAAGAAAAGAGAGAGCACTCAGATAGACAAAATCATGAATGAAAATGGATCTATTACAACCAATCCCTTAGAAATACAAGCAATCATTAGAGATTACTATGGAAAAATTATATACCAACAAATTGGACAACCTAGAAGAAATGGACAAATTCCTAAATGTACATGCACTGCCAAAATTCAAAAGAGAAAAGATAGAAAGCATGAATAGACTGATAACCAGTGTAGAAATCAAATCCATTATCAAAAATCTCCCAACGAATAACAGCCCAGGGCCAGATGGCTTTCCAGGGGAATTCTACAGATATTTAAAGCAGAGCTAACATGCACTCTTCTCAAACTATTCCAAAACATAGAAATAGAAGGAAAACTTCCAAACTCATTCTACAAAGCCAGCATCACCTTGATACCCAAACCAGACAGAGACCCAGAAAAAAAAGAGAACTACAGACCAATATCTTTAATGAATACACATGCAAAAGTACTCAACAAGATACTGGCAAAGTCAACAGCATATAAAAAAAAATTATCCATCATGATCAAGTGTGATTCATTACTGGGTTACAGGGCTGGTCCAATATTTGCAAATCCATCAATGTGATACATCACATTAACAAAAGAAAAGATAAAAACCATATGATCCTGTCGATAAATGCAGAAAAAAAACATTTGACAAAATACAGCACTCTTTCTTAATAAAAACCCTTGAGAAAGTCGGAATAGAAGGAACTTACCTAAACATTATAAAAGCAGTTTATGAAAAGCCCACAGCTAATATCATCCTCAATGGGAAAAAACTGAGAGCTTTCCCCCTGAGATCAGGATCACGACAGGGGTGCCCACTCTCACCACTGTTGTTTAACAGAGTGCTGGAAGTCTTAGCATCAGCAATTAGACAACAAAAGGAAATAAAAGGCATCAGAATTGGCAAAGAAGAAATCAAACTTTCACTTTTCGCAGGTGACATGATACTTTACATGGAAAACCCAATCGACTCCACCAGAAGCCTTCTAGAACTGA
>NC_043707.1:81311831-81369923 GCF_006229205.1 Suricata suricatta
TTTTTTTTTTTTTTTTTTATCCATTCTGCTTCCCTGTAACGTTTGGTTGGAGCATTCAGTTCATTTACATTCAGTGTTATTACTGAAAAATGTGGGTTTAAAGTCATTGTGTTTTCCCTAGAATTCATGTTTATAGTGGTGTCTCTGGCACCTTGTATTCTTTGCAACTTTTCCCTCATAGAGTCCCTCTTAGGATTTCCTGTAGGGCTGGTTTGCTGGTCATGAATTCTCTCATTTTTTGTTTATTTGGGAAAACCTTTATCTCTCCGTCTATTTTGAATGACAGGCTTGCTGGATAAATAATTTTTGGCTGCATGTTTTTTCTGTTCATCACATTGAAGTTTTCCTGCCATTCCTTCGTGGCCTGCCAAGTTTCATTAGATAGGTCTGTAACCACTCTGATAGGTTTCCCTTTATATGTTAGGGCCCTTTTATCCCTAGCTGCTTTCATAATCCTCTCCTTCTCTTTATATTTTGCCTATTTCACTATGATATGTCATGCTGAGGGTCAATTCAAATTACGTCTTAAGGGGGTTCTTTGTGCCTCTTGAATTTGAATGTCTATTTCTTTCCCCAGCTTTAGGAAATTCTTAGTTATAATTTGGTCTAGTATCCCTTCAGGACCTTTCTCTCTGTCTTCCTCTTCAGGAATTCCTATGAGCCGGATGTTGTTCCATTTGATTGTACACTCAGGTCTTGAATTCTCCTTTCCTGCTCCTGGATCAATTTCTCTCTCTCTCTCTCTCTCTCTCTCTCTCTCTCTCTCTCTCTCTCTCTCTCTCTCTTTTTGGCCTCCTCTTTTGCTATAACTATGTCTTCTATTCACCTATTCTTCTCTCTGCCTCTTCAATCCTTGAGGTGGTCACCTCCATTTTATTATTCACCTCATTCATAGCCTTTTTTAACTTGTCACACCTACTTTCAAAGTCCCTAGTCATTGTCTCAGTTGCTTCTCTGTTGCTTTTTTCAATTCCAGCAAATGATTTTATTACAAGTTTTTACAATTCATTTTCAATTATGTTGTTTAGATCTGTTTTGAGCAGTTCTGTGGCTGTGACTTCTTCCTGGAGATTCTTCAGGGGAGAGTTCTTTTGTTTTGTCATTTAAGCTAGTTTTCTGTCTCTTATCAGTTCTAAAAAGCTCATTGCGCACTATGCACCTGTTAGTATTGCTCTGTTAAAGGAGGCTTATTGACTGTCCAGGGCCTGTCGTTTCAGCAAATGTTCTTTTAATGGTGTCTCTCAGTTTCTCTTGTTGTGCTTTTGATTATTTTATTTCCTTACTCAGTGATATTTGGGACTCACTGTCATGTGCACTTCGGCTTGTTTCTTGGGGTGGCCCTGGAAAGGAAGACAGACAGACAGACACACAGGGAATGGAAGCACACAAATGCACAGACAAATCAATCAAACAAACAAATTAAAAGGGGAAAGGAAGAAAAGAAAAGGGAAAGGAAAGAGAAGAAAAGAAGAAAAGAAAAAAAAATAAATGGGGATATAGACAACAAAGGACAATGGACAGTCTAAAAGTATATAACCAGTTGAGGGGAGAGATAAGGAGGAGATAAGGGAGAATATATCTGGGTGGCAAAAGGAAAAATAGAGGGAGAAAGGAAAAAGGAAAATAAGGAGTAAAAATTTAAAAAAATTTAAAAAGTAAAAAAGTTAATAATAATAAATAATAAGTATAAAAAAAATAAAAAAAATTTAAAGAAAAAAAAAAGCAGCAGTTCCCCCTCTCAGATAGGCTTGGTTTGGAGTACACAGGTCTCAGGGGCTGCTCTTGGAGGCCTCGCCTTGGTGCTTCAGAGGATGAAAGGCAGAGGTTGAATGGTGGCACCCCAAGCTCTGCTGGAACTAAACACTGCAGGGCACTCTACTGAGTCCAATCTCCTTGTGCAGCAGCTAAGCCAACCTATATTTTCCAGGCCCGTCTCGTTTCAAAAATCCTAGTCCATGCACTTTTATGCTACCATAGATGAGATGTACTTGCTTTGGTGATTGGCTTCTTAGCCGGGTTCTCATAGGGGAAGGGAGCGGTTTCTCTTGGTGCAGGCAGGGCACTGCCACTGCTGGAGGTGAAGTGCGCACCCCCACAGACGTCGCCACCAACTCCGAGCCCCTAGCTGGGATCGTGTAAGGGGAGGGAGCAGTTTCTCTTGGTGCAGACAGGGATTTGTGCTGCCGCTGCCAGAGGCGAGGTGCGCTGCAGGAGGTGAAGTGCGTGCCCACATGAGTGTCAACTCCCAGCCAGATCGCTTCTCTTGGCGCCAGCCTGGATTCACACTGCCTCTGCCTGAAGCGCAGGCACTGCCGGAAATGACGTGCATGCGCCCGCAGCTGCAGCTGAAGCACGTGCCCCAGCCCCAGCTGCCGCCAACTCCCTGCCGGGATCTCGTAGGGGTGGGGGCTATTTTTTCCCTTTTGGCACCCAGGATTCGGGATTCATGCGGGCAATGCTGGAGGCAAGATGCACTGTGGAAATGAGATGTGTGCTCCTGCTCCCACAGCCGAGGCCGAATTGTGAGCTCCGGGGCCCTCCGCTGCCACAGAGGCCTCCAGTTCCCTGCTGGGATTGTGCAGGGGTGGGGGCTGTTTTTGCCCTTGTGCCACCAGGGTTTGGGATTTGGGTTGCCCAGCGGTTATATATGGAGTGAGAGTTTTTTTTCTCCGAGCGGGGTTAAACTTCTTTATCTCTTTTCTAGAGACAGTACTATGAGCGTGTTCAGTCTCTCTGTCTCTTCCCTTTGTCTCTCTGGGGCTCCAAGCGCTTTCCCTGTGTTGGGCTGCGGCTCCCACCTCCCCTGCTCGTCTGGGGCTGGCCCGTTTTCTAATATCCCCAGTTCACACTCACTCAGGCATCTTTGAGTTTGTCTTCTTTCTAGAGTCTGTATTTTCTCCTTCCACTCTTGCAGATGAGAGTAATGTCCTTCTCAGATCGATAGATGGGGTGGACGAAGTTTACAAAGCTCCCTTTCTCTCTGCCATCTTGGCTCCTCCCTCATCTGGTATTTATTTTTTTCTGTCTGACTTCTTTTACTTAACACAGTACCCTCTAGGTCTACCCATGTTGTGGAGAGATGTAGCTTGTGATGGAGGTGGTTTCAAGCAACCTCTTCAGGATATGTGAGGACCATTCATAATCTACTGGGTGAATGGTAAAGTGTTTATCACAAAGAGTCTGGAGAGCGATCAGAGGGATTCATTTTGATAAGGGTTATAAACACTTACACAGTCTGCATCTGATTGGTTGTTGGAGAAAAGAAGTTTTAAGCACATACATCAAATACACATATTTCTTATGTAATAATTATCATGTATTGAACACTTTGCTCTCAGGCATATTACATACAACTCCCCAGTCTATATTCATAATGATCTTATAAGGTATGTATTATTTTCCCAGTTATACTAAGAAGGTACAAAAAGAAAAGTAATTTTCTATTCAAAAACATGTGCTCTTAATCACAGTTTTGTGTAGTTCAACTGGTAGCTAAGGACTTTAATTCTTAATATTATCAATTTAATTTGATAAGGAAATATAATATTTATTTCAGTTGGCTTATCAGACTCAGGCTGTTTATTGTAAACACTCTGTTTGCTCAAGGTGAAGAGAAAAAAATTAAGTGAAATTAAAATGCCTTATCTCTGTGCATAGACACCTGAAACTGGTTTGGGGGATTGGATGAAGAAATAATGTATGTAAAAATACAAATATAATGTCTGGAAGCTCAAAAATACTTAGTTTATTTTATTCTCCATCTTAGAGTTATATAAATTGTCTTTAATTAGGAAGAGACTTAAAAATTGTATGAAGAGTCTAAAGACTATTGCAGATTTTTTTTAACTAGAAGACTTTCTTTTAACACAGGTTTTTAAAAGTCTTTTTCAAAGTTCTTCTCTCTCTCTCTCTCTCTATTTTAAATCACATCTATATTTATATCTACATATTTTACCTGTAAGCTAATTGTGTACCTAACACCTTTCCTTATATTAAGACCAGAAGCATAGGCTAGGGATGAATTAGGGATGGGTGAATCCAGCTATACTCTTGAGTTCACTGAACATCTCATATGATTTTTCAAATGTTTTGGGCTCACTGAAATCCAAAACAGGTTTCACCCATTGCATATACTCTTCAGTTCGGAGCATGTGCAATTTAAGGGAAATTTAATCCATATGTTTCTGATTCGTTTACACTTAAATAGTCAAAATATTGTTTTTAATAGTTATTTGATGCCTAAGTAGCCTTTTGAACCTTTTAAATAAATTTTAGAGGCCTGCATTTCTCCTGAAAACAGGAAATCATGTCTTTCCAAGGAGGTAAACTAATTTATACATCTGAAAACTCAGGTTCAGTTGAAAACACCCCAAACCACAGTTTTTTAATAGTCTGTCTGCCTGGCAAATGAACACTCAGCTTTAGACTAAATACTATTTGAATACACCTAGTTCTTGCTGTATATTTGGACTGGACATCCATTTCAGTTGGTGTTGGGCTATTTTGAGCAGTGGATTTAGGCTTCTGAAGTTTCAAATTTACCTGGTTTTTATTTTGGTGCAATTATTTTCAGTTTTAATTTATTCTACCTCTCCTGGTTAGTAAACTAACATGGCTACTTATTTTTTTTTCAAATGTTTCATGAATAATAAACTCTTTTTGTGTGTTTCTTCTTTTTCTTCCTTTATTTTATCTTATTTATCTTATTTTTTTAATAAATGAAAGTATCTGATTTCCAATAAGACTATGCAGAACTTCAACTGAGATATGTGCATTGTCTTTCACATGTATACCTAGAGACTGAGTAAAATCAAGGTAGCCAAAGGAAATTAGCAACAGAACCTGCAGAAAAGGAAGGAAGGAGGAAGGAAGGAGAGAAAGAAGGAAGAGAAAGAAGGGAAGAAGGAGGAAAAAGAAGGAAGAGAAAGAAAGGATGAAAGGAAGGAGGGAAAATGGAAGAGAAGGAAGGAAGGAAAGAGAGAAAGAAGGAAGAGAAAGAAGAAAGAGAAAGAAGGAAAGGAAGAAAGAAAAGACGGAAGAGAAAGAAAGAAGGAAAAGAGGGAAAAAGGGAAGGAAAGGAAAGAAAAGAAAGAAGGAAGAGAAAGAAAGGAAAGATAGAAAAGAAAGAGAGAAAGAAAGAGAGGGTTAGTGGGGAAAAGGGAGTTTAATTTTATTTATTTTGTGAATTTTTTTTAAGTGGTAAAACACTTGCTTAGAGGAACTGACTCTCCAACTCTTACCCTTCTTTCCTCACTAAAGATTTATTGAATAAATAAATGACTATAGTTTTTAACTAACATGTATGTGTTTCCATACAGCCATTTCACTTCAAAGCATTTACATATGGTTATGATTAATAGAGATTTACATTTCTGACACATGCTTAGTCACTGGCTGTGTGAACTTGGATATATCACTAAAGCTCTATGTGTACACTTTCCTTATCTATAAAATAGATCTATAATATAGATGAATTATAGTACATAATTATTAGTGTTTGAAGATGATTTTAAAAATGCATGTGAATCTATTACTACAGAGCCTGAAAATAGTGAGTTCTCAGTTAATGATGGCAACAAAAACAACAAAACAAAACAAACTTTGGGGAGGAGCTATGTACTATGTATGAGGGACAGATTAATTCCTGAGTTACAGAGTTGTAGTCTTTCTCTAAGGAGTACATTGCTAACTATGACTGTATAGTTTTAGAGATGCTTCAAAAGTTCACCTAGAATGATACTGAAGTTCAGTTGAAAGCTATTTAGACTTAATAGGTTATGAAAGGCTTGAACTGCACCATGTAGGATAAAGGAACTTATTAATAAAGAGGAAAGGGTAGAATAAAATGATGTGACAGGGAAGGGGAAGAGGATGTAAAAAAACATGGAAACATGAAATAGTGTTACTTGGGTAGTATACTCTGGGTAGTTTACTATAGCCAGATCATAGGGTTTGACTCAGATGTTCACATTTTTCCTGAAGGTGGTAGAAAATCATTTAAAAAATTCTAAGAAGAGGAATGATACCAGATTTGGGTAGTATCTCAGCAGTCAGCAAAGTACAAGGACATTTGGTAGTAAAATAAAGTTTGCTTGAAGTTCAAACCACAAGTGTTCCTCCCAATCTCTACAGATTTGGTTGAAGAGCAGGGAAGAGAAGGAGGTTGTTGGATTTCATAGACCCTTTTGGTTCAAAGCATCTGCATCTGCTTAATTAGTTTAATGTATGGATTCTCTCCTTATTCTGCACATTTCCTTAATCTTTATTGTGTAAAACCAGATGTATAACTTAGTTCCTTTTTTCCTTTTTGTTTCTCTTCTCTTTCAGGAAACAATCATTTCAAACTTATCCTATTGTATCATGAAGATTATCTGTGGGAAGAGAGGAGAATATATTTTGCCTCCTGCAAAAACAAAGTCCATCTGAGGGAAATGTGGGTAAGTAATAAGTTCAAGAACATCAAGACAGGAGGCAAGTAGACCAGGTATGAAGCTAATAGTCCAGAATTAGTGTGGTAGTTCCATGATTTCACTGGTGTTTCAGGCTCCTTTTATCTTTCTGCTCTTTCATCCTTGGTGTCTTTGGTCGAGTTTCCTAGAAGCTGTGTCTTATATGACGATTAAGCCATGAGATTCATTAAGGGAATGCTCTTCTTTAGAAAAAAAACTGTAAGGGAAATTGTAAGATAAGACAGAGAAAGGGAGAGAGCAGGTAGTCTTAACAACTTAATTATTAAAAGTGGACCACGCATGAACTGGTGATGAGTTCAGTGATAAATCAAGGGGTATGACTAATCCCATTCTATGAACATGTGGTCCAAGGAAAAATCAAAAGAATGAATGAAGAGAGAAAAGAATTTAAGGAATATAAACTTCTTCTTTCAAGTAGCCTGACTTTGAAAGGCAAAAGACTTGGGTGGAGGAGCAGGAGGAGAACATGGGTTAAAAGAGAATTTTAAATAATAGAGCTATTTACAACAATATGCTAAAGGTAAAGAGCCAGTAGAAAAGGAAGAACCAGAAGAGGAGGAAAATTGAAACTTTAGAAATGAGAGAAATGGGTTGGTGGAGTGATACCATAGAGTTGGCAGTGAGTCCAGAGTACAGATGAAATGATTAGCTCTAGATGCAGGAAAGGGCACCTTTTTACCGATCTAGGAGGTAAAGACATAGAAATAAGTGGTTTACAAACAAATTCAAGTGGCAAGTGAAAAGCTGAGGAATTCTTACATTATTACACTTAAATTTATTTTCTTAGCAAAATACAGAAAAAAAATCATCTGTTGAGCATGTGTGTGTAGAATAGGAGGCGCCAGTGATAGAAGAATGGAGGAGAGGTGTAAAATGCTTAAAAGTGGTGAAAGTTTGGAACAGTCACCGAAGGGAATAGGGGAAATGTCTGACTAGAGAGCTGCCTGGCAGCATTTCAGACCCAGCTAAGGTTGAAGATCATGAATTTGTGGTAGCAGTAACTCTGGCTGTGTGATTTTCTCCAGCAATGCTTTATAGTTGGGGATAGCATCTGGGGGGATGAGCTGGGCTATTAAATCAAAAGGCATTGCACATGTGATTCATTTTGTAGTTGTTAAATACCTTTCAGTTGTAGATCACAAAGAGACTGGATATACATATATGTCTGCACCTACATTTAGGCAGTAGAATGAAACACTATTGTTGGGCTTGGGTGGATTTAGGAATCAGCCAATAACAGTCTCAACTTTTCTTTGGTTATTTGGTGCTGGTGCTAGTAGTAATGCTTATGGTTTAGAGACCAAATGGGATTAGGTAGACGGATGAATCTCAAAGGGTGAGTTTGAAGGACCAAAAAAAAAAAAAAAAAAAAAAAAAAATGGCCTACTTTCTGCAAGTTCACTTCAGATATGTTTGTGTTTACTTGATACTTTTATGCCCCAGGGATTTCTAATCCATCCAGAATTCTGTGGCCAGATAAATCTTTCTGAAACACATCACTACCCAGAAACCTTTAGTAACTTCTTACTGCCTATAGTACATAATCTAATTGTTTTAGCCTGATGATTTCAAGGGGTACATAATTTCCTCACCTGTTTTTATTTATTTTCCCACTGCTACCTAAATTCAGAAAGTATAGTTTAGTGGTTTAGAGCACAGGATTTGCATTTGTGCTTGAATGCTAGCTTTAAAAACTACCAACTGTATGATCTTAAGAAACTTAACTCTCTTAGTTCTAGTTTTCTCATCAATAACACAGACATAATAATATATACCTTATAAGATGATGATGATTAAATGAAATAGCAATGTGCTTAGTACAGTGCCTGGAGTACCATATATTTATCATACTTTCAGTACTTCATTTAGCTAACTCTACTTACAGAGTGCTTGGATACTATTCTAAATATTTTGCAAACTTGTAACAACCCTCTAAAATAGGTAATATCATTATCTTAATTTTAGAAAACACAAAATTGGAAAATAGGGAAATTAATTAACTTACCACTTTGATGTCTAATAAGTGGTAGTATATTTCAAACCCATGAAGTCTGTTTTCAGAAGCCATGCCTGTAATCACTAAGCCATGTTACCTATCAATAAATGACAACTATTATATTAACACTCTACTTACTATATCTTAAATGAGTAATGCTTAGCCTCCTTGCTAATATTCATTTCATTCCATTATGCCAGGAAAGTCCTTTCCCCTCCTCTTTTCTATACAAATCCTTTTAAACGTTTTCTTTCTTTCTTTCTTTTTTTTTTTTTTTTTGGCAGGTCTTTCATTTTATTCGTTTATTCCTAAGTATTTTATTTTTTGTACGTAATTTAAATGGAATTGTTTTCTTAATTTCTTTTTCTTCTACTTCATTATTAGTGTATAGAAATGCAGTAGATTTCTGTATATTCATTGGGTAGCCTGTGACCTTACTGAATTCACTTATTAGTTCTATAAGCTTTTTGTTGGAGTCATTAGTGTTTTCTATCCAGAGTATCACATCATCTGCAAAAAATGAAAATTTACCAATTTGAATTGCCTATTATTTCTATTTCTGATTGCTCTAAGACTTCTAATACTATGTTGAATAAAAGTGCTGAGAGTAGACATCCTTGTCTTGTTCCTGATGTTAAGGGAAAACCTCTCAGTTTTGTTGAGTATGATGATAGCTGTGAATTATTCATATTCTATATGAAGTCCATATTCTAGAAATTTATTATGGTAAATATGTTCCCTTTAAACATACATTATGGCAGATTTTTATCATGAATAGATGTTGTACTTTGTCAAATGCTTTTTCTGTATCTATTGAAATAATGATATATTTTTTATCCTTTCTCTTGATATGGTATATCATGTTGATTGATTTACAAATATTGAACCACCTCTGAATTCCAGTAATAAATCCTACTTGCTCATGGTGAATTAACTTTTTAAAATATTGTTGGATTTGGTTTGCTAATATTTTGTTGAGGCTTTTTGCGTCTATGTTCCTCAAAGAAATTGGCCAGTGCTCTTTTTCTTTTGTAGTGTCTTTATCTGGTTTTGATATTAGGTAATGCTGGCCTCATAGAATGAATTTGGCAGTTTTTCTTCCTCTTCTATTTTTTGGAATAGTTGGAGAAGAATAGATTTTCTTTAAATGTTTTCTAGAATTCTGTGAAGCTGTCTGGTCCTGAACTTTTGTTTATTAGGAGTTTTTTTTAAATTACTGATTCAATTTCATTGCTGGTAATCAATCTATTCAAAGTTTCTATTTCTTTCTGATTTGGTTTTGGGAGGTTATATGTTTCTAGGAATTTATTTATTTCTTTTCAATTGTCCTATTTGTTGACATTTAATTTTTCATAATATTCTCTTATAATTCTTTGTATTTCTGTGGTGTCCGTTATTATTACTACTCTTTCATTTGTGATTTTGTTTATTTTAGTCTCACTTTTTTGGATGCACTTGATAAAAGTTTATGCATTTTGTTGATCTTTTCAGAGAATTAGCTCCTGGTTTCATTGATTTGTTCTATTGTTTTTTAGTTTCTGTTTTTATTTCTGATCTAATCTTTATCATTTTCTTCTGGCTTTGGGTTTTGTTTTCTTTTTTCTAGCTCTTTTAAATGTAAGGTTAGGTTGTTTATTTGAGATTTTTCTCACTTCTGGAGGTAGATCTGTATTGCTATAAACTTGCCTCTTAGAACAGCTTTTCTGCATCTCAAAGATTTTGAACCATTGTGTTTTCATTTTTATTAAACTCCATGTGTTTTCTAATTTCTTCACTGTTTTTTAAAAATATTTTAAAAGTTTATTTATTTTTGAGAGAGACAGAGTGTGAGGGAGGGAGGGGCAGAAAGAGAGGCAGACACAGAATCTGAAGCAGACTCCAGGCTCTGAGATGTCAGAGTTCAACGTGGGGCTTAAACTTACAAACCACTGGATGACGACCTGAGCTGAAGTTGGATGCTTAACCAATTGAGCCACCGAAGTGCTCCTTTTATTTTTCTTTTTTTCTTATTTTTGGATGTGAGGGCGATCTGGCTGTGACATCTATCATCCTGTTGATCGCCAGGGTTGATTAGGCTGATCTGGCTGGCTAGGCCGGTCTCCCCTTCCTCCCTCACCGCTCCATGTGTGTCCCTCCCGAAGCTGTGCACTTGGTCGAAGAGGATGACCTTCCCCGATATAGGAGGACCGTTTTTTGGTCAAGGGTATACGCGTAGCTGCGCTCCCCTGGTGGAACCTCCAAATAAACTATCTTTCTTTAATTATTTTTAATTTTCTCTTTGATTTTTTGCTTGGCCCATTCGTTGGTTAGTACTATATTTTTTAACTTCTATGTATTTGTCTTCTTTCTGGATTTTTTCTTGTGGTTTATTTCTAGTTTCATAGCATTATGATTGGAAAAAATGCAAGATATGATTTCAATCTTTTTGAACTTGTTGAGATTTACTTTGTGGCCTAATATGTGCTCTCTTCTGGAGAATTTTCCATGTGCACTTGAGAAGGTGTATTCTGCTGTTTTAGGATGGAATCTTCTGAATAAATCTGTTAGATCCATTTTGTCCAATGTGTCATTCAAAGCCACTGTGTCCTTGCTAATTTTCTGTAATGATAGTCTATCCATTGATATATGTGGGGTGTTAAAGTCCCCTACTCTTATTGTATTACTACCAATTACATCCTTTATATTTGTTCTTATGTGTTTTGGTGCTTTCATGTTTAGTGCATAAATATTTACAGTTGTTTTACCTTCTTGCCGGATTGTTCCCTTTATAGTTATATAGTGCCTTCTTTATTGTCCCTCATAACAGTCTTTGTTTTAAAGTCTCTTTTTTCCAATATAAGTGTTGCTACCCTGGTTTTCTTTTCACTTCCATTTGCACCATAACTACTTTTGTATCCCTTTCCCTTTCAATCTGCATGTGTCTTTACGTCTGAAATGAGTGTCTTATAGGTAACAAATAGATGGGTTTTGCTTATTTTATTTTATTTTATTTTATTTTATTTTACTTTTTATAGGAAGAGAGTGTGGGCAGAGGAGAGGGGCAGAAGAAGGAAAGGAGAGAGAAGGAGAATGTAGCCTGACGTGGGGTTCTATCTCATGACCCTAGGATCATGACTCAAACTGAAATCAAGAGTCAGGTGCTCAACTGACTGAGCCAACCAGGTGCCCTGGGTGTTGCTTTATTTTAAATCCATTTCATTACTCTAAATCTTTTGATAAGAACATTTAGTCCATTTACATTCAAAGTAATTATTGATAGGTCTATCTTTGTTGCCATTTGTTACTTGTTTTATGGTTGTTATAGTAGTTGTTCTCTGTTACTTTTTTCTCTTGCTGTCTTTTTTTTATGATTTCTTTCGTGATATACTTGGATTCCTTTTTCTTTATTTTTTGCACATTTTTTATTTATTTATTTTTTATTTGTGGTTACCCATAGGTATATACCACCATATATGTAATATCTTGTGTATATAGCATTCTATATTAAGTTGATGGTCACTTAAGTTTGAACCTATGCTTTACTTGTCTCCTCCTCATGTTTTAGTTATATGTTTTTTCTTAAATTTACATCCTTTTATTTAGTGGATCCCTTTACTGATTTTTTAAATAGATATGCTTAATTTTACTGCTCTGTGCTTCCTCCTTTTCTTACTACTACTTATGGTCTTTTTTTCCCCTCAAAGAGTGCCCTTTAACATTTCTTGTAGAGCTAGTTTATTGGCCCTTTAACTTTTGTTTGGGAAATTCTTTCTCTCTCCTTCTGTTCTGAATAATACCCTTGTTGGATGCAGGTTTTTTTCTTTCAGCATTTTTGGTTGCAGGCTTTTTTCCTTTCAGCATTTTTGGTTGCATGGTTTTTCCTTTCTTTTTTTTTTTTTTTTTTTCCTTAATTTTAGAAAGAGAGCAGGACCAGGGGAAAAGGGTCAGAGAAAGATCATCTTAAGCAAGCTCCATGCTCAGTGCAGAACCTGATGTAGAACTCAATCCCACAACCCTGGCATAATGACCTGAGCTGAAATCAAGAGTAGGATGTTCAACCAACTGAGCCACCCAGGCACCCCTCTTTTAGTATTTTGAATATATCATGCCACTCCCTCTGGCCTGCAAAGACTTTCCTGAAAAATCAGCTGATAAACTGAGGTTTCCCTTGTATGCAATTGTCTTCTTTTCTCTTGCAACCTTTATGTTTTTTGTTCCTAGTGTTTATTTTTGAGAGAAGAAGTACAAGTGTGGGAGGGGCAGAGAGCTAAGAAGCCAGAATCCAAAGCAGGTCCTGTGCTAACAGTGCAAAGTGGATATGGGGCTCGAACCCATGAACCACGAGATCATGACCTGAGCCAAAGTTGGATACTCAATCAACTTAGCCACCCAGTTGCCCCATCTTGCAATTTTAAAAATTCTTTTTTTTTTTTTTAATCACTACAGTTTTTCATTTTAATTACTATGTGTCTTGGTATGGACCTCCTTGGTTTCATTTTATTGAAGACTCTGTCTCTCCTGGATCTAGATTTCTGGTTTCTTCCCCAGATTCAGGAAAATTTCAGCTATTGTTACTTCAGGTAAATTTCTGTCCCATTTCCTCTCTCTTCTCTTCCTAAGGGATCCTTATAATGCAAATGTTATTACACTTGATAGTGTCACTGAGTTTCTTTAGTGTATTTTCATTATTATTATTTTTTCTCTCTCCTGTTTATCTTAATTGCTTTCCTTTACTCTGTGCTCCAGATCACTGATCCATTATTCTTTTGCTTCCTCTAGTCTACTATTTATTCCCTCTAGTGTATTTTCAAATTTGTCTATAGCCTTCTTCATCTCTGATTAGTTCTTTTTTTATGTTTTCTCTCTCTTTGTTGAGGGTCTCACTGAGGTCCTCCACTCTTTTCTCAAGTCCAATGAGTATTTTTATGATCATTACTTTAAATTTTCTATCAGGCATATATACTTCTTATCTCCATTACAATTAGCTCTCTTGTTGTGATTTTGTCCCATTTTTCTGTCTGGGAAAAATTCCTCTGCCTTGTCATTTTGTGTAGCTCTCTGTGTCTGTTTCTCTGTGTTAGGAAAGTCAGCTACAACTCTTGCTCTTGAAAGTAATGGCCTTATGGAGAAGAGGTCCTGTAGTGCCCCATGCTGCAATGTCCCCTGCTTACAGAACCTGGTACTTCAGGGGCATGTCCTATATGTGTTTGGTGCCTACTATTGTGGCTAAGCCAAGTTTAACTTCTGTCCAGTTGTCTGCAATGGCTCTCTTGCTTGTTGTGGGCAGGGTTTGGTTAGTAGGCCAGCTGGGGCCAAATTGGGCTTGAGTTAAATCAGACCAAGCAATTGCCAGAAATGCAGAACCACAGAACTGCAGGGTACTTTCCCTATGTTTTCCCCTGTGAAGCTTTTGTTGGTGGGTGGGGCCTGCAGTCAGAGCCTGTGTTAGGGGCACACTTGAGGGGCCGCAGGCAGACTGGTGTGTGTGGTTATCTTCCCCTTTTCTCAGGGCAAGAAATGCTTTGGAGTGGTGCTGGCCACTGTCATGGCTGGGTGCACACTTGTGGCACCATTTTGGATGGGCTCCAGCTAAGGGAGTATTAAAGAGGTGAATCCAGAGGTGCCTGGGTGGCTCAGTCAGTTAGGCGGCCAACTTCGGCTCAGGTCATGATCTCACTGCTAGTAGGTTCCAGCCCCGCATCAGGCTCTGTGCTGACAACTCAGAGCTTGGAGCCTGCTTCAGATTCTGTCCCTTCCTCTCTCTCTGGCCCTCTTCCACTCATGGTCTGTTTCTCTCTCTGTCTTAATAATAAAATAAAAAAAAATTTTAGAGAGGTGAATCCAAGGAAAGGCAGGGGTGGGGTTGGTGGTGCTAGCAAGGTCCTTGCTGGCTTCCTGTGGGAAGGGACCTGCAGCTGCCAAAGAGTTCTACGAAGGTCAAAAATCTTAGACTTTCAAGGCCATCTCCGTGTCTGCTCCTTCGGTGAAGCTTTTCAGGCTCCCTCAGTTATCAGAGACTCTTCTCTGAATCTTTATTCACTTAGTGCATACATAATTTAGTTGGCACTTAAAACTGTGTTTTGTGTATTTGTTTATCTTATTTAATCTGTCCTTGGTTTTCAACTAGATACAATTTGTGAAGCTAGGAAAAAATAGATGTTTATCATCTTTGTGTCATTAACACTGCTTAAAGGGAAGTTCACAGAACTTTGTATCAGAGGGCACAAATTCAAATCACAGCACTGGAACTAAATAGATCTGGTGAGCTAATTACATATTACTTGTCCTCTTTGAGCCTTGACCTTGTCATGTAAAATCCAGATAAAAACTTACCTGTCTTAGAGAGTTACTTTGGAGATTAAATGAAAGGTACATAAAAAAGTTATGACATTCTGTGTAAAAGGTGTTTTGTGCATGGGATACTCTCTGTAAATATTTGTTACAGAAATGAATAAATAAATTAATGGATTCACCAAAGATGGAAAGAAGTCAAAATACCTGGAAGTTGGCTGTACAACTTTTAATCTGCATTTTCTTGAGCTAATCACTTGAGCATTCTTTTTCACCTGAAATGCAGAGATAAGAAGCTAAGTATATAGGACACTTGGAAAGAAAGAATCAAGGCCTTTACAGAATTCAGGTTTGAACTGAAGTATGAAGGCGTAGGCCTCCAGGATAGAGAGAAAAGGTAATGGGAGATAGGGTGCAGAAATACAAGAAGTGGGGGTGTTATAAAACACAAACTTACCTTTTTGCTCAAACTAAGCTCTATCTGTGACTTTAGCTTTTGAAGACAGGCTAAAATTCCTTAGATTCATATTTTTCACAAATACATCACTGACTAGCATATCTGAAGTTCCTCTCTTGGCTGCAGGGTAAAGAATTCCTGCCAATTTCTCCTCATAAAAGTTCAGCTTGAACTTAAATTCCCTACCCACAGGAAAAATTTATCCAAAATTTCACATGACTGACATGTAGCATTTTAAGATTTCCCTAACCACATAACCATGGATTTCTAAATAGTATGTGAAAGTTCTTGATTCTTGTTAGACTTACTGGTGTAAGTCCAGCCAACTTTCACATTTTTTCCTTTTCTTGATCATTCTTCCAAAATAAACCAATGGTTGCTAAATTCTTAGAGCTTATGATATGCACTTATATCTCCAGTATCTCTCATAGTCCAGGTTTCCATAGTCAAGGTTTCCACCACCTGATCCCTTTGTGGTCAAATTCTATTTTTCTTTCTATCTGAGTCTAAAGACTAGTTAATCTGTGTCTCTCTCTGGGCTCTGTATTCTTAGGCTTAGGGCTTACTCAACTCACTTTTTTCCTTTTTCTTAGCCTTTACATAAATTCTGTAGCCTATAAATTGTGGGAATTAAGTGGTTAAAGAGAAGAGACCTCAGCTGGGGATGAGGTGGTGAAGAAAAACTTGAAAATTAAGAGACAAGAAACCACCTTAGAAAAAAAGAATTTCAAGTTATGAGGAGAAAGTCTTCCAGGTAGCACTTAGCTCAGAGGAAATACTACTTTGGGGAGGACCTGCCTGCCCTACTTCCACCCATGGTCTATAATTATGTATATCATTTGCAGGCTGTTCACGGTCCAGTGAAATTTACAGTCCCCCCCCCCCCACTTACAAATAGAACCTTAAAAGAGTCTATTCCAGCACCTTTTAGAGTTACATAAGGACCCGGAGAGGAATTAATGCATTGGAATTCACTGTCCTGTGCTTCAGTAACTGCCATAACCTCCATTACATATGACTAGTCTGCTTAATTTGCCCTTGCTCATGATCTGGTACTTGGATATTCTACCACCTTTCCCTTTGTTTCTTCTTTCATGGAATATGAAGTCTAACTTTAAATTCTAGCCAGGAGGCTGGAAAGTCTAACTTTCTCATTGGGTTTTAATGAGTCACTTTCTCTAGAACTGAATCCTAGTTCTCTTTAAATTATTTAGTTATTAAGAGTCACATTGGCAAGATGATGGTAGAGGAGTTTCTAGAGCTCTTCCCCTCCCAGGAACATCAATTTGAACAACTATTAAAGCATGAAAATACCTTCATAAGGGCTATTGATTCCAGGTGAGGGTTGACAGAACCTGGGTGGAACACAGAAATAAGACAAGATGTACTGAAGAGGGTAGGAAAGGCATTTTCATATTACCCCATCGCTCCTCCCCCAAGCCTGAGTAGCCCAGCAAGGAGAGGAATGACCTCTCCATGAGAGGGTTGAAGAGTAAAGTAAGTGCCTGATAGCATTAGTCCACACCAGTGCTTGACCACTTCCTGCAGGCCTGGACAGCTATCATGGCCCTAGGCTTCCAGCCCACTCCAGCTTCAGGCTAGCCCTCTTGACTTAGACTACAGACCACCTTTTGTGGGCTCCTGACCCTCCCTAGCACTGGGTGGGTAGTTGTGGCCCCAGGCTTCTGGCAAGCCCCAGTACCAGACCCCAGAGAGTTAGACTCCAGGCAGGCTCCTCTGGCCTCAGACTACAAAGGTCATGAATAATCAAAGAAAGGTGTCACCAGCAAAGGAAACTAATACAATTACAATGACAGACCCTAAAGAAATGGAGATACATGAACTGTCTAATAGAGAATTCAGAATTCAGAATATTCCTCTTTAAAAAAATCCAGTGAATAACAAGAAAACAGAAACAACTGAACACTATTTCCATTGAAAAGGTCTATTGTAAGTCTTACTATTGCTATTTAAAGTAATAATATTTTTTTTCCTGTCTGTCTTTAAGATTTTCTCCTAATGTTTAGTTTTTAGCAGTTTGAGTAAGATAGCTTGGATTTGGTTTTCTTTATTTATTTTGGATACAGTTGCTTCTTGAATCTGTAACTTGATATCTTTAATCAATTTTTTAAAAATTCTTGAACATTGTATCTATAAATGTTGCTTTTATCTCTTCCCTCTCCTCTCTAACTAGCTAGCTCTTATTCTCTCCCTTTGTTTTCTGAGCTTCCAGTCACAGATATATTAAATTTATATACTGTATTCTATATCTCTTTTTTTTGCATGTTTCAGATGCATTTTCTCTTATGCCATGTCATGTCATTTCACTAATACTCTCTTCAGCTACGTTGATGCCCATCACCAAGTTTTTCAATAACTTAGTTTTTGTTCTAGAATTCTTATGATTTTTTTCATAATTTCCATTTATCTCATGGAATTCTCCACCATCTTAGTAAATTACTTGAACATATTAATCATAGTGATTTTATAGCATGTACTTAAAATATCAGTATCTAAATATCTTGTTTCTATTTTCTATTTTCTGTTTGTTATTTGTACATGAAAAATTACAAACATAGTGTAAACTTTAGACGGAATCTTCTTCCAGAGACAATTTAATTTTACTTCTGGCAGAAAATTTAATTCAGGGAAGATCACCATACTACAGTAAAAACTGAAATGATTCAAAGCTGGGCTTCAGTCTTTTTGAGGACTGATCTACTTCTTCCTCTTTGCCATGTAGCCCTTCAGATTTCTAACCAAATGCTAGAGGTTTTTAAGAAGGCCACACTTCTTTGAAAATTCTTGAACCATTAGTTGGCCCTCAGTATTGTGAAAGTGCTGAAAGCTTAGCTCAGCTTCTCAGGCTCTTGGCCACTGTGCTGTTGTCTGATATTAATATTCACCTGTGGGAAAAAGTGACTCTAATATTGTGCTCCCGTTTCTTGGCTTCTCTCTTCTTCTTCTTACTGCCCCACAAATCCTCGCTGCCTTAGTCTCTAATACTAACTGATATTTCGTTGAGAATTTAATGTGATTCTATTTTCTTTCTTAGCTATCAGTTATCATATTTCTTAGCATACCATTTCTTTTATTTTTTAACCTGTTTTAGTGGTTATCCTAGAGTTTGCAATATACATTTATAACTAATCCAATGACATTTTTGAATAACACTAAATCACTTAGCGGGTAGTGAGAATACCTTATTAATGAAATAATCCTAATTCTTCCCTCCTCTCATTTGTATCACTGAATATATCTATATATTCATCTCTAGGATATGGATATATTCACCTGCATGCATTAATGTGTGTGTATATGTATGCAATATATTTTATATACATAATTGTTGCTGCTATTATTTTAAACAAAATTTTAATTGTCAGATCAATTAAGAATGAGAAAAATGTTTTTCTTTTACCTTCACTTACCAATCCTTTTCTAGTGCTCTTCCTTTCTGTATGTAGATCTGAGTTTCAGATCTATACTATTTTCCTTCTTTCAGAAGAACTTCTTTTAACATTTCTTGAAAGACAGGTCTGCTGGCAACAGATTTTCTCAGTTTCTGTCTGTCTGAGAAAGGCTTTATTTCTCTTTCATTTTGGAGAATAATTTCTCAGAGTAAAGAATTCTAGGTTGGTGGGGTTTTCCTCTCAACACTAAATATTTCACTTCACTTTCTTCTTCCTTGCTTGGTTTCTGAGAAGTTGGATATTATTTTTATCTTTGTTCCACCATAGGTAAGGTGTTTATTTCCTCTGGCTACTCTAAGGATTTTTTTCTTTACTTTTGGTTTTATACAGTTTAAAACTTATACTCTTAGGTGTAATTTTTCTTTGTTTTTGGTTTTGGTTTCTTTGTTTGCTTGTTTTTGTTTTTGTCTTTTACATTTATCTTGTTTGATATTCTTTTGGCTTCCTGGATGTTGGTTTCTGACATTGATTTGGAGACGTTCTGTCATTATTATTTGAAATATTTCTTCTGTTTCTTACTATATTTCCTCTGGTATTTCCATCACATGTATATTTGGTCTTTGTTCTGTTTGAATTTTGGTTTCAGAGGTTTCTGTTGATATATCCTCAAGCTCAGAAATTCTTTCCTCAGCCATGTCCGGTTTATAATAAGCCCATCAGAGGCATTCTTTACTTCTGTTACAGTGCTTTTGGTCTCTGGAATTCCTTTTTGGTTCTTAGAATTTTTATCTCTATATTTTTCTATTCATCAGTTTTTGCATGCTATCTCCTTTATACATTAGATCCTATAGCATATTGATCATAGTTGCTTACCTTCTCAGCCTGGTAATGCCAACATCCTGCCATGTCTGGTTCTGATGTTTGCTATGTGTCTTGCAACTATGTCTTTTGCCCTTTGATATTACCTGTAATTTCTTCCGGATAGCCAGACATGATGTATTAGGTAAAAGGATCCTCTATAGGAGCCTTCAGGCTGGCTCTGTCAGTTGAATGTCCAATTCTTGATTTCTGCTCAGGTCATGATCCTAGGATCGTGGGATCAAGCCCCACATCGGGCTCTGTGCTAAGAATGGAGCCTGTTTAAGATTCTCTGCCTCTGGCTCTGTCTCTCTCCTTCTGCCCCCTACCTTCATTCTCTCTCTCTCTCTCTCTCAAATAATTTTTAAAAAAGGAATCTCTGTAAATAGGCTTTTAATAATTTAGTGGTGAGGAGTAGGGGGAGAGAAGCATTTTATAGTCTTATGATTAAGTCTCAATCTTTCAGTGATTCTGTGCTTCTGGACTGTGAACATCACACACGCTTTTAGATTTTTCTTCCCCCTTAGATGGACAGGATGGTTATACTAGGCTGGAGTTGAGTATTTCCTTTCTTCCATGTGGAGGGCTTCAGCTGACTGGATTTGGATATTTTCTTTCTCCCAGGTCAGTTAGGCTGTCATAATACCTCAGTAGGTCATGCTCTGGTAAACTAGATTTCCCAGAAGGCAGGCATTATTGACTACAGAGGGAGAACCAAAATGGTTACTTTTGCGGTTTTCCTGCCAGAAAACCAAGGGGATTTTTCTCTGATGCTCACTGTGGGAATCTGGTTGAGCTCTTGAAGGCAAATCTCACAATATTGTGGAGGCCCTCGTATGACTGGGTTCCACTGAGTTTTTAACTCTCAGAGTTGTCCATTGTTTGCCTTCAGTAATTCATCAATTACAGTTGAGGTTTCCTACTCTGACACTGGTTCCTGAGGCAGCCTCTGCTTGTGAGTTCTACTCTGGTAAACTGTGACTGTCTGTTTTGCCTGTTTCTTCAGTCTTGAGGACAGAAGTTTGTTCTGTGTTTGCCCCTCTCTGTGAATCCAAGGAGAGTTGTTGATTCTGCAGTTCATTTAGACTTTTACTTGTTGTTAGGTCTGAGTGACAAGTTCCCTGCTCCTTAAATCTGGAGCTAAAAACAACTCCCATATTCAGGCTTATCCTTGCACTTTTTATTTTTCTTTAAGTAGGCTTCACGTCTAACAGGCCCCAAGTTATGACCCCAATATCAACAACTGAGCTGAGATCAAGAATCAGATGCCCAACCAACTGCACTACCCATGTGTCTCTATTCTTGCACTTTAATCTTGTCTACTCATCTTAGTTTTCCTGGTTTAATCTTCACATTTTCTAGAATCTTTGTCTTGGATTCATGTCTCCGTTATATCTATTCCTCACTACATTTAGTGGTAATCAGAGGCCACACAGGTGTTTCTAGAACTCAAACAACATTGTGATTTATGCTTTACTTGTCCAAACAAAGCTCTTTGGTTTGTGAAGAAACAAACCAACTCAAGCCAGCCCAAATAAAGGAGAGTTGTTGTGAGGATATAGAAGGTGACTTTAGGAACATTTAATAATAGGAAATGAAAAACAGCCTGTTTCTATATGTCTTAGCACTAAGAGATATTTAAAAAACATTTTTTAAAATATTTATTTTTGAGAGAGAAAAAGACAGAGCATGATCAGGGGAGGGGAAGAGACAAGGAGAGGCACAGCATCCGAAGCAGCCTCCAGGCTTTGAGCTGTCAGCAAAGAGCCTGATGTGGAGCTCAAACCCACAAGCCATGAGATCATGACCTGAGCCAAAGTCACATGCTTAACCGACTGAGCCACCCACTGCCCCTAAAACATATTCTTTTTATCTCTGTACACACACATTCTTTTTGTTTTGTTTTTCTTTTGGTATTTTCTCAGTTTACATAAGGTGGACAATTCAGTTCTATACTTCTCCTCTTTCTTACAATATAGACTTTTAAATTTTGTGCATACCAAGTTTTAAACCCCTTAAAGGTCAGGGGCCATGACTATTACTTATTTCTGAAGCCTATCACTTATTACTCTTCTCTCTAAAGGAATTATACAGAGTTAATAGCATTTCATCAAGGAATAAAGCATGAATATATAGATTTTCCTTTAAGTACCATATATCCCTAAATATAGGTTGAACTAAACTGGAGCACTTGGTTGAGGCTAAGGCCAAAATGAGACTCCTTGCTGCCTTTTCTTAAACCTTACCTAATCTATTTCCTCAATCATTATCTATTCCTTCTTTTTCCTTTCTCTCAAACTGAAAATGGAATCTTTCTTTCTAGAACGGTGGCATGTATTACTTTTTGCTTTTCTAAACATGTCTAATTAATTATTTCCTCTTTGTAGCTACCGTTTTTTTCTTTTATTTATCTTTAACACTTCCAACATGACTTTCCTGGCCCTGGTTATCTAATTCAAGTCCTATCACTAATTACTACAGTCTCTCTCTTTTTTTTTTAATGTTTTTTTTTTAATTTATTTTTGAGAGACAGAGAGAGAGAGTAGGAGCAGGAGAGGGTCAGAGAGAGAGGGAGATACAGAATTCAAAGCAGGCTCCAGGCTCTGAGCTAGCGGTCAGCACAGAGTCCGACGCAGGCTGGAACCCACGAATGGTGAGACCATGACCTGAGCTGAAGTCGGACCCTTAACTGACTGAGCCACCCAGGTGTCCCTAATTACTACAGTCTCTGTTTACTTTTTATTTATTTGTGGCCAAGCAAAGGATTGGTCTTGAAACTGGTGTCCATTCTTCTCTAACAGGGTGTAGTCATGGTGCTATGGACATATGGCATACAGGGTTGCTGCTTCCAGGCTCTCTAAGAGGGAAATTAAATCCAGAAAAGTGAATTAGATATATGGAACTTGATATCTTCATCTTCATAACCTAGACTGGGTTATTCTTTAGGATTAAGACATAAGTGGACAGAATGGAATATTAAAATGATAAAATGGGAGTGCCTGGGTGGCTCAGCTGACTAAGTGTCTGACTCTTGGTTTCAGCTTAGGTCATGATTTTGAAATTCTTGTGTTTGGGCTCCCTATCAGGCCTCATGCTAACAGTGCAGAGCCTGTTTGGGATTCTGTCTATCTCTTCTCTCTGCCCACCCTGCCTCCCTCAAAATAAATAAACATTAAAAAAAAAAAGGTAAAATGGGTCAGGTTGACCAGAGAAAAGGATATGTTATGAAATATAGGACTCGGACAACTGCGTAGTTTCCCCTTAATACCAAATGTTACTTATAAATTGCTCCATATCTGTATGTAATTAAGTTAATCATTACTGAATAGCTAAATCCAACTGTTCTTCAACAGTAATCTTTAAGAACAAGTAAACAAAGATCTATCCCTATGCATACTTACTGATAAAGGCAAAGATAGGCAGACAGAAATAATTTGGTGAATATACTGGTCATAAATTTCACATTCATATATATAAGATAATTTAATTTGGTCTTATTTGATTTTAATAAAAGAAAATCTAAATTGAAACTCTACAGCTACCACATTCAGTTTTTCAGTTTAGAATATGAATGGTGCTCATTGAATTTGGGCAGTGAAAATTCTCCACAAATGTATGTTGCTGCTCCCTCAACTTCAAATAAATATTTCCATTTATTTATTTAATAGTATTTATTTATATATTTATTGTAACATTTCTATCATACTAATGATCTAGATTTTTTTGTGTTTTTCAAAAAGTAGTTTATGGCTGCTGTATTATCTGAGTTTTTCATTTTTAAGATGTTTATCTTTTTTAATTTTGGTATGATATTTTAGCTGGATATAATATTTTTGGACCTAACTCAGGACTTTACAGATACTGCTCCAAATTTTTTGGAAATCATTGATTTGGGGAAGTTCACACCAATGCAACTTTTTTCCCCCTGCAGGGAATTTCTAAAAAAAATTTTTTTTTGAAATACAGTAACTACCAGACTTATCTGGTAGTTGAGATGTATCTCAAGCATTTCTCCTGTATTAGTAATTCTATTTTGTTTCTTGCTTCCTTTAACTTATTTAGTAGGTCTTTTATTTTTATTATTTATTTATTTTTATTTTATTTTTTAAAGTTTATTTATTTTATTCTGAGACCAGCAGGGGAGGGGCAGAGAGAGAGGGGGACCAAGATCTAACGCAGGCTCTGCACTGACAGCAGAAAGCCCAATGTGGGGCTTGAGCTTATGTAAGATCATGACCTGAGTCAAAGTGGGATGCTTGAACGACTGAGCCATGCAGGTGCCCTTATTTTTTTAGTGGGTCTTTTACAATGCTTTTTTAATGCTTCAATTTCCTATTTCTTCTCATCTTAGTACATTTTAATCTAATTTTTAGGTTGATGAAAAGCTTACTTTATTAATCCTTTAATCTTTTTATTATGCTCTCCTATGCAATGCATTCATAATGGGTTTTTTCCATTATTTAGGTTTTTGTTTCAGAATAGGCTTTTGAATTACATTTTGCACACCCTTATGTCCACTGGTTTATTTCTGTAGTGCAATATTCTATATTGCTATGCTATTTTCTCTCTAAAATGTTGTTTATTTTTAACATAGGTATTACTTTTCCAGACATTCTGTTTGTTTTGATATAATTTGGATAAATTTCTCTTGATTTGGTTTATTATTCTCTCTAAGCTAAACTTTTATGTTGGACAATTTGTATTCCATCCACTTTTCTATAGCTTGAGAGTGTGGGAGTCTTTCTGGAATTGGTTACAGCTAAGACAAAATTGTATGAAGTACTGTGACACTCTGAGCTTTAATCTCCTGAGACATTGTAAACTATAGTATATCAAAATCCACTTTATCTTATCATGAACATATCCAATGCCCATAGTGAAGATATACCTTAAGGCTTTAAGTAACTCTTTTAAGTCAGGATGGAGCTTTAGAGACTTTGTTTCCAATAGATAACCTTAAAAATTTCTCTGATTTCACCAGTCACTAATCCATCCCTCTCCACACCTACCTCCTACCCTTTCTTCCAAGCTAATTGTGTGTGCATATGTGTGTGAGAGAGAGGGGGGTTGAGGAGTATCATCTCATTGAAATTTGCTTATCTCCAAATTTGAGGTGGTTAGGAAGAATTATCAGAATTTTTCAAGTTACCAGTGCTAAAAATTCAATGTGTATAAAAACTTTATGAAGACTTCCACTAAGAAAATCTACTTGATTTTCCTAAACCCAGAATTTCTCATATTTATATATTTTTTTCTCTAAGAAAATGACCAATATTAGTTTATGATCTCTGATTTCTGAAGTCTTCTGAGTCCACATATAGTAAATAGGGATATGAGAAGGCCCGTCTCAGTGTGTGGTTGACCTGAAAGCATGTGGGTTGAGAAGGAGAGAGAAGTCTACATAGGGCATAGGCCAGTGGAACACCATGGGTGGTGTCCCACGGCTGAAGCTTCACTGACATGATTTTCTGGTATTGGCTGAGAGTAAGAAGGGTCAGAGTCCGTCTAAGTTGTATTCTAGAGAGGATGGAAGGTTGAAACTAGAAAAGTCAGACTCCAAAGTCTAAATGTTCGGTCAGGAAAGAAGGTTAAGCCAGGAAGATTTAGGAGTTGGACCAATTCAAGAACAGAGTAAAGAGTAAAGAGCAAGGATTGCGGACAGGAAGTATCAAAAGTTTAAATAAAAGATCATTGTCTAGTACTGAGTGGGCGTGCCAAGTCTCTTTTCTCTGGGGATGCCAGAGGCTCTGGAGTATAGGAATACTGACTGCTAATGGGTTCTGTTTTAAGCTTTGTCTCTGATGGAAAGGACTATTTCAGTTAATCTTTGGGTATTCAATGAGAGACTTTCTAATTGCTAGTTTACCTTAGATGTAACTGCCAATTGCATTAAAAAATATTTTCAGTGGCCTGGTATTAATATAATGAATATATACATTAAGTAACTGGCACAGTGCTTTTTCACTGTGTATTTGTATTTAAAACTTTTTTTAATGTTATTTATTTTTGAGAGAGAGAGAGCATGAGGGAGGGGCAGAGAGAGGGAATCACAGGATCTGAAGCAGGCTCCAGGCTCTGAGCTGTCAGCACAGAGCCTGATGCAGGGCTCAAAACCACGAACTGTGAGATCATGACTTGAGCTGGAGTTGGACACATAACCAACAGAGCCACCCAGATGCTCCTGTACTTTTTTTTTTTTTAATGAATCAAGGTATTTGATGTTTCTAGAAACTGTAGTGTATTTAGCTCTCATCCAAATTCACACAACAGTAGGTTGGGGTGCTCATTCTGTAAGACAGCTATCATTCTATGTCTTATGTCACACATATGCCAGGCTGCTGATATACAGAGTTGGACAAGATAGAGGTCCTGTCTTCAGGAAATTATGTTCAACCCTAAGGAAAAATACTATATTGGTTGGTCCTATCAGAGTTAATGCCAAACTTTCCTTAATAATAGTTGAAAAACTTTGTTTAAAATATCTTACAGCAATAGTTTTCAAGCTAGATTTCATGTTAGAGTCACCTGGGTATCTGATGCCTGATCCTGTTCCAGGGCAATTAAATGAGAATGCTTGGGTTTGGGCTTTTGAATCAGTATTCTTTAAAACCATACTAGCTTCAACTTGTCTTGAGAACTGGTGTGTTAAAAGGAAAACTAAGAGTTAATTGGTGAAAACTAAAACAATATCAATGAGTGAGCTGTTTACTAAGTTTTAAATAGTTAAGCATATCTGTAAATATGTATATAACAAATTACAGATATAGCACATAGTTATATGATTCATCAGTTTTTGTCTAGTGTTAATTACCAATATCCTTTCATTAGGGTATTGATAAAAACCTATAGCTAGTTTTGACTGGCTTAGTGTCTTTGTTCTGGTTCTGTTATTGACTGTGATCCAGTACTTTTCTGTCTTCTATTTTTATTACCCCTGATCATTTACCTGAGAATGAAATTCTTACTGCGAAGTACTCTCACTCATTCTGCAACTACTATAATTCAACCACTGGAATATAAAACAGCTGTTCTCAAATCTTGCTTAGTTTTAATCACCCGCAGAGCTTTTAAAAAATGCTGATGACCAGGCTTTACCTCTGACCACTTAAATCAGAGTTTCTAGGAGTGAGATCCAGTCAATTGTATTTGTTTAAAAATACCTCAGATGATTCTGTGTACAGCCAGGATTAAAGACCCCAGAGTAATTGATTGTTGTCATAATGGACACCAAAGAATTATGCTGTCCTGTGTCCATAAACTTTTGCAATGTGACTTCTCCCATTAACAGATGGAGTCTATTTCCTCACCTTGACTATAGCTGATTCTTTAGGTGAATACAACACATGACTAAGTTGCAGGTGAGATACGAAGAGGAATCACCTCAGAGTAGTGAAAAGTAATAAAAAATGTTAAGTCATTTAGTTTAGGGGTGGGTTGTTACCTGGCAAAGTCCAACTGAAGTACACTATTATGGAGGCTTTCTGTAATAAGCTATGACAAAAATTTTTTATTTTTTCTTTACCTTTACTTTTATTGCTATTGCAAGAACCACTCTAATAACTGCTTCTAAAACTCTTTCTATTCTTCTAGGTTTATTTTGCAGATTATTCTACCATTGGGAGAATGAGATTTAGGAAGAAAAAAAAGAATTTCATGTCACTGTACAAATGCCTTTCTGTTTTTCTCTAGGGTACTTTTTCAGTCTGATTACCAAATGTTTCCTTTACAACTATAAAGATCAAATGAACCACCTGCCCTTGGGGCTGTGGCTCAGGCAGACTTTCATAACACTACATGTGGATTGCATCAACACTTCGGAGACTCCGTTTCACAAGTTAAGGTCCAGAATAAAGAAATCTCCTTGCATTAGGTTTATCCGAGAATAATCTGAAGTCTCTGATCTATTTGCTTAGTGTGGGTCATATAAAAGAGTTGTAATTTGCACCTTCTCTATGCTCTCAGTGATGAAAATTACTATAATTTTGTCTTAATAATAAGATCAACTATTTTAACAGGTCTGATTAGAAGGTCTTCCTTGGGAAATTAACAGTGAATAAAAACAAGAATTGTCTGTATCATTAGTTGGTAGGAAAATCTAGGTTGGTGGGAGGAAATGTCATAGATCTGGAGTCCAAAAATATGGGTTTGACACTCAGTTCTACTACTTAGCTCTTGTGTAACCTTGAGTAAATTGCTAATTTATTTTTTTAATCTTAGTTGCTTTTTCTATAAAATTGAGATAAAAATAACTATCTCCACAATATAGCTAAGAATCATGAACGATACCATATATACTATTTCTTTTCAACTTTTAAAGCTTAATTAAAAGTAAGACATTGCTCTTGGCATAGCTATTGGTATAGATAGCATCAGGAAATAATAAGTATGGAAAATTCTTTGACAACAGCTGAGAAAAGTCACTCATATTTTCACAGCATTAGGGAAAGTGAATGCTTTATAAAGGCTTCACAGTTTTCGTTAATCTCTGAATCTCAAAAAACCTTGTGGAATATTTTTACTAATTTATAAAACTACATAAAATACATTTGTTATTCCTTAAACTTGCTTCTTAAACAAGGTGCTTTTTCTAGGACATATAGTAAATTTAAGTCTAACCTGGTAAGGGCCCTCAGATTTCTGAATTTGAATAGAGTTCTGATCCTTTTTTATGTTGTAATTTCTGTGTCTTATTTAAAATATGCAAGTCTCTTGATCTTGTCTGCCTTCACTCAAAGCCTGCCCCTTGATGCTTTGATGTAGTGAACATGCCTATGAAACTCAAATCCTTGACAGGTGGCAGTCTTCATTCCTTACATGTTAGGGATAGGTTTTGGAGAGAATTTATTAATTTCTTTTAAACCTTAAGTATCTGAAAGATGCCCATTAAAAATATGTGAACCAGATTTTTTTCCTTGAAGCCCAACTTGAACTCTAGTTGGAATCAGAGCTGTTGAAGGCTACATTTTACTCTTTGGCTCCTTGACTAGCATGTAGGAGTTTTTCTTTGACTTACTTAATGGTAGTCTGATGATATGCATGACCTAATGAGGCATTCAGCCAAGACTTGTTTAGGTACTAGAAAATGCAGCTATAATTATTCTCTGTACGTATGTGCTTCTTTTTCAAGGAGTTTAGAGAGCTCTGCATACATGATTTAATCTTCCTGAGTAAGGTGAGCTAGATGAATTATGTTATTATATTAGAAAAATTTACCTTCACTCTTTCTATTGTCATATCTCCTGGCATCTTTACTTACTGGTATTTAGTGATCTGATTTTTCTCATACATGTTCCAAATTGCTCTCTTTCTCCCATGAAATAAACTTGATTTCCGTCTATACCCTCAAACTCTACTCTTAAAGGAAGGGCATGTATGTGGATGGATAATTAATATATATTATGTTCTAGTCCAAAGAAATGACATTAATGGTGAATTTCTTACTTTGAGACAAGTAGTGTGTGACAAAGAATAATGTATTTTGGGGACATGTGGACCTTTTGCTATCCTTCAAAATAAATCACATTGATATTTTCTTATGCCTAGGACTGATGTTGTTTATAACTTCTTTTATACAGGAATTGCCTGTTAAAAACTCTATTTTAGGGTGAGTAGAAACTGAGTTACAGTACAGTGTATGATGACATAAGCCATTTTTTGATAGGTTATGATTCTGATTATTAATTTTTATGATCTAGTATCTGCTTTTGACAGGGTCTCACTTATAGAAATTTCCAATACTCAGTACTGGAACTTTGATCAAATTATCAGAGCACTTTGAATCTGAGGCTGCTAGAGGTTTATCAAACTGATTTTTCTTTATAAAATTTGCTGATTTCCTATTTAAACTCAGGAGGTTTATTTATTGAAGGGAGTTTTCCCCATAGGAAGTCAGTTGAAAAATGAGCCATTTTCCCTCCTAAGGATTATTTTTCTCTTCTCAAGAGATACACAGACATACGCAAACAAAACTCTTTAGTTTTGAACTCTGGTAGTTTTTAATTCAGTGTAGGGTGCACTGTACATGTTGCAGGTGGTATAAGTGGTTAAGATATCAATATATACTTCATTTACCATTGTAGGACCCTTTCCACTAAGACTCAAATTCACTATCAATCTAATTGCTACAAGGTTGTTCAGTTTTACATAGTATTATGCTTCTATGGACGTCTTCCAGAAATTATTCACAGGAGACTTGAGCAGAGGTCATGCTGGCTTTTCTAAGTAACTTTCTAGAAGAGAAGAGCATAATTGCCTCCTTCCAGGAAACTGGTATTCATCAAGAAAGGTTTGCTTTTCATGTCTTTCGTGGTGGACATTAGTGGATTTATAGGGATGCTGCTCAGGGTCTCTCCAATTCTCTTCTGTGTTTTTTGCTTCCATCTGTGACTTTCTTTGAATTACATTTTTCCTGATTGGTCTGACTAAAGATAAGTCAAACTAAAACACAAGAGAGAAATAAATACTTTTAATGAAATAACCCCTGAGAAAGAAGAATAATTTCTTAATCTACTACTATAAAATAAAACCTCTAGGTAAAATATATTTTGGTGTTTGGACTCAGTTGTCACTTTTCTCCTTTACTGAAATTGTTTATCATCATGAAAATACACAGGCACACCCCAAGCTTATCTTTTGACAGAGAGATGCTGGCTTTTGCAGTTTGAATATGTTTTTGAGTATGTTTTCCTTTGGCAGTTTGATATAAGAGGAAGAAAGAGAGCAGACCCAGGAAAAAATGATACTCAACATCATTACAATTAGGGAAATGCAAATCAAAACCACAATGAGCTATCACCTCACACCAGTCAGAATGCCTACTATCTAAAAGACAAGAAACAACATGTATGGATGTTAGCATGGATGTGGAGAAAAAGGAACTCTTGTGCACTGTTGATGGGGATGTAACTTGGTGCAGTCACTGTGGAAAACATTTTGAGAGTTTCTAAAAAAAATAAAAAATAGAAACGCCATATGATTCAGTAATCCCACTACTGGATACTTACCCAAAGAAATCAAAAACATTAATTAGAAAAGATATATAAACTCCTGTGTTTACTGCAGCATTATTTACAATAGCCAAGATATGGAAGCAGCCCGTGTCCGTCAATAGATGGATGAATGGGTAAAGAAGTGGTACATATATATGCAATGGGATATCACTCAGCTATAAAAAAGAATGAAATCTGGCCATTTGCAACAACATAGATAAACCTAGAAGGTATTATGCTATGTGAAATAAGTTAGAGAAAGACAAATATACCATATCATTTCACTTATATGTGGAATCTAAAAAACAAATGAACCAAAGAAAGCAGAAGCAGACTTGTAAATCCAGAGAACAAACTGACGGTTGTGAGAGGAGAAAAGGATGGGGACAGAGCAAAGGATAAAGAGGAGTGAGGGACAGGCTTACAGAATGCATAATTCATGGCGATAAAATTCCCTACAATGTAGGGAAGATGGTCAATGGTATTGTAATAGCATTTTAAATAAAGATTTTTTTTATTGCTTTTTATTTTATTTTTGAGAGACAGAGAGAGACAGCTGGAGCAGGGGAGGGTCAGAGAGAGAGGGAGACACAGAGTCCGAAACAGGCTCCAGGCTCTGAGCTAGCTGTCAGCACAGAGCCCGACACGGGGCTCGAACCCACGAACCGCGAGATCTGACCTGAGCTGAAGCCGGATGCTTAACCGACTGAGCCACCCAGGCGCCCCTGTAATAGCATTTTATGGTGACAGCTGGTAGCTACACTTGTGGTGAGCATAGCATAATGTATAGAGTTGTCAAATCACTATGTTGTACACCTGAAACTAATGTCACATCGTGAGTCAACTATACTCCAATTAAAAATAATAATATTAATACATTTATTTATTTGTACTGGTTTTGGTCAAACTGTTTATTGAGTGTTATCGTTTGCTAAATTCTGTGTGAGGTACTAGAGATACAATGGTGAGTAAAATAGACATGGTTTCTGGAGTTGGCCTGCTAGAATATTTTCAGTTTGTAAATAGGAAAAAAATTAGGAAGTAAACTACTTAAGGAGCTTTGATTCTGATCTTAGTTAATATATGATTCCTGGTACCATTATCTCTAATGAGATTTATCATCATCTCGTACCCAATTTACTTCTCTAGTTCTGGTCAGCAGTTGGGAATTTTTCCTTAGGGTGTGCCTGGAAACTCCATGGATAGGAAGGTATGCTGGGTTCTTCAACCATTACAAGGAACTTTGACTGCGGTTTAGGTCAGTTATAACTCTGGGACCACTTAACATACTATTGAAAGAAAAGTTCAATTTTTTCCCTCTTACGGAAGCAATATTGAAAGCCAGTTAGTACTCCAGAAAGAGAGGAGATTCACTATTTTTGTGTTAAAGGAATCAAGTTCAGCCTTACCCCAAGGAGGAAAGCATGGCCTGGAGTGGGATATGTTTCCCGTGTTACTACACTTTCTGCTCCATTGGAGCAATGTGCCCCTGGAATTGTGAGAATGAGGGGCATATCCAGCTTGCAGCTCAATTACTTGTTTAATGCCTGTGGGTGATTGACTTCAGCACAAGGATGGTTGTAGAGTGACCACCAAAAAGTTTATCCCTTCGGTTCTCTTCCTCCCTCTCTCGCTCTCCTCTCTTTCCCCTTGTTACTCTCACTCTCTCTTTCTTATTTACTTTCTCTTCACCTTTGATGCCCAGCAACTTAGTTTCTTGTTTTGCTGCTGTGTGAGGTTGAATCATGTCCCCAGGAAGAGGGATAATTATTAAACCACTGGAAATTTAATGATGATGTTTATTCCCCAACCTTAGTCATTTTGGTGTCTGGGGTTTGGCATACCAGTCAGTAGAAACCAAAGTGGATAAATGTCATCAAACCGCACGTGATTTTCCAGTGATTTATGTGTGTTTGTTGTATGCCAGATGGGCAATTACTGATGCCCTGCTCTGCCCTTTATTTCCACGCATCTCATGACCAAAATAAAGACTTAGAATAAGTTCAGCTCTACAGTGGTGGCAAACAGGTGTCATTCCCAGCATAAAGTTACATCTTCAACACTGTGTTCTGCTGTAGCATTCCCTTTTTGGGGTGCTTGTCATTGGTTCCTTGTGCTCTCTTTCTCTTTCTTTAATTTTAAAAATGGTCTTTATTTCTAACGTAAGATCTAAAATTGTTAGGGAAAAAAGTTAGATTTTATATCTTTGCCAGTGAATTGATGTTAACCTTCTATTTTATTATGTATTTACTTATTTATGATGATTGTTTTTATTGTATGTCTCCTCTCACTAAAATGTAGGCTCCCAAGGACAGGGATCTTTACCTCTTTGACTCATTAATGTATCCCATGTATTTTAAAGAGTCCTTGGCATATATGAGACAGTCTTAATATTTGTTGAATAAATGCTGAATGAATGAATGCTACTAAGTCTTCAGTGGAAGACTTGCCTGAAATTACTATTTTTATAGATGGGAGAGACCTATGTTAAATTTGCCACTTTTAATTGTGTAAACTTAATAAGTGACTTATCTTTTCTAAGTATTCATTTCTTTATCTGTATTATGGGAATTTTTTTTTGAAGATTAAAAGGCACTAATTAAATGGGATAATGCATGAAAAAGTGTTCAACACAGTATCCGGCGTATAGTTAGTGCTCCAAAACTTGCAACTGTTATGGAGTTGATGCCCTTCAACTTAATGTTGTACAACTTTGAGAAATATAGGACTATATTCATGAAAGAAAGATGTCTTTTGATGTCAATCTTTGCTTTTCTTAGCTGAAGCTCCATTATAATATAAATTAAATAAAGATAGGAAACTTTGCATGTATTTTTTATCCTAAATGTATCTTGACAACTAGGATGGTGCCAGCAAATAATAGTGACCCAACAAATATTTGTTGAGTCAATTATTGAATGTTTAAGATGGAGATTAACTCCATAAAGCTAACCTTCTGAGCCCAGTAGTAATCTGATGAATTAATGGCAGAGATTTCAAAATATGATTCTATTTATTTCTCTTAAAATCTAATTATTTTGAGATTTTTTTCTTAAAATCTATCACAGAGAGTGTGAGTGGAAGAGGGGCAGAGAGAGAGAGATGAAGAGAGAATCACAAATAGGCTCCATGATGTCAGTGCAGAGACCAGTGTGGGGCTCGATCTCATAAACTGCGAGATCATGACCTGAGCTGAGATCAAGAGTCAGATGCTCAACTGACTGAGCCACTCAGGTTCCCTTCAAAATACTATTCTAAAAATGCCTTAATTTTTCATTGTTTGGAATGAAAGACTATAAGAAGAAAGTTTTGCGAACTAAAAGTGAAGGGCAGGAAGAGCTGAAAATTATTCAGAAGTTCAGGTTATGCAGAGTTCTTCTGGGCAAGTCAGAATCAAATGGATTTTTAATTTTGTTACTCCATTTGACTTTCTAAAATACCTAGGTCCACAATACTTAATTTCACTTTATATTCTATAGCTTTTGTTTGAAACAAAGCATTTCATCTAATCTTAGCTTTTTCTAGGTAAATGTCTTAGTGGTAAGGACACTATAGAATCCCTGGTAAATATACCTTTCTGGTTCCTGCTGCAAGCCAGGGCTCTGAAAATACCACAATCTAAAAGGGGTGCTGAAATATAGGTCTTCTATGAAGTTAAAGCAAAGCAAAACAAACAAATCCGTGGTCTGTTTTCCACCCTGCTAACTCAAGTTGTTTTGCTAACTACTTCTGCTGATCTTTTATTGTATTTTCAAATGATTAAGGTTGTATTTCGAGTTCTATTTATAACCAAACATTTACTGGCAATGTTGTGGCTCTATGGCTACTTTAAAAAAATTTCGTTTTGTGGGGCACCTGGGTGGCTTAGTTGGTTAAACATTCTACTTCAGCTCAGGTCATGATCTCATGGTTTGTGAGTTCGAGCCCTTCATCAGGCTCTGTGCTGACAGCTTGGAGCCTGGAGCCTGCTTACGATTCTTTGTATCGCTCTTTCTCTGCCCCTATCCCACTTGCATTGTCTCTCTCTCTCTTGCTCAATAATAAAAATAAGATTAAAAAAAGAAAAAATTTAACTTTGTTAAAACAACATTTGATAGGATCATATACTAAATTTCTCAAAAAATTACATCAGGCAATTCATAGCCCTATGATTTTATTTGTATATGTTTTAAAAGTTAAGGTTTTGGTTTTGTTGTTTTGTATTCCAACAAATACAATTCCTTTCCATTATATTAAATTTTAGCAATCAGAAATATTGCTATGGCTATCCTTAAGTATTTTAAATGCATGCTATTTTTAAAAAATTTTCTCTACTTATTATTTTAGAGGATGAAACATTTTAAGTGCATTTTGCAACTGCTGAGATAAAGCCTGAAACTTTTCCAAAAAGATACTGAATAGTTTGGGTTTTAAAATATCTTCACAACTGCAACCCAAGACGAGAGTTGCAGATAACTTTGATAAAGCCATGGTCATATCATGTGGATGACTTTTAACACAGAGAATTACATTGACATGAGATGAAGAATCTTCTAAGTAAAACTTCTGAAAATCCAACTTCTTTTGCAATTGTACAGAAAACAATTTCACCAACACTTAATTCACTTTGAACCAACTCCTAAATAATTGAGCCCCCAAATATTTTCCTGTACTTGTACTTTGAGGTTTTTATTTTTAATGTTTTTTTGCAAGGTTATTTATTATTATTTATTTATTATTATTTGCTTTTAATAAGAATAAGAAAGCAGGGAGTATCATTTAGAAATTTTTAAGATACAGAACTGGAATGGACGTAGAAGTGTAGCAACGAGAGAATTACTATCGATACATGACGGCGTATATAGTTTTGAGGAATATGAATCCAAGGGAGTCAGATGCAGTGTGACTGTAGTCTGCGACTCCACCAAATTCACAGTCATTATTAGGAAGGACGGTTGTCTTGAAGTCAGCTTTCTTATCTTCTGCCCTGAAGGAAAAAGCAGACAGTCTGATGACAAGAAAAACAGATTTGTACTTACAAAGTTTGAAAGTTGTTTTTCAAGAAGGAGAACATATCAGCTCTTCTCCCTCCACCCTTTGCTCTATAAATAGCTCCTGGCAGGCAGAAACAACTCTGATTGCGAGAGATGAGGGAGAACAAGCAGCGGGCTGTAGTGCAGAATCAATGGCACGGTGCCAAGAGCTTCATCAAATGAATAATAGCTTCCACTTGACAATCAGTAAAGTGCCTCTTCTCCTACGGATTTAGTTTTTAATGATGATTAGAGAGGATGGGCCCCTAAAATTTCTCTGGTAGAAATGACCTCCTATTAATTTCTATTCCTTGAAATGCTGAATTTCAAAGCTATTTTACAGCTGCAAAACCAAAGGCACTGACATAAAGGAACTATTATCTTTGTAATTGTAGCAACAAGTACTAAATTTGTCATTGATTAACAGAGACTTTTTAACTTTATGATCCTTTGTTGGTTGAGTCTCCCAATTTGGAGCTCTGCTGATTTACTTGCTTTGAAAGTCAAATGTTACATTTTAGACCCAACAGCTATCAGAATAATGTCCTTTGTTTTAATATAATAAATACTCCCTTATAATATCCTTACATTGATTACTATGCAATGAAGGGTGAGGGTTTATTAATTCTATATAGTGTTCTGTTTTCTATGCAGTTAATGAAAAAATTCTAAACAGCCATGCTAATGCGACATTTATTAAGCAAAGATCTTCATCAGAATTTTTTAAATCCCTAACACATTTTTATCTATGTGAATATTTCTAAAGTATGTTTTCCAAGAGGAATTAGATATAGAAGACAGCCTCTTAAGAATGAAGATGTTTATATTGATAACAAGTGACAAGACTACAGGCCTACTTTATCAAATCAGCCCATCAATTATAAAGTAATGGTGGCAAAAATGCCCTTGGCGTGTCTCAATCATGTAATATGTGGCATTCTATTGTTTTGTAAATGAAAGTTTTTGGCATAAGGAACAATTCAAGAGTAGATAAAAGCACTTTATAACACCTTCTGTTTAGCATTCTTAGTATTAAAAAAAAAGCATAATGAAATGGTTGCTTCAAAGGTTTTTAAGTTAGGGTGGTTTTGAAAAGCCAGAGTACAGACTGCTGATCTCACACATAAAAGTTCATAAAACTCATAGAAATATTCAAAATAGCTGATAAGTTTGCAGGGAAATATTTATTAATAATTTAAAATTTTGCCACTCTCTGACTCAGGGGGCTACCTGGTGATAACCTAGAAGTTCTTCTTAAGCGTTCTCAGAGAAAGGAGATTCAGTGAGTTCATTGCTCAGTTTGTTCAGTGGAAGAACTTCCTTGAGAATTGAAATGTCCTTTCTTTTAGGAAATAGTATTGTTAGTATGTCTTACTTTCAAAAATCTTTACTTGATAATATAAATAACATTGACGTTTGTGGGTTTCACCTTCACTTTATTTTTAATTTTTTTAAATTTTTTAACATTTGTTTAGTTTTGAGAGAGAGAGAGAGACACAGAGTGTGAGTGGGGAAGATCAGAGAGGGAGACACAGAGTCCGAAGCAGGCTCCAGGCTCTGAGCTGTCAGCACAGAGCCTGATGCGGGGCTCAAACCCATGAACTATGAGATCTTGACCTGAGCTGAAGTTGGTTGCTTAACCGACTGAGCCACCCAGGCGCCCCTCACCTTCACTTTAAAAATATCCCATGAAATCCAAAAGTAGGCATCTGCTAGCTTAAGAGAACTTAGAAATTAGCACAACTTTCCTTTTATTACTTAAGCTGATACAAAGAATTTCTCATAGCCAAAGTTCAACTAATTATATGAGGAAGAAGTTGGGGGGGCAATTAGCAAGCTCTGACACTCAAAAGTAAAGAAATCATCACTCTTAAAATTATGTCCTATGTTTTAGAAAAAAATCATCAGGGGTGCCTGGATAGCTCAGTTGGTTGAGCTTCCAACTCTTGATTTCAGCTCAGGTCATGATCCCAGGGTTGTGGTATTGAGCCCATGTCTGGCTCTGCACAGAGAATGGAGACTGTTGGCTCTATCCATCCCCCACCATGTGCATGCACGCGCACGCACTCTCTCTCTCAAAAAAAAAAATAAGTAAATAAATAAAAAGAAGAAGAATCAGAAATTAAAACAATAGGAGAAAACTTTTAGAAGCAGTGAAGTTCAGCGCTCTAGAGAGAAGCTTAAACATGGTACTTTATTTTCATTACCACTAATGTCTATGTTACTTTTTTAGTGGAACCTATTGAACATATCATTATTTGAATACAAAGGATTTAAAATGAAAACAAAAAATAATCCTAACATTTCCAACATTAGAGAATGATGTCCTTGCTACTGTGTCACTTATTTCCCAGTATAGGAATGGACTAATTTTATACTTTACTAAGATTCAGCTATTCTGGTAGGCCTATAAAGCTAAAACTACTTTTTTTTTTTTGAGGAGACAGCATTTCCTTTCAAGTATGACTTCATTCCTGTTATTATTCATCCATGGAAGAGGTAGTTCTCTCTAGAAGGAAGCTAAGACTATCTGAGAGAAGTAAAAACTATTTAAAAGGAAAGTTGGGGAAGTAAGAGAGGAAAAAGGACTGTTATGGGGCATGGTTGTGTCACGGACTTCCTGAGAACAAGTTCACTATCCTAGGACCACAGCTTTATTCTGTCTGATGGACTATTTCTATTCCTTGTGCGATGTGTGTTTATTTTCCTTCCTGTTTTCCTTACTTTTTAATAAACCTATCTGAAATTTCTGGCTTGGTTCAGCTGCAAAGTAGTGTAATGAGGATTACTTGAATCTGCAGAGCAGTTAAGAGAGGTGGGCGCCCCAGAGGTCAGTGTGATGGTGGCACCAGGGCCCTGAGTGAGAGACCCTCACCAAGAAGCTCAGATGCACAGAGTCATATTACTTGTTAAGCTGCGTTTTCCCATCAGGAAAGCTTTCTTTCAGTATCGATCCTGGAAGGATTTAGGCAGAACTTGCTATATAGGTTTCAGGGCCCAAGGCAAATGGCAAAAGGAAAATGTGGGGTCCTAGCCAGCGGCAGGAAAATCAGTCTCCCTTTGGCACAGATCTGCTGCTGCCGAATTCACTGCAATTGGGATCCAGCGCCAGGCCTTACCTGATACCTCTGTGGGATGGGGAAGGAGACTGCATGGAGTAACCCACTGAAGCCTCTGCCTTTCTGCCAGCCTGAGATTCAGCAAGCACACACCTGACCCAGCACCTCCTGAACCCAACCCCATGCAAGGAGCAGGGATGGTGCTTGGACAAAGGGGATGTGACCTCCTTTAGCCAATTCAAACTGTACCCAAGATAGAAGGTGGGAGTGGCTGAAGGCCAGAGCTGGGAGAGTTTCAAGATAGCCACCTCAGAGCAATTAAACCCAAGCACAGAACATTAAACCCAAGCAGGGCCCTTTTGAACATAAGACCCTGTGAGATTGTACGAGTTTGCACATCCATGAAGCTGGTCCTGGATTGGGATATATTTTATTAAAGAAGGCATAGTAGACCTCTAAATCCACATTGTGGCCTTGACCCTCTTTCCCTAAACATGTTTTTGTTGCTATGGTTGTTTACTATTTAATTTTGCCCTAGTAGAGTGAAGCATTAGTGCTTATTCACCTGAAGCAAGGATTAGTTTTGGTTTTCTTATTACAAGCTAACTGATAGAACACTTCACTGTCGAAGAACACACATCCTGCCCTTTGGCCTGGAGGCGACTCCTGTTAGCAAGCCAAAGCTTGGGTTTTTTTGTTTGTTTGTTTCATTTTGTTTTTAATTGTTTTAAATATTTATTTTTGAGAGAGAGAGAGACAGAGCATAAATGGGGTGGGGCAGAGAGAAAGGTAAAGAGACACAGAATCTGAAACAAGCCCCAAGCTCTTACCTGTCAGCACAGAGCCCGATGCAGAGTTGGAACAGCAAGATCATGTCCTACGTTGAAGTCCGGGTACTTAACCAACTGAGCCACCCAGGTGCCCTGAAGCTCAATTTTTTAGAGTAAGGAATTGTCAAAGTGAAATGCAAAAAATACCAAATCTGTTTTTGAAACTGCAGCTGTGTACTCATTTCTGATGGAAATAAGTACAGGTATCAATAATATTGTTGAACATGGAGGAAGAAAAACAATTTTCTCTTGCAGCCATTGAGAACCTTATAGAGCAAAAGTTAGCTGGCTAAGGAGATCAAACATAAAGGGATTCTGGCTGAGGGTCTCATTGATGCAAAGACCAAGCTCTACACTACTCAGTCATTTTATTCTCCTAACTCTGAAGAAATAGGAATCTACATTGAATGGAAGAGCCAGATACTTATTTCACTAGTTACATGTATTTTTTTCACCTCTCTTCTAGTTCTTTTCTTATTCTCCCAGTCTCCTTTTCATTTCTTTTTTTGGCTTGGTAATTATGAATAGGAAAATGTTGACTAGGAAATAGATGTGTACTACTGAGCCTAAGGAAGATGAAGGAAGATAATACTAGGACCCAGTATTGGAATACCTCACATTTTCAGAGGTAAGTGGATGACACAGTTCCTTTCTCTATATCCCCCATATTCCTACTACCCCTACCCTGTGGCCAACTTCCTAAATAAGAGACTTGTGAAAATTAATTTTCACAGCATCCACAGGATTGCTTATTACGTTAGAAAAATACCTTAAGGAGTAGACAAAGGAAGCAATAATATATGTAATTAAGGCAGACTTAGTTTTGCAGCAAAATATTTGTATAAATTTTATGTTGTTTTGTTGTTATTTTTCTCATACTTGGAGTGCAGAAGTTTGAGTTAGTTATATTAGGTGTGGTACACTGTCATCACCAGTCCATGCAATGACTTTCTTGTTTGTTTGTTTTTTTGTTTTTGTTTTGTTTTTAAATAGTTTATTGTCAAATTGGTTTCCGTATAACACCCAGTGCTCTTCCCCACAAGTGCCCTCCTCCATCACCACCACCTCTTGTCCGGCCTCTCCCTTCCCCTTCAACCCTCAGTTTGTTTTCAGTATTCAATAGTCTCTCAGGTTTTGTGTCCCTCTCTCTCCCCAACTCTTTTAATTTGTTTATTTATTTGAAGTTTATTTATTTTAAGAGAAAGAGAGAATGTGGGAGGGGCAGAGAGAGAGAATCCCAAGCGGGCTTTGCACTGTCACTGTCAGTGAGATCATGACCTGAGCTGAAATCAAGAGGTGGATGGATGCTTAGCTGACTGAGCCACCCAGTCACCCTTTACTCTGTCTTGTTTTATTTATTTATTTATTTCCCCCTTAATTCTTATTTCTTAACCATTCTGATATGGTTTGTTTTATGTGTGTTTTGTGCTTTTGTAAAATATATATTTTATTATCTATTTGCTATAAATATATTTTATTTCTATTATTTTTATTTTTACACAGATTTTTATTTGTGTAATGATCTAGTGCTGTTTCCCAGTATCTTCATTTCCTTACTACAAGAAATATCCCTGTAATAATTGGTCTTTTATGTACCTTCTTCTGGGTCTGCATAAGGATATCTTGGGATATCTACCCAGGAGCAAGGTTGCTGGGTCAAAGGGCATATGTATACCTAATGTAACTAGGCTCTGTCAAACTGCTTTCCAAATTCTGTTTATTTACATTCCCACCAAAAGTGCAAGAATATCTCTATATCTTTACATTACATATGTTTATGCCTTAATTCTTGGCATTACTCAATATTGGCCATTTTGATGAGTGTAAGTGATACATCATTATTTAAATTTTAATTTCCCTAATTACTAGTACAATTTAGCCTCTCCTAATATGCTTTTTAGTCTTTTGGGTTTCCTCTTATTGCATGTTAATAGCTTTGACTATTTCTGATTTTCATTTTCTGTTTGCTTGGTTAAATGAGGTTTTTCTTTTCATATTTTAGTTATTATACCTTTTTAATTTTAGACATTGCCAATATAATTTCTCAGTTTGTCCTCTGTCCACTAACTATTTTTTTAAATTTTTTTAAATGTTTTATTTATTTTTGATACAGAGAGAGACAGAGCATGAGAGGGGGAGGGGCAGAGAGAGAAGGAGGCACGGAACATGAAGCAGGCTCCAGGCTCTGAGCTAGCTGTCAGCACAGAGCCTGACGCGGGGCTCGAATCCACGAACCTAAGATCTGACCTGAGCCGAAGTCGGAGGCTTAACCAACTGAGCCACCCAGGCACCCACTCTGTCCACTAACTTTGCCTATGGTGTTTATATTATTTAGGAGGTAACTGGAGTTTGTAATAGAGCCCCATATTAACAATGGTTCAGACCAGAAAGTCTCTATTTCTCTCTCAAGTAATAGTCTGGAGGAGGTGATCCTTCTCTCTTACTCTTTCACCATTTCTAGGATACTGACTTTCTCAGCATGGTTCTTATCAGCTGTTGAGAAGGAGAAAAGAAGGGTAAGAGGGTAGTTAGTCCCTTTGTTTTAAGGGCATGACATAGATGCTACATGCATTTGTTGGAAGTTTGCTCACATTTCATTGGCTAGGAAGTAGTGACAGGACCGTATCTACCAATAAGGAAAGGTAAGCAATGTAGTCATTTACCCAGGTGACCATACTTCCACCAAAAATTAAGGACTCCTGTTAGGATTAGAGACAGGTGAGTGGATTTGGGAGACAACATCATACCACGTTGGTCTTTACAGAACAGAAATCCTGATATGCAATATTCTCAAATTAATACTTTTGCCTTATTTGTGCTTTTGGAGTTATGTTTAAGGAATCTTTCACTACAACTGAATGACTGTCATTTTTTACTTTTAAGTTATACATTTTTTATATAGTTTTAAATCTATATGGAATTCACTTGCAGTTATGATATGAGAGGGATTATATTTTTCTTTATATAGGAGACAATTTTCCCAATAACATCTATGCAACAATCTATCTTTTCATCATATTTTACATATTAGTTCAGGTCTTCCTAGAAGCAGATGCCAAAATGGATTTAGATGCGCAAAAGATTAATTGGGAGAATCACCTGTGAAGGATAAAGGAACGTGCCTAGAAGACCACTCCTATATGTTAACACCTGTGGAGAGACAGCCAGAAGGTGGATTAGATAGGAAGAGTCTCCAACTACAGTACAGTTCTAAGAAAGTTTTGGCCAGTGGGGAGTCCTCAAACCAAAGTTGCCTGTTATGGGAGTTTCACATCTTGTGGGAATTAGTATGCCCATGTGTTCAGTCATGGGCTGGGAACATCCTCCAGGAAGTAGCCTTGGCATGAATGTGCTTGTGGATGCAGAGGGAGAGCATCTGGGGCCATCAATCAACTATGTTTCTGAAACAGAAACTCTGATCTATGCATTTTCATAACCACAATTTGTAGGGCCAACTTTATTATATATAATGTTCTCATATTTGCATGTATCTGTCTTGAGTTTTCTATTATGTTCTATGATCTATTTTTCCCATGCTGTGCTATGCTTTTTTATTTATACTTCTTTTTCAAAGTTACCTTAAGCTGATCATAGATTTTTATACCTTGAAACCAATTTTAAAATGTTTTTTTTACTTTAAGATTATCTACTTGTGGGGTGCCTGGGTGACTCAATCAGTTAAGCGTCTGACTTCGGCTCAGGTCATGTTCTCCTGGTCCATGAGTTCAAGCCCCTCCACTGGGCTCTGTTCTGATAGCTCAGAGCCTGGAGCCTGAAGCCTGCTTCAGATTCCGTCTCCTTCTTTCTCTGTTCCTCTACAACTTGCACTCTGTCTCTCTCTCTCTTTCTCAAAAATAAATAAACTTAAAAAAAATTTTTTTTAATTATCTACTTGGAATTTTGACTGAAACTGTATTAAATTTATGAATTAATATAAAAAAGAAATGGATCTTTAAACTATTATCTCTTCCAACTGTAGAGAATAAATATCCATCTATTTTTTTCTGAGTTTCAATAGAGTTTAAATTTATCTCTATAACACCTTGGGTACTTTTTAGTGCATAGAGATTTTATAGTTTTTATTACTTTTATGAATTATGTCTTCATTTTATTGTATTTTCTAGATGCTTATTGCTGATACAGAGAAATGGTATTGATTTTGTGTAGGTTGAATTTGAATCTGGCCACCTTGCCATAGTATCATTTATATGATTATATGTTGCTTTTTATTTATTTTTCTTGCATAGAAAAATCTTCCAATAATGAGGGTTTTATCTTTGCTTTGAATACTTTACTGTCCTAGTTTAAACAATAGAAGAAACAATAGGTATTTTGGTCTTTTTCTGAACTTCAAGGGAATGTGTTGAAAGTTTAAGGCTTTGTGTACATAACCTTAACTATGTAGGGAAATTTCTACTAATTGTTTAACAAAAATTTTTTAAATGTTTTTTTAAATTTATTTTTGAGAGAGAGAGACACAGCATGAGCAGGGGAGGGTCAGAGAGAGAGGGTGATACAGAATCCGAAGCAGGTTCCAGGCTCTGAGCTGTCAGCACAGAGCCTGACGTGGGGCTTGAACCCAAAAACAGTGAGATTATGACCTGAGCTGAAGACATTTAACCGACTGAGCCACCCAGGCGTCCCTCTGCTAATTGTTTTTAAAACTTGTTGAACCTTGTCATCTTTCTTTCTTTAAAAATCTATAATTGTATTCTTTAATCTATTTATATGGTTTATATATTGATAGATTTTTTTTCTGTTAAACATCACTGCATTCTTGAAATAAACTCTACCTGATAATACGGCATTTAAATAGTACAATGTTGAATTCATGAACTCAATATTTTATTTTGAAATTTCCCATCCATATTTAAAATTGAAATGGTATATAATTTTCCTTTTTCTGTGTTATCCTTACCTAGTTTTTGAATAATGATTTTACTACCCTCATAAAGTGAACTGGTCAGTCTTCTTTCCCTTTCTACTTTGTAATTTCTGAAAGTTTGGTAGAACTCAACTACAAATAAGGGCCTGAGACATTTTTGGAAACTCTTTGCTCACCACTTAAATTTTTAATGCCAATTTGTCTATTCACATTTTCTATTTCTGCTTGTATGTACTTTTGCATTTTATATTTCCTCAGAATATCCACTTTATTGAGGTTTTCACATTTCATAATACTATTTCATTGTTATTATTATAAATCTGTATTGATTTTATAGTTACTTCTCTTTTTTATATTGTATACTATTTGTATCTCATTTTTCTTTTTTTTCAGTTAGTCCTAGTCAAGGAAGATCATTATTGATCTTTTAAAATACTGAGTTTTAGTGTTATGAGCTGCTGTATTTTTTTTTAAATTTTTTATTTTGTTGAATTCTGCTCTTACTTTTAAGAAAATTATTTCTTTCCTTTTGGATGATATTTTCTTTCTTTCTTTCATCTTCTTGCTTAGGTCTATTTTTCTTTAGTCTTTCTTGTGCCTTATCCAGAGTTATAGATTTCTCCGGAAATATTGCTACAGATGTGCCCCACAAATTTTGACATACAGTATGGATTTCACTGTTCAATTCCAAATACTTTGTTATTTCTTTTATAATCTCCATAGGCTATTTAGTATCTATTTTGTAAATTTAAGACATAGGAGATTCAAAATTTTATTAACTTCTAGTTTTATTGCAATCCAATTAAGCAGTCAGAAATTAATCTTATTTATTTATTTATATCTATCAGTTTCAGGAGGTGTGTGTAAAGTCTCCAGTCACACTCCTTGATTTACCTATTTTTCCCCTCAGTGCAATGTACCTGTACTGTTAGGTACATTTACATTCATGATGATTTAATCTTCTTTCTCATTTATTCCCTATATCAATGTATAATTGTCCTCTGTTATGATTTTTTTCTGTGAATTTTTATCTTGTTGTATGTTAAAGTGCAATTCCAGCAATTTTGAACAATTGCCAGATTACCTTTTACCATCCTTTTTGTATCAGTTTATTTAAATGGTACTCTTATGAACAGCATGTTATTAAATGGTTTTTTTTTTATTTAAAAATTAGTATGAGAATCTTTTGCCTTTTAAGTAGCATAAGCCCACTTAAATGTAGTGTAGTCACTATTAGGACTTATTTTTACAGAACATTTTGGCTAACTGGCTCTCCACCATGCATCTGCTTTATATTCCTAGGGAGGAGCAATTTCCTTAGGGAGTTTAGACCCGGAAAAAGTAGAGGAGGGATTCACGGCAAGTGCCTGGTAGGTGGGAAGATAGTTTCACTTTAGCAGGACTTTTATCTTGCCCTGATATTACCCCATGGTAATGACCTGAACTGTTGTTGTGGATTCTTTGGTGATGAGGCAGATGATGACTGTCCAAAGATAAGAACAGAGTTTTAAAACTCCCCCTAAAAGAGTAGCCTTTGCCCCAGGGTGCCGTAACCAACGCTATGTGCTAGTTTCTACAGCTTTCTCCCAAGGAATTTCCTGATTGCTTTTATAATAGTTATTCTGACCCATGTTTCTCCCTCAAGTCTGCCATTTCTCCTCCATTTTGGGGGAAGGAGTTCATATTCTGCTGTTATACCATCTTAAGAATGGTAGTACAGAGATATTTTGGAATAAACTACCAGTTAAAAACTACTTGAAACCCCCAAACAAGGTGACCTTCGCAAATTATATGATAGAAATATTAGAAAAGCCAAAATACTTCATATCCGCACCAAATGCTTTCTTTAAGACCAAATCAATCATACCACAGTACTTGTAGGTCTTATAAAATAGCTTAATAGGTTAATTCTGATGGTTTTCCCATCTTTTCTTTCTTCCTTTAAAAATATCTCTGCATCTTTTTATTTTTTTTTAATGATATCCCTGTGGTTCAGAATTTTTTTTGAAACTCATTCTCAATACCATGCCGGTCTCTGCTGACTGTGGGCAGTTCAACTTCCCAGGTGGTAGGCTGTTTAACAGGTTGAGATTGCCTTCTCTTACTATCAGCAGGCATCAGAGTTAACAGCACTAATCCCTAAATCCCGTTCACTTACCCTAATGACACCCTCCTGCACTCATGCACACTCTTGTGTGTTAATGGGACGGCATAGGGGGTATCTTGGGAGTCCATTCCTCTGCCATTAAGTGAGTGACCCACTTAACCAAACACCAGAGTCAGTGTTTCTTCCCTGCTTCTCAGGGAGTGACTTTTGCCAGTATTTCTAGAAGAAACGCCTACAGTCCCTCCTCTCCAGTGATTAAGGGATGGCATTGCCAGCCACAAATGAAAAGGAATGCAAAGCAATTAATTTAAATAAGGTGTGTGGTGTAAAGATTTGTTTTAGAGAGGCAGAGTCCAGAGAATTGATTCTACGACCTCTTAAGAGTGCGTATCAGAGCCTAAATCTCCCATCTCACTTATTCATTTGGTCAAGGGATTAGAGAACCAATGTATTCATGATAAGATTTCCCTAGAAGGATGAAATATTAAGCAGCTTGATGCCTTGGATTAAAAACAATGGATTAGGAACTGAGAAACAGAGATGTTAGCCCCAGGTAAATTATTAAGTAGCTGTATAACCTTGGAGAAATTAGACACCTTCTCTGGGAATTTGGCTTCCTCATCTGTAAAATAACCTTGGAGGCCCCATTCCTCAAAAATCCAAGATTCTAAGGCATTTTTAGCCAAGACTCACTTTTGTCCCTAAAAAGAAATGTATGTAAGTAGGGTCATAAGTGAATGCAGTTAAATACATTCATAAGAGATCATAAAGAATGGATGTATCCTAAATTGGGGGTAGTTTTGCTGGGGAGAACAGACCCAGGCAAACTGCTTCACATTATATTCTGAAGATCTGAGAATCATGGGGGGCACAAGGATTGAAAAGGAGGGGCATGCCTTTAGGGACTTAGGCCATTGTAAAGACATTCTGCCCCTAGTATGCCCAGAGCCATTCCTGAATCCCTGAGATAGAGGAGGACCTTTGCCATGTGCTTCATTTGTAGGCAGGGTATGAAACTCCCTACCGCAGACTGATGAAGGGCTTACACACATGATCTGTAATGCCAGGGGTTTTTTTAAAACTGTATATAAATCAGCTTTCTTACAGACTGATGGGTTCCTTTTGGAAAAGACTTTTCATGTAGAATGCTCATTTGCCACCCTTATCTTACCCGTCCATCCCCACCCTACCCCCCACCTCACCTAAGAGTCACATAGGGGTGAAATAAAGTGGTCTAGACATATTTTTAAGATTGGAACATTTTTTCCAGACTATGATGGGACAGCTTCAAATGCGATGCAGCTGGGCTTTCCTTGGGTGGCCTGTGGTGCCTCAAATCCGACCCTGACTTTCTAAGTAACCTAAAATTCATGTTTCTCAGGTCTCTAATTATGAAGGATAGAGACAATTTTATAACCTTGCTTACATGAAGGAGAAGAAGCCTGACTCTGAATGGGAGTACCAAAGAGACTTATCTAATGCTTTCAGCTTTTCAGGACAAAAAATCAGATTTCTAAGTTCTTCTATCTTTTCACCTTTCTCATGACTTAGCTAGAAATAACTCAGAACAAAACATGTTAGCTCTCTGTGTTCCTGAGATGGCAGTGGTTGGCCAGATAGAACCATAAATGGCACCCATGAAATAAATATATAAAAATGTAATAAAAGGGTAACCCATTCATCATACAGTAATCACTTACATTAAAAAATGATTGGGGAGGTAAAGAATAATGTTAGGGAAATAGATTAGAAGTGCAATAAAAGGAAGATACTTTAAAAATGCCTTTATTCTGGCACAACAGAAAATGTCTTGTCAGTTATATTTTAAAGGGTATAATTAGGAGTTTGCAAGAAGATGACTGTATACCCCTTTGGGTATCTCAGCCTCTAGCACAATTGTAAGCAGACAAAAATCAACAGCAAATGTACTATGGTTTTCTTTTAATGGAACTTATTTATTTAATTTAAATTCCACTAAGTGAAAATAATATTTTAAAATTCCAATCAGTCCCTTAAGGCAGCAGGAGATCTGTGGCCTCCTGCTTAATGATGTAATTAAGCTTAGCTCATCATTATCCAGCCAGACACCACACACACATACACACACACACACACACACACACACACACACACACACACACACTGTTGTGAACTGCAACTGCATTTGGAAGATTAAGGGGTCAGTAAATGATTGGGGACACATGGGGGTTGGGGAACAAAAGGCCTTAAGGGAGTTTTAGTTTTTAGGCTAGATGTATACTGTGTTTTCACAGTAGCTCAACTAAGGACAGTACTGGAACCATTATTGTATGTTTTAAGTGTAAAGTATACCACACTTGTATCTGCCACAAACATACTTAAGTAAAAATGAGGATTTTTTGTACCTGAAGAACATGTATCTTATGATCATCAACACTGAATGCTTATCTTATATAGCAAACACTGACTTTCTTTAGAAAGGAGAGACTTTGGTTGTCTGATGGACATTTTAAAAGCACTCTCAGCCATGACAAGGAGGTATTTCTTTCAAATACTGTTTTGGTCTATTTTGTAAAGAATGCTTTCCATGTGAGTGAGTGCTATATGATATTGAATACCTATTCTGGGATGTTTTGCACAAGAATATCATTTATCAAATATAATTTGTCCCTTCAAGTAGAAGGGCAATTAAGGAAATTATTTTGAAAATAAGCTTTATACTACATGAAAAGCCATGGCCCTGTGTGCCATTAAACACAGGCACAAGAATGCTCAAACACTAGCCAATCTCTGCCTCTGCATTATTTAATTTAGCTTCTCCCTCATAACATTTGAGATTTTTTTAAAGCTATAATTACCTGATGGGAATTTTCACAGTTGGTATTGTGGGCACAGTGGTTAATTTTTAAGGGAGTGGGACTTATGAAAAGGCATTTCTTGCCCAGCTATTGAAAAAAAATCCTCACCTATATGAATAAATCTGTATTTTCATCATTAGATGATTTCATATCCCAAGGACCTAATTTATTCAAAATAAATAAACAAGGCACTCCCAAATCCATGGCTTTCAGGGCCCCCTGAAATCATTCCTCAGCACTCCTGAGAAATGTTTCTGGCACCAAAGCTACGCATGAAATGACTTTGGAGAAATCTTACTGACTTGCCAGTGACTAACAATAGCCACATTGAAGTAACAGATCACATCACAGAGTGCATTAAATTCTAGCTGGCACCAAGGGTAGACCATAGAATATAAGTTCTCTGAACAGCTGAGGGTGGCATGGGGACCCAGTAGCTTTTGAGGTACAAGCCTTGAAGAAAAGAGTTCAGGAAGAGATGTTCTTACTGATAGGAGAAGCAGGGCTTAACAACCAACCAGGCACTATAAGAACATTTATTAGATGTGACTAGGATAATCCGCTGTGGCATGGAATAAGAAGCTATAAACTTCAAGGAAGTGTGGATAGTACCAACCACGCTGATTCTCTTCTTCCACTGCTTCATTTATTCCATTAGTAAAAATTTATCAAGTGACTGCTACTTGCCAGCTGTACTGAGGATGCATCAGTACCAATACATGATATCCCTGTTGTCATGAGTCTGCATTCTGCTGAATGAGAGAGGCGATAAACAGATAAATACACAAATTAATCTATGGAGATAAGCACTGCAGGAGAAATGTCCAGGTGTTACTGTTGAAATGTTAGGTAATGTTAAGTAACGGAGAGTATAGGAGATGTTGAAGAAGACAGGGAGTAGGTCATTAGGGACAGGGTGATAAAGGAAGGGCCTTTTGAGCAGGCAGCATCTGAGATGAATCCCAAAGCCTGAGAAAAAGGCAGCCATGCAGAGAAGTGGCTAAGTGCCCTCTAAGCTGATAGAAAAATAAGTGTAAAAGCCTAGAGTGGGGAAAGACTTGGTGCATTTGAGAAATCAAATGGAGATCTATATAGCTGAAGCATGGCGATGCCAGAAGAGGTTAGAGGTCGACAGGGGACAGAGCAATGCAGGCCTTTGTCATTGTGGCAAGGAGTTTGGATTCTCTTACAAAAGCAATGAAAGGAATTTAAGCAGGGTGTCATATGATCCAATTTACCTTTAAAATATATCACTCCAGTATGTCTTTTCATTAAAAATTTTTTTTAAATTCCAGTGTAGTTAACATATAGTGTTATATTAGTTTTGGTTGTACAATATAATGATGCAATAGTTCCATACATTACTCAGTGTTCATTAAGGTAAGTGTACTCTTAATCCCTTTCCCCTATTTTACCCATACCCCCACCCACCTCCCCTCTGGTAGCCATCTGTTTCTTTCTCTATAGGTAAGAGTATGTTTTTTGGTTTATCTCTTCTTTTTTTTTCCTTTGTTCCTTTATTTTGTTTCTTAAATTCCACATAGGAGTGATATTATGTTGTCTTTTTCTGATTGGCTTATTTTGCTTAGCATTATACTCTCTAGATCTATGCAAATGGGAAGATTTCACCTTTTTTATGGCTGAGTAATATTCTATTGTATGTATATACCACATCTTCTTTATTCATTCTTCAGTTGATGGACACTTGGGCTGTTTCCATTATTTGACTATTATGAATAATGTTGCAATAAACATAGAGGCACATTCAGTATTCTTTTATTTTGACAATAAAGAAAGGATTGTTCATGGGAACTCAGTCATTTATAGCACACACACATTATACAGAAATAAGTCCACATTATTGAAATCTTCAAGGATGATTAGAAAAATTTGTGTGGCAGAATCAGATGGGAATTATCTGTTGTCTTCATATTCTCCCACATGTGGATTTACTCTCATGACCTCTCATAAACTTTCTCCAAATTATATTTCAGTCAGAAAACAGAAGTATATCTTCTAACTCTTTGGCAGAAAAAAACGAATGCAGGTTCAGAAGGTAAAAATATATTCTGATGATAAATTTTTTGGAAGTTTAAAAATGGCAGGACCATTTTATTGTGTATTATCAACAGGGTCTTTTTTGGTCAGGAAAAATCTTTGTTATAGGAGCATAAATGAGAGGGAATATGGCCTGGTTCAATGTTCCCATTCACAGGAGGATGCACTTCTGTAGCCTTCCTAGGCCAATCTCTATGTACCTCCATGTCTAGAGTCACCTGTGTGACATTCTCTACCCTGTGGCCATCTCTGAATGGAAACATTTCTTGACTTCTTGTTCATTGGCATTCACTTGGGTTTGAACATTTTTACAGCTGTACCTGAGACAGATGTTACTGGTTTATAAAATCAAAGTAATTATTTAGAAAAAAACCCCTAAAATTTACAGTTAAAGTATAAATAAATTTGTTACAGTACTCATATATAAATGTTTACCTAACTACAGGTATTATATGTTGTTAGCATTCTGAAAGAAGAGCATAGAGCGGGTAAGAAATCAGACTGACTTACATTCAAGTCTTGACTTAGTTATTTACTAGCTTTGTGATACTGGTTGTTTCACTTCTATGATTCTTGTTTTGTCGTTTATAACATAGAGATAGTGGTACCTACTACAAAGCCATTTTTATGAAGTTTAGAAGTAGTGTATATACAGTGTGTGGCATATAATAATTGATAAACTAACAATAGATTTTACTAGATCAAGTCATATTGAATAGATTGAATAGATTATTTCATTGATATGTTTGCTAATTCCTCTCCACGGAGTTAAAAATCTCCTTCTGTCTCAGAGGTACAATCCCTTTCTTCCCTCTCTTATCTATTGCTCACTTTAGTCTAGTTTGAGCCCCTCTTTTTTTCTATTCCCTAAGGGACCTTAAATGCCAAGTTTCCCTTGCACTTCAATTACCTTTGGCTTAGGCTCTTGAGGGAGATGCTGTAAATGAAGCTTGTGAAGGTGGTAGGAGCAGGAGTGGTGATAATTTTCCTGTATTTGTAGGGTTTCTGAGACATGAGTTTCCCTGGAAGTGGCACCAGCACTTTCATTGGTGTTGGTGCAGTTTGATGGAGAAACTGATGGGCTTTAGTCCTTAGCCTTGAGAATCTTTCATCTGATATCCTTTATTAAGTCCCCCATCAGTGTTATCTAGTCAGAGCATACTTAATGAATTTTGGTTTTGCTTGTTCATTTTTTTGTTTCATTTTTAATAACAACTCTGACTTTAGTACAGATAGGTTCATCCTCTTTTCAATTCTTGGTATCTTCATTACCTGGCTCCTTTCAATTCCCACCCCTCTAGGTCATGTAGGGAGATGGCTTATAGATTCCTTTGTGCATAGACCTAATTGTATGTTCTTTCCACTTAGTTGTCACAAAGGCATGTACATATAATATATTGAAAAGTAATATCATACATTGTCTTTCCTGAAGCCTGCTCTTTCTCCCATATGTTCTACTGTGGTGAACAGCCCCAGGGACCACAGTTGCCCATGCCTGAAATAATGGAATTTGTTTTAGATCCTTCAATCTCCTTTACACAAACACACTATCAATTCTGCTCCCTAAAGTTGTTCCTTCTTTTCATTTTCATCCTTCTACTTTTTATTTGGTTCAGCTCTTAACATCCCTATACTATTGTTATAACCTCCTTGCTGACATCTCTACCCTGAAAATCTGATGTTATTACTCCTCTGCTTGAAAACTTTAATTGTTCCTCAATGGCTATAGAAATTAAAACCTAAATTTCTTTGCTTGACATTCAAAGCTTTTCAAATTGTAGCCCTTATGTTTCAGTTGAGCTTTATTATCTACTATAGCTTCTTTTGAATATTAGATTCTAGCCATTATGTGCCAATTCCCCTCAATTTGGTTACTTTTTTACATTTTTGAAACTTTGAACATATTGTTCCATCTTGCTAGAACCCAGTTATTATTTGTTTGAAAGGAAAAGTCCTTAGACATCTAATGTCTGGAAAAATATAACATATCCCCAAGCATTCCCGGGGTTCCTTTCTCCTACTAATTACATGTACTACACTCCTTATAGGCAAGGATTGTTTTTTTCATTTTTGTCACCTTATTTATCTAACACATGGTTGGTGCTCAATATATATTTGTTGAATGAATGAATGAATGAATGAATGAATGAATGAAAGTTCTCTTCCTATAATAGGGGCAACACTTCTGTGAATCTTCTCTGTTCCTGCATCCCTTGTGGTGGCTGGTCTAGTTCTGGCCCACATTTACTATGTTTCTTTCATTTCTCTCTATATCTACACATTTATGAGTTATGTTTACAAGGCCCTTTTCATTCCCTTCTGTTGGCAAGGCTTTATGTTTTTTAGATACACACCCCATAAGCATAGATCACACGTCCCCTGTAAGGGACCTCTGCCTGGTCATAGTCTCAATCACTCCACTCTGTGTTTGATTCTGTTCACATTGACCCCTCTGGCTGTAGGGGTCATACTTGTCAGTCTGATTCAGGGCTATGTGAGCCAGGCACTGACTTTCACATATCCTGAATCTTACTAGTTTTATTAATGACAGTTTTTTCTGAATTTGACCATAAGTATTAATTTTGTCTATGTACAGATAGAAAATACCATGTATATACCACCTTCACTTTGGGCAATAAAGGATTAGCTTTCTGACAGAGTTATAGTAAATAGTATTTCCACAGGAAACATTAACACTGTATTTAAAGGGCTTCTTCTGTTCCTTTAGTTCACAGGTATCTTCAGTATATGATATGAGAAATAAATCTCAGTTCAGAAAGAACTTCTCATTAAAAAATATTTTAGAATTTTGAATTCTTTATTTCCCTTCCATTACAGGAACAGGTGAAAATTGACCAAAGTCATGTGAAGGCCTGGCAATCGATTCAAAAGCATGTGAGCAAACAAACTATGACAATGGCTTAAAAAACTATTTGTGACCTGCTTCTTTTATTTCTCCAACTTACTGTGGGTGTGGTTTCTAATTCTGCCCACTGAGATAATATGCTCCAGGGACCGGGATCCTTCAGAAGAGTATCTAATTTAGTCACAGCTATGACTAACGTTGAGTCCTGGGGCTCTTCAAATTTACAAAGACACAATGTGAAAAACTGACTGGTAATAGACCAGTTGGAATTATTTGGTTCAAGAATCGGTTGGTGTTTTCTGCCTCCACTGATTCTTGGGAAAAGGAAAAGAAATGACATTTGTAAATGCATACTTCACCAGGCACAGTAGTACGTTCTTTTATTTTTTAAGTTTATTTTTATTTATTTTGAGAGAGAGAGAGAGAAAGAGAGAGAGCACACGTGTGCACTTGTGTGAGTGGGGGAGGGGCAGAGAGAGAGGGAGGGAAAGAATCCCAAGCAGACTCCATGCTGTCAGCACAGAGCTCAGTGTGAGGCTCCATCTCACCAACAGTGAGATCATGACCTGAGCCAAAATCAAGAGTTGGACACTTAACCAACTGAGGCACCCAGGCACCCCTGGCACCATAGTAAGTTATTTAAATATCACAACTACTTTATAATAAAGACATTGTTAACCTAATTTTCCAGATGAGGAAAGTGAACCTCCTATAGCTTCATAAATTTTCCAGAATTGCAAAGCTAGTAAATAGAAGGCCAAGGAAGAATCCCTGTTCTGTCTGATTTCAAAGCTCATTTGGTGACATCTTTTAACAATTATAACTATGGACTGAGGATAAAGTTGAATTATCCTGGATATTTCTGCCTCCCTTGACAACTTGTACCAGATCACTTATTCATTTTCCCACCACCATTCAAGAACACTTCATCCTTCTAGAGATTCTCAAAAAAGGGAGGGTCTTTCCTCATGGAGGCCTGAATAATTTGCAGTGGACAAAGACATAAGAAATAACTTTTGTGTGATGTCTCTACATATATTCTTTGACCATCCTCTTTTTCCCTTCCTAATACGAGGTAGGCTATGAAAAGCTAATCTGTAACTATTCCTATCCATCCATCTAGGTTTACAAGACACTGTATAGAATCTGCTGGCATGTGAATCACTGAGTGCTAAATTTATAAATGTTAAATGTTGTTAAGAGTTCACAGGCGACATCAAGAATGGCTTTCATAGGGGAGGTTGGCATAAGTGTTTGTGAAACTGATAGGTGCTTGAAGAATGATACATTTTGATAGGTTGAGATAAGGAGGTAAACAGGCATTTCAAGATCAGAAAAGTATGATCAATCCTTTTAATGAATACTTATAATGAAAACTTATAAATAAATGAATATGCCTGGTGAATTGTGTTACCTCCACCAAGTGACTTAGTTGTCAGAAGCTATTCATTGGTACCATCAAAATATGACAAGTAAAATTTGAGTATACACTGTATGTCATACACAGGACACTTGTATTACACGCATTAATGTATTTAATTTTCACAGTAATTCCATAAGGTAGACACTGTAATCATTGCCATTTTGCAGATGGCAACTTATAAACAGAGAGGTTAAATAATTTTTATACATCTAGGCAGTGGTAGATCTAGAGAAATCTGGCTCCAGAGTCAATGCTCTTAAGCCCTAACTTAGGCATGGGTGTGGACACCCTACCTTGAGAGTAGCTGAGGATAAAAGACAGTTGGAAGAACACTCCTGTGACTGGCAGAACTCACCTGAGTGTTCAGACATTTTTTGTTGCTATTTTCTTTCCCCTTCTCTATTTTCCCAATATAAAAAAAAAACTAATTTCTAATTATCTGATCTTCTCAGATCTGTTCTTGTAGACTCTTTTATATATCCTAGTTAATTCTTTTTTTTCTTTTTTTTTTTCTTGACCTCTTTTTCTTCTCTCTTCCCTTCTCTTTCTCCCTCCTGTCTCTGGGTTATCTGAGCCTGTAACATCTCTTCCCATTTGTGGGACTGTGGCTCAGGAACTCTACTGTTCCCATGGGAATCTCCAGGGCAAGAATGGAAAAGGTTACCATATTTCAGAAGTAGGGGACAGCTGGAAGCAGAGCTCAATCAAGGGTCGGTGTGCTTGACTCTCCTCTCCCTCTACCCACTGCTGCCTGGCCTCTGCCTGTCAGCCTAGGAGGGCCCACATGCTAGAAAGGAGAGTCCTCAATGAAGGGATCAGCCCAGAGCCTGTGCCAGGATAGGTTTCGCCTTCCCTGGCAGCTGTTTTTGTCATCTCGCCAAGCACAGCAATGGATGGATATATTTGTACAGGAGGTAAAAGCCAAGAGAATCTGGGTATAACATTCCAGCAGCTCTATCTTAGTTTTCTGGAACTGGAAACCTAGACCTGTCTAGAAATGTTTACCAGGTATTTGAATGGGTGTCTCTGCTTCTAAAACTGCAAGAAAAGAAACAAACAAAAAAGAATTTTTTGATGGAAATGGAACCACTAATTTCAATCTAGGGGCTCTGAGTTGGTTGGAGTTACCCAGGTGGTTTTTATTATGTCTCTTTCTGATTACTAGTTGCCTTTTACAGAAAGAAAGGCAGAGAAGTTTCAATATTATAGACATTGGTTGAGTGCCCATCATGTGTCTTCATTTTACAAAGTACTGAAAACTGTAGGGGGGAGATTTGAGCCTAAAACCAACAAACAGTCCTAAAAGGATATATAAAAATAAGAAAGGACTACAACAGCATCAAAACAGTAGTAGGTTTAATGTTACTACACTTAAAAAACTCTGAGGAGCTCCTTTTCAGGAATTGTATTAAAAATTATTTAAGCTAAAAAACAGTAGAAATACCACTCTGCTTACTCACTTGCCTTGATACTAGATTTGGTGACTAATAACTACTGATTTGCAAATAAATTTCATTTTCATTGGAAGAAAATTCATTACTGCAGTGATATGGAAGAATCCTTTATAGGCTGCATAGTACTAAAAATGACAGCAGTGTTGAACAGGGAGTAAATCTCAATGTGATTACTTTAAACAAAATAACTTTCATCTGAGAGTATTAAGTTTTTGAATGCCTGTTTAAAAATAAAGTTGCAGAGGTGGAGCCAAAATGGCGGAGAAGAAGGGAGCTCTGTAAACTCCCTCCGCACTGTTTTTCAAACTGAGAAGGATATTACGTTCAACTGAGAGAGCGGAAGGAGAAAATACGAACTCCAGAGGGAATAGAACCTCAAGGATACCTGAGTGAGTGGGGGCGAACGGGGGAGATCCGAGGACGGGCCAGCCCGGGACGGGCAGGGGAGGTAAGATCCCCAGCCCAGCGTGGCACAGGTGCCGGGCGCCCGGGAGACAAAGGGAAGAGACAGAGTCGGAACGCGCTCATAGAACTGTCTCTGGGGAGGAGGTATAGAACGCTTGGCTGCGCGTGGAGACAGAACCCCACTCCATAGATAACTGCTGGGCAGCCGGAATCCCAAACCGGGGTGGCGCGAGAGAAGGAATAGCCCCCAGCCCTAAGCCATCTCGACGGGGAATCAGGCCCCTGTGGCGGCGAGAAGCGGCTGCGCCGCGGCGGAAGCGACCGAGCAGCGACTGCGCCGGGCGCGACCAATTCGAACCTGGTTTTGGGAAGGGGACCACGGACCGCATTTCCACGGCACACCCAGCCCCCTGCACGGACTGCGCGAATTCCGGGTCCCCACAGGGAAGAAATAAGACGCGCACCGACAGGACCCTCAGCCAGGAGTCGGTGGCGCGTGGAGGCCCCGGGCGCGCGCGGGAGCTCCCAGCAGATTTCCAGGAGCGCACGGCTTCCTGAGCTGAGCTATCGGAAACTGAGAGAGTCTCGGTTTTTTGCTTTTTGTTTTCTTTCCTTTCCCCATTGCAACCGCGATCCGGACTGGGGGTGGGGACTCCGCAATTGAGTCTGTGAAGGTGCGCACTTCACCTCCTGCTGCTCATTTG
>NC_043707.1:81370023-81568608 GCF_006229205.1 Suricata suricatta
CATATTGGGCTCCATGCCGACGGTGCAGAGCCTGCTTGGAATTTTCTCTTTCCTCTCTCTCTGCTCCTCTCCCCACTCATGCTCTCTCTCCCTCTCAAAATAAATAAACATCAAAATAGCTCACTTAAACTGAGGGCTGAAGTGGGAAGGGGAATTGGAAAGGGGGGTGATGGGCATGGAGGAGGCCACTTGTGGGGAAGAGCACTCGGTGTCACATGGAAACCAACTTGACAATAAACTATAAAAAAAAAAAAAAGATAAAGTTCACTGTTTTTCCAGTGTGAACTATCATGTTTCTTTTTGTCTAGTCTCCCATGTTTATGTTGCTCATTCAGCCCAAGCTTTCTTTCTAAGTACTAAAGCTCCACTTCTTAGTGTTAGACCTCATTGATAATAGATCAGTTCCACTTTTTTCCCTTACAAACAGCCCTCCTGGATTCTCCATTTTGCTGAATCAATATAACTAACCGACTGCTTTCTAAATCTACCATACCATAGTTTTTCTGGGAACCATCTTTTGTTGAAGATTGAGGATACTTTCTTTTGTTGAAGATTTTCTGTATCCTGGATTGCATGTCTTTCTCATAGTGTCCCCCAAACCAGAGCCTTCCTGTATCCATCTCACCCACAGTAATGTCCTCTTTTGTCTTGGTGGACAGGGGGCATAGACAAGCGAGTCTGAATACTCCCATTACACACTCAAAAATCAATCCTTTTGTGCTCACCCTACCTTGCCCTTTTTAGTCTTCAAAGTCACCTGGTACCTCTAATTTTTGAATCTTTCTACTAGAGTTTAGCAGAACAAATGTGCTTGCTTTTCCTTGGTATCTCCCTTTCCAGGTAGTTGGAATTCGCCTTTCTCTGCCATACTGAGTCAGTTGCTATTTGTTCCATTTTTTTCATCTTTCAAACTTTGTTTCCTTTCCTCTTCTCTTTGTCCTGAAGAGTTTATACCTTGCTGTTGTTGTTATGATAAACTTTGTATTAAACTTGGTAAAAATCCATTAAGTGCCAAGAGGGAATAAGGAAAAAAATTTCCAAAAATGTACAATTTCCATTAGAGAAACTTCAGAACCAAAAGACTAATTTGCATAAAATGGTGTAGAGAACGTAATTGAAAAGTCCATTCATAAAACTTTCATTCCACTTACATGAACTTAACACACATGTTCTTAACAATTTACGCTTAGATTGTTCATGAAAATTTCATAGGACATTAAACAAAGCTAGCTATCATCTCAGTTATTTCCGTTAACTGTTTTTACAGCACATGCATGTTAGGCAAGTATTCCCCGCATCCTCCCCCACACACAAAAGAAATCACAAAATCAAAAAACAAAAACAAAACAGTACTAAGGAAAAGTTAAATACATGGGATTTTTGTTTTGCTGCTGTGCTTGATAATCATAAAGTTAAGGCGTCAAGCAATGTATTTTTAAAGCATCTTTACTTGTGTATTTGTTCTTGGGTTACCTAAAACAAACAAAATGAATGTAGCAAATATCACAAAAGCAAACTGCAGGTAACTATAAATAATGGAATATGAACTGTTTTTGCTTTTATCTAGAGTAAATTGGGCTGCGACTAAAGGAACACTTCGGCAACTATAGTCAAAGGTATGTACACTGAGAATGAGTATTCCACAGTTACCCATGGTTCAAAACGTAATATCCACGGAATACCCATTTCTACTACGGCCTTGTAAGTGCTCCAAACCTCAAAGTACCCACAATCCCTACACCTGTGTCTGGAACCAATTTTTCCTATTATTCGCCACCAGGATGAACTAGTATTTAGGCAGTTTTCTCTGCTGAGACATGGTAACAGTTCCAACACCAGCCTTTGTGATGCCACAATGTACCAAAAGTATTATGCCAGACATTAGTAACTAGTATAAAAGTTCCACATCCACATATTTGCCACCTCATGATGAAAACAGACAACTCTCTGAATGTTACCTGGTTCTACTCCCCTAATGTCATACATAAAAACCACATGGAAAAAATTCAAACTCAAAAAGAAGTAACATAAACCTGTCATAAGTTGTTGTAACTGTGAATCTACATGACACATCATTGTCACCCAAAGTCCATAGTTCTCACTAGACCTCACTCTTGACTTGTACATTTTCAGGTTTTAACAAATGTACCATGACATGTATCTACCACAGTAGTATATTATAGAACTGTTTCAGTGCCCTAAAAATCCCTTGTGCTCTGCCTATCGTGCCCTCTGCCCCTCATCCTCTGGCAAACACTGATGTTTGTATTCTCCATATTTTTGCCTTTTCTAGAATATCATATAATTGAAATCATACAGTATATATCAGAATGGCTTTATCTACTTAGTAATATACATTTAAGATGCTTCTATGTCTTTTCATGGCTTAATAGCTCATTTCTTTTTAGTGTTGAATAATATTCCATCTATGGGTATACCAATTCATTTATCTATTCACCTACTGAAGGACATTTTGGTTACTTTCAAATTTTGACAATTATGAATAAAACTTCTATAAATAGCTGTGTGCAGGCTTTTGTGTGTATATAAGTTTTCAACTTATTTGGATAAATACCAAGGAACACATTGCTGGGATGTATGGTAAGAGAGCAAAACTTAAATTTTGTAAGAAACTACCAAAACTGTCTTCCAAAGTGACTGTTCCATTTTGCATTTCTATCAGCAATGAATGAGAATTCTGTTGCTCCAATCCTCACTAGCAATTGGTATTGTCAGTGCTTCGGGTTTTGGCCATTTTAATAGGTGTGTAGTAGTACCTCATTGTTTTAATCTGCATTTCCTTAATGACATATGATGTGGAGTATCTTCTTTTAAAGCTTATTTACTTATTTTGAGAGAGAGAGAGTAAGAGCATGGGGGGGGCAGAGAGAAAGGGGGGGGAGAGAGAATTCCAAGCAGGCTCTGTGCTGTCAGCATAGAGCCTGATGCAGGGGTTGAACCCACAAACATGATATCATCACCTAAGCCAAAATCAAGTTGGACACTTAACCAACTGAGCCACCCAGGCACCCAGAGTATCTTTTTATATGTGTATTTGACATTTATTATTGTTCTTTGGTATGGGTTCTGTTAAGCTCTTTAGCCCATTTTTAAATAGTTTTTTCTTATTATTGAATTTTAAGAGTTTTTGTATATTTGCTTATCAGTTCATTATCAGACATGTCATTTACGAATGTTTTTGTCCCATTCTGTGGTTTGTCTTCTCATTCTCCTAACAGTGCCTCTCAAAGAGAAGTTTTTAATTTGAATAAAGTCTAGCTGATCAATTATTTCTCTCCCTGCCTTTGGGGTTGTCTCTAAAAAGTCATCAGCACACCTAAGGTCATCTAGATTTCCTTCTGTATTATCTTCCAGGGGTTTTATATTTTTGCCTTTGACATGTAGATCTATTTTACATTTTGAGTTAATTTTTGTGGCAGGTGTCAAGTCTGAGTCTAAGTTAGTTTTTTTGCATGTGGTTGTCCAGTTGTTCCAAGCACCATTTGTTAAAAAGGCAATTTTTGCTGCATTTTGTTGTCTTAGGTCCTTTGTCAAAGATCAGTTGACTTTATGTGTGAGGGTCTATTTCTGAACTCTCTATTCTGTCCAACTGGTTTGTTTGTCTATTTGTCATCTGTATCATACTGTACTGATAACTGTAGCTTTATACTAAGTTTTGAAGTAGGACAGTGTCAGTCTTCTGACTTTGTTTTTCTCCTTCAATATTGTGTTGGTTATTTGGTATCATAAATCAGATATCCATAAAATAAGTTGCTGGAATTTTTATTAGAATTGCATTTAATGTATTGAGTTAGGAAGAATTCACATTGTGACAATATTTCTTCCTATCCATGAATATGGAATATCTATCCAATTTCTAGTCCTTTGATTCCTTTCATCACAGCTTTGTAGTCTTCCTTATGTAGATCTTAAATGTATTTTGCTAGATTTATACCTAAGTATTTTATTTTGGGGGCTGCTAGCAGTATTGTGTTTTTAATTTTAAATTCCAGTTGCTCATTGCTCATCTATAGGAGAGTGAATGACTTTAATATGTTAACTCTCTATCTTGCCACCTTGTTATAATCACTTATTAATTCCAGGAGGTTTTTTGTTGATTCTTTGGGATTTTCCACACTGACATCCATGTCAAGTATGAACAAATACAGTTTTATTTATTCTTCTTAATCTGTATACCTTTTTTCCCTTTTCTTCTCTAATTACATTAGTTAGGATTTGCAGTATTTCTAGTACTGTTAAAAAGCAGTGGTGATATATCCTTGTCTGTTTTTGGTCTTAGTGGAAAGCTTCTAATTTTTCACTTTAGGCATGATGTTAGCAACAGGATTTTTTATTTTTGTTTGTTTTTTCTTTTATGTAGATTTTATTTATCAAGTTGAGGAAGTTCCCTTCTATTCCTAGTTTGAATGGGATTTTGTTAAATTCTTTTTTAAAAAGATTTTTTAATGTTTATTTTACTTTTGAGAGAGAGAGAGAGAGAGAGAGAGAGAGTGCTAGTGGGGGAGGGGCAGAGAGAGAAGGAGATGCAGAATTGCAGAATCCGAAGCAGACTAGGCTCTGAGCTGTCTGCACAGAGCCTAGTGCAGGGCTCAAACTCAGGGACTGTGAGATCATGACCAGAGCCAAAGTTGGACGCTTAACAGACTGAGCCACTCTTTGTTTCCTTTTTGTAGATTTTATTTGTTGAGTTGAGGAAGTTCCCTTCTATTCCTAGTTTAAATGGAATTTTGTTAAATTTTTTTTGCATCTATAAGCATGTGAGATACGAGCATTTGATTTTTTTTCTTTAGCCTGTTAAGATAATGGGTTACATGAATTTTTGAATGCTGAGCCAGCCTGAAATAAATTCCCTTTGGTCATTGTATAATAGTTCTTTTTACACATTATTGGAGGATTTTGCATCTTTCTGCATGGGAGATATTAGTCTGTAGTTTTTTTTTAACGTTTATTTTGTTTTGGGAGACAGAGAGACAGAGTGCATGCAGGGGAGGGGCAGAGAGAGAGGGAGACACAGAATCTGATGCAGACCTCAGGCTCTGAGCTGTCAGCACCCATGAAGTGCAGGATCATGACCTGGGCTGAAATAGAATGCCCAACCAACTGTGCCATTCAGGCACCCCTAGTCTGTTGTTTTAATTTTCTTATAATATTTTAGTTTGATTTTGGTATTAGGGTAATGGCATCATAGAGGTTTTTCACGTTGTTTTGCTTGAAAAGTATTGTTTTCTTCCTGTGCCTGGAAGTATTTCACTTCAACTTCTGCAGAAAGAGGAGGTGTGGTGGAGATGGGATTAACTTGGGCTTTGAAGTAGCAAAAGGGAAGAAGGCAGTCGATGATCATGGCCAAGAATGCAGGCTGAGGATTCAAATGAGATCTGATACAAGTCTTGGCTCTATAATTTACTAGCTAATTGACCATGAGTAAATTACTAAAACACTCTAAGCCTCAATCTCCTCATTTGTGAAATGAACATAGTAATATACCTGTCTCATAAAGTTGTCAAGAGGATTATTGAGATAAAATGGGTAAAACACATAGAATGAATACTCAGCCTTCAGTAAGCATTTGATAACAATGGTAAACTTTTATAGATGGATAAAGAACATTGTGATAATGACCAGAACAGCAAGGGTTTAAAGCAGAAAGTGCCATGAAAGGATTTAATTAAGCAAAATGAATATATGAAGTCTGTTAGCAACTGATAAGATTTTACAAGGGTACAGGAGATAAGTTAGAATTTAACTTTCACTTCTCTCCTACATAGATGGAGCTGAACCTCTAGGTCTCAGCCTTCAGGAAGCCTACCTTGATTCTCCATCTTATACCACAACAAATGGGTATTTCTCTTATGTGCTACTATAATAATCTGTACTTCCCATAATCCTAGCATTTACCATATTTTATTGAAACTTGTCAAAATACACTGCTAGGGTCTTGACTCCTCAAGGTTGGGATTCATGAATGTCTTATTTATAGTGCCAGTGTCTGGAACATAATACATAATACAGTGCCAGTGTCTGGAACTTGGTAAATCCCATTCAACTAAATGAGTCACTAAATGAAAATATAGTATAGCAGTAGCAGCTGGTAGACTTTGAATAGATACTAAAACTTATGGTCATATGATATAAGGTATATCACATTTGGGCAATATAGATGGAGCTAGAGTTTACTCTTCTTGTTTAGGATTGGGGCTGGCATGGTGGGGGATGAAGTCAGCAGTAGATGTTTTGTTTACATTCCAGCAAAAGTTTGAAAATAGTCTCTAAATTTGAGGAGATAGAATGATAGCTCCTCTTGGGCAAAGCTATTTGTCATTAAATGGAATTTTCTTTGTCAGGGCTTTACTTTGTTATGGTAGTCCAACTTTTAAAACAAGTGACTTCCAGTCTGACCATTACAAAGACAAATGTATAGCTAGTGAAGGAGAGTTGTAATTTTGAAAAAATGCTTAGAACCACCACATTCCATTATTTTCTTGCCTGTTCATGGTCTTATTTTATGTTTGAGTGAGTTACACTACCTGATTATGTTTTAAACACTCATGAGTAAAATATGTGCCGAGCTGCAGACTGTTCTGATGTGTGAACATAATTTCTTCCTTCCTGAGCCTCTCTGCCTTCTAGGTCTTTTCTTTTTTTCTCTATTCATTCCAATAATGTTTCCTTCTCTTTTTAAAATTCTGCGACCTACTATCTCTTCCACCTAAATTTAACTCACATTAATTTTATACAAATAAAAAAATGATTACTCATTTTAAAAAATCAATTTTTTTCTCTTTTCTCTGTGTTAATGCCTAATGCAATTCCATCACATTTAGCTAAGATGTTAGGAGGCTGTTTACTTAGCTTGTGTCATTCCTTTTTAACTATAAACCTCAAATGAGTAGTTATTTTTTAAGTCTATTTTTGCATGGCCCAACCTTTTTTTTCTTTCTTTTAATTTGTTATTAATCAGCATTTCTTTATGTGGTACATAATTAATACCACTCCAATTCTATTCTACATTTCTTTTCTAAATAAATGTTTAAATTATAACCACAGCTTACAATTCAGTACTGAGAGAACAAGAGAGTTTTGCATGTGTGTGTGAGGAGATAATGCTCATATATAAGGCAATGATATGCAGTATATCTGTTGCTCATTTAAAACTTTGGCATTGCCTGCATTACCTACATGTCCTGTATATCTGTATAAGATTGCAATGAGCATGTGTGTAATATTTAGCATCGATACTGCCAAAGTTCTGAATTGAATTCTTTCCAGAAATGTTAAGGTTTGAGTTTATTGTTTCAAGTTAATGAGTATGCCTTTAACTCAAGGCAAAGACAAGGGTTGAAACCAGATTATATGGCCTTAAACCACACAACAATTTCCCTTGTGAAATTTTTTGCTGTTTGAGTTTAGTTTGTATAAAATAATCAAAACACTCTGTAGGAATTATAAGCTTCTAAAGTGTTTTATCCCCACAGAGCAGTTTAGATCATGTGTGGCAGTCCGGAACTCAGAAAGTGGTTGACTTAATTTATTGTAAGCATTAGAAATCAAAATTAGCATTAAAAATCAACCCCTTGTGACTTTTCCCCTCTGAGTTGCGCTGACATAAAAACAATCAAATATACTATAAGATTCATCAACTTTTGGTGAACTTTTAATTTGGTTGTATAATGCTGTAAAATGGTTATAAAAGATTTGGAATCAAGCTTGAATCACTTCTACTTAGCTCTGAAAGTCATTAAAACTTAGAGACCTATAGATTTTTATTGATAAACATTTTTATTACAATCTATTTTGGAGGACAATCTTTAATTTCCATGTTTGTGTACTTGTTGGCTTCCAAGGACTGAACATAGACTTTAAGGGTTTTTTTTTTTAGTTTTATGTTCAGAAATGGATATTTCTGGTTTCTCCAATATAAACTTAATATATAAGAAACTTGTGTATTATGTGAACATTGATGTATGCTTTGTATATATATAGAATAGTTTATTTAAAACTAAAGTTTGCATAGGACAGTGGAAGCTGAAAAGTCCTGTTTTCTAATTAACTTCAGTTTGCTCAAGACAGCATTATTTAAAAACCAAAATAAAACAAATAAAAAATTGACTTTGTTTCCTAGGGTTTTAAAATATAGCAAATTCCCTATACTTACTGGATTGTATTATTAGTTAATAAATCATATAATATCAGTGGCATATAATTTTTTGCAAATAAAATTTGTGTATCCATATAAGTATTTCATATTTTTTATACATTATCTTTTTTTGCAGAAAAATAAAGAAAAGGAATCAACTTTTCCAAAATAAATACCAAAAAAATAGGTGTGTGTGGGGGGAGAGATTGATAACTATAAAGTCAATGAGATCTAATGTGGAAAAAAGTGTCGTTACTTAATACTGGTCACTTTTGAGAAACAATTGTGTATTTTAAGGTGACGACTCTGTAATTATTTTTGGAATACTGTGTTTGCTTTATGAAATCCACAACAATTTCTATTTTCCTCTTTGTGTGGCAATTTGGTGAACTGTAATTTACTGCAATTTGTGTGGACAAGGATTGTAGATTATATTTTACTATTAATATTCCCAAATACAAATTTATATCAACAAATCCAGAGGTGGCATATGACCAAATTCAATGACTTATGCTTAAGAAAACAATAGTTAATTAGAGTTTTAAAAGGGGGTATGTTTTCCAGCCATTCAAAAACACAAAACAGCCTTCCAGCAGTAATCTGGGGTTTGTACCAAATGAAAGCCTCTTGCTGAAATGTCTGTGGGACCTCTTTGAAGCTTGGTGCTCATTAGGATGTGCATGCAGAACAATTTACTGTTCAGAGGTCTGGTTAGGATAGTACAAAACCAAAGCAGTCACAAAGAGCCTAGTCCTTCACATCTCCCACTAATTCATTCCACTAGTAGAATGCTAATAGATTGGAGGGTAAATAAATGTTCATTATGGGAGATACATATGTTTTAACATGTACACCTGAGTACTATATGGAAGTATAATTCTATGGAAGTTACATGGGAACACTAGGCACCTGTTTTTGATGTTTGTTCAAAGGATGCAGAAAGATCCTCTCAGCTCCCAAATTAACTCCTGTATCAGGTACCTGCATCACTTGACATTATAAAAATTCACCTATGAGTTAAGGCATTACATCCAGAAATAAAACTCCCTTAAAGAGTTTTTGATACACATGTCAATAATTTAGTATTTTTCCCCAGTACTTTATAATTTACAAAGCTCTTCATTTTCCTATTAGCAATGAGGAACTGAGGCTCAGAGAAATTACATAACCTGCTCAGGGTCATAGAGCTAATGGCAGATGGAAGCCTCTGACTCCAAATCTAATCCTTTATTATTATATTACAAAAAGGATAGAAAAGACTACTGCCTCACTAATTACTACTAGGATAGTTTAGCATGTTCATGGGTCAGCTTTGGGAGAGGGCTGGAAAGGTACTTTGGGTCCAAATGCAAATGGAGGCAGTGAAGCACACTGAGACTCCACCAACCCGGTATTTCCTACAGTTACAATATTTTCATCGTCATTAACAAGCACTCTTTTAGGGCTGAAGGACCTGAAATCAGATTCCCTGGGTTGGACTCTGTTTCTTGCCAGCTATGTGACTCTGGGCAATATACTCATCTGATAAATAGTCATATTAAGAGTAGCTACCTCATATGTTGTTATAAGAATTACATAAATAAATACATGTAAAGATCTTAGAACAGAATAAGTTTTCAATGAATTTGGCTATTATTACAATTCACAGAAAATTATAATCAAGGCATGCCTCAAAAAGCATGGATATAATTGAAAGGACTACCCCCAAATTTTGAAATTTTAATTTATAGTAATTGTTAGTATTTTTCTTAATAAGGACATTTTTTATTTTGTAGTTAATAGCCTTTTGATGAGACCCTTTTTTTTTTTCTGGACTGGGACACATGATATAGCTCAGTAATTTTTGTTCCATAAAGATGTTTCCTGAGAAAGTGTCAGTTGTTTCTTTTATCTTTTTTCTCATCCTTGAGGAATTAAGAATCAAGTCTTTTGCCTAAAAACATACAGAATCCATAGAGAAACATGTATATAATAAGCAGCTGGAAAAATCAGGTACCGTGAGTTATAAGAAATAATACACAGGAAGCCTGGACTGAAATTGAGAGGACGAAGTTAGAAAAGGGGTCTTTGGCCTAAACAGAGGTTCTGGAAATTCAGACATGAGAAGAAAAATTAAGATATTCTTTTGATTGTTCAAGCCAATTGGTTTCTTTCTCATCAATATTATATAAAGATGATAAAAGCTATATAGGATCAGCTAAAGGAAAATAATGCAGTTGCTTTGTACTTGTTTATCTGAAGTTTTATTTTGTTTCCCTTCAGATTGGCTCTGTTTCTTGAATACTCTATGCTCGCTCTTGCTTTCTGAGGGTGGAACTTTGTATATACTATACCCATCTTACAAAACCCTCCCCGACAAACTATCTACAAAGTCTGTCAAATGTCACATCCTTGAGATGCTTTACCTTACCCCAGATCAGGTACCTTTAGATGCTCTCAGAGCACCGTTAGAACTTCCACATTGTCAAATTTTATTGTAGTTCTCTAATGTTTGTCTTTTCTACATTGTAAACTCCATGACAGCACAGCTCTTATCTCTGGGGTTCTGGAAAATGTACTATATCTTGATTTGGATGGTGGTTTACCTACATGAACACACACACAAAACCCTAAGATTAGTGCACTTTATTCTGTGCAGATTATGCCTCAATAAATAAAAGTAAAAAAGCAGGCACTTATCTGGAATTTAATCTGCACAATACCAAACCTTGAGGTTAAGTTGAACATTTTAAATTATTAGAAAATTTCTTCACTTAAATTAAATATGTATTCTTATAATTTTCATCTGTTGGCCATATATCTGTTCTGTGAGCCAACTTTAAATAATTTTATTTCTCTTTTTACAGTATGCTTTTTAAAATATTTGGTGAGAGCTTACATGTTTCAGGATAATCTCAACCATTCCTCTCTTGACAGTTTTAATTTTTTAATTATCTTGGTCTTTCCCCAGCAGATGCACTATAGTTTACTCATGTCTTTCAAAATACAGTACCTGGAACTGAACACAGCATTCCTAGTATTATCTGGCCAACGCCAAGTACATTTGCCATCACTTCTCTTGGAATGTATATTTTGCTACTATTAAACAGACTAGAACATTTGTATTTCTGGTTTTTTGGTATTTCTGCTTAATATTATCTTTTCTCATTTAAGACCTTTTTCAACCCCATTTGAAAACTGCCATCAAACTAGATCTCATCCATCCATATTTGCATAAGTCATCTTTCAAAAGTAATTCAGTCCATCAAATCCTGTTGACTTTTTAAGGGATAATGAGTTCCAACTTATTCCACCCAAAGTTATATCCTCTATTTCAGAGGTTTACTATAAAGATTAAATATGATCATGCCTATAAAATATATTTATAAAATGCAAAGTATATGCAAATTTAAAGAAAATATTGAGATGATCTTGAAACCTAAGACTTTCATTAATCTGTGTTGTTTATTAAGAATATTAAATATACAAGAGTCCTGTAGCATAACTTCCTTTCAAGTTAATATCCATCAAAACTTTTTGTCTTACTTAATCATTATTAAATAGGAAAATAGCCAAATGCCACATGAAAAATTAAGAACTATTAGCGAACATATAGAAATAAGATAGAGCTTGAATACTTTGTATTTTTTGCATCAACTTCTAACATATAATTAACTCCTTAAGCAGTAATCCTATACAATTTTACTTACAGCTTTATAATGCATTTTCATATTTGGTAGATCTTGGCTATTAGTGGCCCTATAAATTTCCATACACTATTGAATATGCTATTCTAGTTCTGCATTTGTATAGACACCTATAGTCTGTTTAGGATTTTAACTAGAAGTGCTTCAAGTTTATAGATCATTTGGGAGAGAACTGTAACCTTTAGAATGATTTTTCCCGTCCATGACCACAGTATGTCTTTCCAGTTATTTGGACTCTTTTTATTGTCTTTCAGTAAAGTTTATAATTTTTCTATAATGGTCTTGCACATCTTCCTACCTACTTCATATTGTACTGCACTGTTGTCTTCTTATAAATATCATTTTCTAGCTTTGTTGCCAGTATAAAACCTAACTGGTTTCTGTTTATAGATTTTTAAATCTACTAATCTTATAAATGCTAATTAATTCCAACAATGTTTTAGATTTTTAAAATTATCTTACAAGATCATGCAAATCCCTTTAACATACACTTTTCTTTGTCTTTCTAGTCTACTCTCTCTCCTTGCCTCCACCTCCTCCCAGACTACCACTCTCCTGAGTCTTGTTTTAATAATGTACTTAATGTTTTAAAATATTATCATATATATGTCTTCCTTTAAAAGAATATTTTATTTTAATTTCTTTTAACTTTGTAAGACATATTATGTTGTATATAATATTCTGGGATGTATAACCAATATTACTTCATTTTTATTGCTGCATAAAGAAAACATAGGAGAATACCTTCTTGATCTTGGTGTAGGGAATGATTTTTAGCAAGACTATATAAAATTAGTATTTTTATCATCATTTCATTTCATTATTTACTATATTTTAATATAGTAAAAATAACATATTACAGAAAGCAGGGACTTGAATAGATACCTGTATGCCAATGTTCATAGTAGCATTATTCAAAATAGCTAAAATGTGGAAAACAACCTAAATAGCCATCAGTGGGTGAATGGGTAAATAAAATGTGGTCTATACATATGATGAAATATTAGTATAAGTGTGGATGAGCCTTGGAAACATGGTAATTGAAATAAGCCAAACACACACAAAAAATTTTATATGATTCACTCATATGAGGTGAACTTATAGACAAATTCATAGTGACAGAAAGGAGAATAGTGGTTAGGAGAGGCAGAGGGGAGGAGGGAATGGGGAGTTACTGTTTAATGAGTACAGAATTCAGTTTGAGATAATGAAAAGTTCTGGAGATGACCGGTGTGATGCTGGCACAACAGTGTGAATGTGAGGAATGCTACTGAGTTGCACACTTAAAAATGTTTGTAATGAAGTTGCCTGGGTGGCTCAGTCAGTTCAGCGTCGGACTCTTGATCTTGGCTCAGGTCATGATCTCGCAGTTTGTGAGTTCAAGCCCCGTGCCTAGCTCTACACTGAAAGCACAGAGCCTGCTTGGGATTCTGTCTCTCTTTTTCTGCTCTTCTGCTGCTCACTCTTTGTCTCTCTCAAAATAAATAAACTTTTTTGTAAAAATGGTTTTATGTATACTTTATTACAATATAAAAAATACACATTACCAACTAGGAGATAGTATTTATAGCAACTATACCTCAAGAATAGAAAAGACCCAGGGGTGCCTGAGTGGCTCAGTCAGTTCGGTGTCCCATTCTTGATTTTGGCTCAGGTCATTATCTCAGCTCGGGTCATGACCTCCTGGTTCATGAGATGAGCCCCATGTTAGACTCTATGTTGACAGCATGAAAACTGCTTGGGATTCTCTCTTCTCGTCTCTCTCTGCCCCTCCTCTACTCTCTCTGTAAATAAATAAATAAACTAAATTTTTTCTAATGAATATAAAAGAACTATAAGGAAAGGACAAACTACTCAATAGAAAAATGAGCAAAAACCATGGACAGGAAAATCTATGGCTGATAAACACATGTTTATCATGTTATCATGGCTGAAAAACAGATGTTAAACCCCAGCTGTGATGGGAAAATGCAATTCAAAGCCACAGTGAGATGCCATTTCCCAGTCACATTTCACATTCACTTGAATGGCAAATATTAAGAAATCTAATAACCTAAGTGTTGGAGAGGATGTGGAATATCTTTCTTTAGTTATTGCTGGAACATAAATCAGTATAAAAACTTCATTTGTTCATAAACCCAACATTTCAATAATTCTATTCTTAAATATTTGTACCCCCCCAAATCAAGATTTTACTGCAGAGATATTTAGAGTAAAGTCTGTAGCTGTGTTAGAATAGTAAAAGCTTGGAAAATTCCAAATGTTTCCTAAAAGGGAGTAGGTAACTATATTTTTGGTATACTCAAACAGTGTGTTATTTTGTGGCAAAAAAGTGAATTATAGGGGTCCTAAAATACAGATGAACCTTTAAAACTTCTTAGGATACATACTTTGCTCATTAATTTTCAGTTATTTATCTTATGTAATATATGTATTTAATTAGCTACATCTCATACATTTTGGCTTCCTGTACTTTTGTTATTTCTTAATTTGAAATATTTTCTTATATTTATAATTTTTGTTTTAATAATATATTATTTAGAAGTATGTGTCTTAATTTCAGACATAGTTGTTTTTTTCTACTTCTTAAAAATTTTATTTTTAGCTTAATAAGCAGTCTTATAGTTTCATTCCTTTAAAATGAGTTGAGATAATTTCTTCAAATGTCTGAAAAGAATGTATATTTTATACTTCTTTTGTGCAGTATCCATTATACACCCCTTAGGTCACTTTAGCAAACTATTTTTATTGAAGTCAGTATTTTTACTAATGTTTTGTCTGCTTATTCTTTCAATAATTGAAAAAAAATCATTTTACAGTCTCCCACTATGATTGTGAAGTTCTCTCCTGTGTTCTGTTACTTTGTTCCCCTTATTTATTTTGAGGCTATGTTCAATATATAAGAAGTGAGAATTGTTACATAGCTTTCTTTATAGTTTGGGAGAACTTTTGACTTAAAGCCTATTTAAATGATCCCAATATAGGTCTACTAGCTTTCTATTCATGAATGTCACCATGGCATACTTCAAGCCGCACTTTTGCTTCCAATATTTCTGTACCTCCATTATTTTAGAGAGATCTTTTATAAACAGCCCTGCCTCTCTCATTTCTTTTATTCTCTTTTCTTGCTGTCTTTTGGATTAAATTTTTAAAAATTCAATCCATATTTCCTTTGGCTAGTTTAGAAGCTATATACAATGTTTCTAGCCTTTTAGTGTTTACCATGGAAGTTATTACATGGTACTTAACAGCATTTAAAGTTAGTCCTTTTATTATTCTCCTGGAGAGCTCAAGGACCCCTGAGGGTACCTGAGTGGCTCAGTTGGTTGAGCTTCCAACTTTGGCTCAGATCATGATCTCACAGTTCATAAATGCGTCTGTGCTGACAGCTCGGAGCCTGAAGCCTGTTTGTCTCCCTCTATCTCTACCCCTTCCCCACTTATATTATGTCAGCTCCCACATAAATAAATAAACATTAAAAAATTAACTAATATTTCACTCTCAACTTATTTATTGTTGTAATTTATTACCACTGTGTATTTTCAATTTTTAAAATGTCCACATACTATTGTAATTATTGTTTTATATAGTCAAAATTACCTTATATTTACTTTCATATTTACTACTTTATTTTTCATTATTTTCTGTATGTCTCATTTTTTTTCTTTTTTTTAAAGTAGTCCCCATGCCCAGTGTAGGGCTTGAACTTACATCCCCGAGATGGAGTGTCTCAGACTCCACTGATTGAGCCGACCAGGCACCCCCACATCTTTCATTTTCTGTCTGAAGAATGTCTTTTTCTTTTATTCTTTTTTTTTACATTTACTTATTTTTGAGAGACAGAGAGAGACAGAGTGTGAGCAGGGGAGGGGCAGAGAAAGAAAGAGACAGAATCTGAAGCAGGCTCCAGGCTTTGAGCTAGTGGTCAGCATAGAGCCTGCTGCAGGGCTCCAACTCACAAACCATGAGATCATGACCTGAGCCGAAGCCAGATGCTCAACTGACTGAGCCACTGAGGCTCCCCTGTCATTGTCTTTTTAAATGACCGTCTCTTTCACAAGGATTTGTTTTTAAAGGTTATCTATTTATTTATGAAAGAGAGAGAGAGAGTGTGTGCGTGCAGGCAGGGGAGGGACAGAGAAAGAGAGACAGAATCCCAAGGACGAGCCTGACATGGGGCTCGATATGATCTCATCAATTGTAAAATCATGACCTGAGCCCAAATCAAGAGTCCAGTGCCACCTGACTGAGCCACCCAGGTGCCCCTGAAGAGGTGTCTTTTAGAAAATATGTCTTTTCTGTCTGGAAGCTTCTAAGAAATTACAAATTTCATAATATGCATATTTACTTTATTTTTACTTTTATAAATGCATTAATTTTGGAGAGTGCATTTTTTTAGCTTTTATTTTTTCCTTTACTGGCAACTTTGGATGTATTTTTATGTTTTGGTTCTCAAAGGGGATTTTTCACAAATCTTGAAGCTGCACCTTTACCCAGCTTGCCAGCCTTTTTCTTGTCTCTTATTTCCTTAACTCCGTTCATGTGTTCTCTGATTCTTTTCAAGTCATGCTTTACTGTATATTCCTGAATATCAACTCCCTGAGTTGCCAAATAAATAGAAACATTGAATTTAATGCATAAGCAGAAACTAAATCCGCTTTTGCTTTTTCAAGAGGGTCCAACTTTAGCAACAACTAATTTCTAGAAACAGACATTACAGTCCAGCATCTCAACCATAGCATGGATGGAATTCTGAGATGTTGATAAATACTCATGAATTTCTACTGGGTAGTCTATTCATTTCTTCACCTGCCATATGACCAACTCACTGGTCTTTTCTTCCTGTCTCTGGAGAGTGCAGTTTTAAACTGAAGAATTTGTTTTATGTTATGGAAACTTCTCAGCTATTGCTGTTTTTGATATATCCTCTTATCTAATTTTTGCATTTTCTTGTACTAAAATGCTAAAAATGTGTATCCATAAATACACTACCCTGCTTAAGAACCACAGGCACTACCCATGCAATAGAGTCAAACTTTGTTCTTCCCTGATCTTGTCCTTCTCTCACTCCCTGAAATAACAAGCATCCTGGACATCCCCTTGCTTTAAAAAATTGCTTTATTACATATTTTGTAGTTTTGCATTACTTTTCAGCTATAAAGGTGATGTCCTACAAAATATTCTTTGACTCACTAGTCTTAAAATCTAATATTGGGTTTCTAAAGTGAATCTATGTTGTTGAGACTATAGTTCATTTATTTCTCTGTCATATACTATTCCATTGTAAGAATATATCTATCATTTCATTCTCCTGCTGGGTTGGAGTGTGTGTGCGTGTGTGTGTGTGTGTGTGTGTGTGTGTGTGTATGTGTGTGTTTTCTGTTGTAATCAATCTTGCTATGGATATTTGCACATTTGGTGGTACATAAATGCAAGGCATTCTGTAGGGTATGTATTTAGGTGTGAAATTGCCCGTGTTGAACTTGAGAAAATTCCAAATTGTTTTTCAAAGTGATGGAGCCAATACACTCTAGCTAGTAATACAGAAAAGTTCCTGTGGTTTCCTATCTTTACCTATATGGTATTATCAGCCTTCTTTGTTTGCTTGTTTGGCTTTGCTTTTGTTTTGTCTTGGCAATCTAATAGGTATAAAATGATGTTTTATTGTTGTTTTAATTTGGTTTCCAAGATTACTAATGAGATTAAACTTTTTATCACATACTAAATTGCCTGTTATGTTTCCTCTCTTATGAGATGCATGTTTGTGTATTTTGCCCATTTATCTATTGGGTTTTGTGTCTTTTTATTGTTGAAAGATTCTATTTTAAACATATGCTAATCATTAATCTTTTGTTGTCATACCTGCTAAGTATATCTTCTGCCTTGTATTGATGCTTGTATTTTTTCTTTATATTTTAGGGTGGAAGGGGTAGAACTAGATACTTTATTTTCCTCACCAGTTACAGCATGAAAACAACTTCCCTACATGTGTTGTAGTTAATTCTCAACTTCTTCTTAAAGAAAGGTTGTCTTACCCCTTCACCCACCATTTTAAAGGTCAGGTTTTTTTTTCCTCTCCTCTCCAAATGAAATTTTCCATAGAGCTGAAGTAGATCTTTCTTCTAACATCCTTTCCAAATCTGTTGATAACATATACTAGAGGTAGGGGCAGGAAACAGTGTAGGCAGGGCCACTACTCCTGAGGGCAGATCCAAACTGTTTTCAAGATTGCCCTAAACTTTGTCTTGGCTTTAGCAACATTAGCTTTAAAATCTGGGGCCAGTATTTTACTACTTGTTGAGATTTATGATCTGTTTCACTTTGTCCATAGTTTTACCTCATCATATGGACATTAAAATGTATACATTCTTTTAGTTTACAGGTGTTTCTCTTCTGCCAGCCCAGGAACGCCTTGGCAGAGGCATACCTCATACCTATGCCACAAATGGCATTCTATCTTAGATCTTCAGAACCTTCTGATTTCAGTTACTCATGAAGCCTAAAATCTCCAGGAGCATCTAGTCAGACTTACCCCAGGCTAACTATTGCACAGTGCGTGTTTGACATGAGAAAGTTTACCTCTTGGGGCTGTTATCCAGGAGAGTCCTGATGAGGACCTTGAGGGTTCACTCTTCACTCCTTTAAGGATTGAGACTCCACACCTGTAGCCATTGATCAGGAGGATGGCATCCAGAAGGGGTGAACAATCAGACATAGCATGGGTCAGGGAGCAGGAAGGTCACATGTGCCGCTGCAGACAGAGGGAGAACTAAACATCACCGCTAAGAAACATGTGAGCAAGTTTATTGGATTTCTTTGGATAAATTTAACTTTTTAAAAACTTATTTAGAGGCATAGTTGACATAAAGAAAATAATCCATATTTAAAGTATTCAATATGATACATTTTGACTTACATATTCCTGTGAAAAATTACCACAACTAAGATAATTCCTTACTTCAAAATGTTCCTTCCTATAACTGTAATTCTCCTTCCTATCCCTTCCTGCACCTCCTTCCACTTCCAGGCAGACACAAATCTATTTTCTGCCATTTATATATTAGTTTGCATTTTGTAGAATTTTATGTAAATGGAATAAAAAGTACATACTCTGTCTTAGGGGGTAGAATTCTAGGTTCTTTCACTCAGCGTAATTATTTTGAGATTCATCCATATTGCATGCAATAATAACTTTTCCTTTTATTATTGAATAGTATTCTTCTACAGCAATTTATTTATTTGCATACTGATACATTTGTATTGTTTCCAGATTTTACCACTTACAATTAAAGCTGCTATTAACATTCATGTTCAGGTCTTTCTGTGGGCATATGCTTTCATTGTTCTTGGGCAGATACTGATTCAGAATGACTGAATCACATGGTAGATGTGTTTAACTTTATAAGACTGATAAACTGTCAAAGTGATTCTACCATTTTACATTCCTATCATCAGTGTATGAGAGTTCTAGCTGTTCCATATTCTTGTCAACACTAGTATGATTGAATTTTTGTTTATTTTACCTTTTGTAACTGGTGTGTAATGGCATCTCAATTTGGTTTTAATTTGTAGTAACAAATACAACTGCTCATAATAACTGATGACACTGAGCACTTTTTAATGTCCTATTTGCAATCCAGATATCTTCTTTGGTGAAGTGTCACTTGAAATCTTTGCCCATTTAAAAAATTGAATTGTGTTATTTCCTTAGTTTATTGTATTTATTTATTGATGTATAGTTGACATACAATGTTACATTAGTTTTAAGTGTACAACATAGTGATTCAACAACTCCATGTTAGACTATGTTCACCAGAATTGTAGCTACCACCTATCACCATATAATGAGGTTACAATACTGTTGGTTATGTTCCTTATGCTGTGCCTTTCATCCCTGTGACTTATTCATTTATCCCATAACTGGAGGCCTGTACCTCCCATTCCCCTTCACCATTCTCCCCACCTCTTACCCATTCCCTTCTGGAAACCACCAGGTTGTTTTCTGTAATTATGGACCTGTTTCTGCTTTTTTTGTTCATTTGTTTAGTTTTCTTAGATTCCACATATAACTGAAATAATATGGTATTTGGCTTTCTCTGTCTGACTTATTTTCCTTCCCATAGTACACTCTTGGTCCTTCCATGCTGTCATAAATGGCAAGATCTCATTCTTTTCACAACTGAGTAATGTTCTATTATATATCTCTATCTCTATCTATATACATGTATATATCTAACATCTCATTAAAATATATTAATATAATATAATTAATATATATCACATCTTCTTTATTCATTCATCTACTGATAGATACTTAAGTTGCTTCCATATCTTAGTTAATGTAAGTAATGGATTCCCAGTGTATTTTTTTCTCATAATTGAATTTTGAGAGTTATTTATATGTTGTAGATACAAGTCCTTTAACAGGTGGATGATTCGCAAATATTGTGTCTGAGTCTATGGCTTGTCTTTGTTCTCTTTCATAAAGTATAAGCTTTTAACTTTGACAAAATTGAAAAAATCCAGTTTATTGTTTTCTTCCTTAATGCATCAAGATTTTGGTGTTATATCTATAACATAAATTTTAATGTCAGATTTATCAATGTTTCTTTTATGGCTAAGATTTTTTGTGTTTGGTTTAAGATATAATTCCATGTTTGATGTCATAAATATGTCACCTTATGTTTTTGTTAAAAATTTTAAGGCTTTTAAGTATTTTTTCATATGGAATTGTTTTTTTTGTGTATGTTGTGGGAAAGGAACCCATTTCATTTTTTTCTAAATAAATACTCACTTAAGCAAGAATAATTTATTAAATATTCCATCCTGTCCCTAGTGCATCAATCAGATAAACTCAGTTATGCTGTAGTAACAAATAATCCAAAAATGCCTATGACATAACATAGTAATAGTCTATTTCTCAGCTCATGCTATATTTGTGAGACAAGTCAACTTGGACCCTGCTCATGAAGCCACTTAGTTTCCAATACTGATGGAGGCTCTGTTCTGACATGTGCTTCTAGAATTACTTTGAAAGAGGAAGAGAAAAACAAATCTGTGACTGGCTTTTGGAGATTTTTCAAGGAGGTAACATACTTTTCTCACATTTTTTTTGATCAATATAAGTCACAGATTCACACTTACCATCAAAGAGAAGGGGAAACTGCAATCCTTATACCTAGAAGGAAAATACAGGGAAATATTTAGTGAATAATATTGATAACTACCTTAATGACGTATCTACAAAGGTACCTATGTAATCTATCTATTTTCATATGTGTGTGGGTTTCCTTCTGAGCTTTTAATTGATCTTTTTTCTATTTTTGTTCTAAATTGAATAGCACTGCAATTCTTAATTACTATCATTTTCCCTCAGGTCTCTCCAGAGCTGAGCAAAGGTAAGAAATAGGGAAAGAAATAAAAATTAGAAATAAAAAATAGAAATAAAAATTAACAAAGCTGAAAGGGTTGAAGTTCTTGGGATACAAGAATTAATTAGGAGTCATGAGTTTCTTATGATGAATAAGCTAAAAGAAGGATAAGGGGCATAATGAGATGGTATTACTTCATATAGGGTAAGAGATGTTCTAGTATGATTTTTATTCATGAGTATAACTTCCTTGAGAATAGAATCTGTGCCTGATTTATCTTTTTACCACTGATTGCTTACCCTCCCCCAGTAAATAAAGGACTTGATACTTTGTAGGTGCTCATAAATAAATATTTATTGAGTGAATTTTTGAATGAATAGTTAATGTTATATAAACTCATAGCAACAAAGAACACTTTGATCATGGATATTCACTCCTCTTCTACTTTTGTCCCTGTATCAGAGAAAATGAGGATGTAAATTCATGCAACCATTGTGGAAGGCAGTATGGAGGTTCCTCAAAAAAATTGAAAATAGAACTACTATAAGACCCAATAATTCCACTACTATGTATGTTTACCTAAAGAATATGAAAACATTAATTTGAAAAGATATGTGTATCCCTATGTTTTATTGCAGTATTATTTACAAAATCCAAGATATTGGAACAACTTAAGTATCCATCTAGATGAATGAATGAGGAAGATATATAACATAATATTACTCAGCCATAAAAAAGAATGCAATCTTGCCATTTGTGGCAAGATTATTATTTCACTTATTTGTGGAATTCAAGAAACAAACAGAAACAGAATCATAAATACAGAGAAGAAACTAGTGGTTGCCATTGGGGGTGGGTTGAGTGAAATAGGTGAAGAGGATTAAGAACTGCACATTTCCAGTTATAGAATAAAAATAATCTGCAAAGCAACATGGACTTTAGACTTTGGCCCTTTGCCCAGCAGTCCAAAAATGCTACACCCGCCTTAGGTAGCCAAATAATCCTTGGGGGACCTGCTAGGGAATGCTGTAGTATAACGTTGAAAGAATATGTGGTCTCCTTTTTGCTTTATTTAAAGCTGTGGAAAAATCCCATAATAACAATGTAAACATAATGGTATATACTGCAAAACATGTGAGAAGATGTCATGAGAAAAGAATATTTTCTCTTGTGCAACAGTGTTATGCTCAATTGATACCAAGGTTTACACTCTTCAGGCAGAGATGGTCTTTCTTGCCTTAATCCTTGGAAGATCAGAGTTATAGGAAAAGATTTTGTGAAAGATTTGAGGCTGTATCGGACTCATAAAGGACAGATTGAAATAAAGAATATGACATTAGAATAAAATAAAATAATGTGTGTCACTATTAGCTAAAATGTGATGTTTAATTTTATTTTGTCTTAATTGAGCTGTCTCTTAAGACAACAGGATAGATTTTAATAAAGAAAAGAACAAAAAGAAAACAGGACTGTGAGAGTCAAAGAACAAAAGATAATTAAAAAATGAAATAAAAATTGGATCTGCCTGAAGAGGTTCAGGTGATAACATTCATTCATTCATTCAAGGCCATATTCCCATTCTGGCAGTGTCTCAGACCTGGAGATGCTACAGAGGACAGACAGTTCAATTAGTTATCAGACACCATGCAGTCCACCACTCACACTCACATTGTTATATAGTTTTAATAAAGATGCTTGAATTTGATCTGAACTAAGAAATCTCATCTCAGTTACATTTGTGAACTAAGGCAAGAGTCGAACATCCCTCAGTAGTTTAAGCTTGGTGGATAGAACTTGCTGGTAATATTGTGGGAAAAGCACTAAATTTGGTGTATAAAGAACTGTATGCAAAAGCTGACTCAGCAGTGATGAAACTGGGCAAGTCATGTAAGTTTTCGGGGTCTCATTCTCCTCATCTGCAAAAGGGAGCAGTAATACCTATGTAATGAAGTTGCAGTAAGAATTAGATTAAAGAAGGTATCTTAGTGTGTTGGGGTTGCTATCGTAAAAATGACACAGACTAGGTGGCTTATTAACAAGAATTTACTTATCATAGTTCTGAAGGCCTAAGTCCAAGACCAGACTGCCATTATGGTCAGGTGAGAGCCCTCTTCCAGGCACAGACTTCTCATTGTATCCTGTATTGAGTGAAGGGTCTAAGGAACTCTTTGGCTCTCTTTTATTATAAGAGCATTAAATCTCATTCATATAGTTAGAGCCTACCATAGGCCCCACCTCTTAATGCCATCACTTTGAGATTAGATTTCTAACATATGAGTTTTGGGAGAAAGGGTATATTTGGACCATAGCAGATGGTATATGAAAGTACTTTGTTAATTAATGTAAAAGGATATCTGGTTTTCTTGATCTGGCTCTCTGCTGACCAAGAAGTTTCCAGTAACTTCATGAAAGGGCTTTTTCTGTGACCTGGCTTCCAGAGCACAGTGACAGAAGCGTAGAATAACCTGCCATTTCAAGCATACAGCAAGTCCTGATGCTCTCTAGCTATGCTTTGTATGGCCTTTTATTTTAAATATCATTAAGAAGTTCCAAGAATTCTTCAGGAAAAAGCTGGAACAGATTCCTGCTTGTACCTGTAGCTGTTTTGTTTTATTTTTATTTTACTTTTTAAAGATCAGGCCCAAAGCATCTGGACTACGGTGGGATGTTTAGAGACATATCATTTTTTTAAAGTCTTGACAGGAGGATTTAGAGCACATGTTGCATGCACTGTCACTTTTTGCTTCCATCTGGTAAACAGAAGCTTAGTTGAGACTTACAAGGGAGAATGATTTATGCATTTTATTGGAGACCCCATTTATAACATTCATAAAGCAGGATCAAGTTAGTGGGTTATTTTATTTATTTAAATACTTCTACTCTGACTCATTCCACAAAAACTTAAGGGAGTAAGGTAGAAGAGTTGATTGAGAGCTAATCTATTACTTAGAAAGCTGTCAAAACTATAGTGAAATTAGCTCTAAGTACTGATTTAGTTGTATTCTTTGAGTAGAATTTATAGAAGATCATATATGTTACAGTGGCTGTGTCTATACAGATGCAATTACATGAAAAATACGTGTGTAACTCAAGACGCTAAGGACAATTCCTTTTGTTTCAGTAGCATTGACTGCATTGACATGTAAATATATGTATATGTGTATACGTGTGTGTATATATGTATATGATATATTACCTGAATTTCAGGGTTTCATGTTTACTGTGCTCAGGATTAGCAGTTTGACAGAAAAGCAGCAGAAAAACTCTGTCAGGCTATTTTTCCAGGGATATTCCATCAGCACAAAACTGACTTATGAGGTCTGTCAGTCAGTAAATGCTTGACCAGAACTTCTAATTTCTTTACTGTCATGTATTTCTTAAGCAGATACCTTTGATGAATCAGTACATTCTGCTTCATGTATATAAAACCAGTCTGATGTCACATCTTGTTGTGTATATACATTTATCCTTTGTTCTGAGTAGATTACTACATCTGCCCTTATTCATGGAAGCCAGGAATCTTTTTTCACTTTGTGGATATTTTACCATCTCCAGGACTAAGTTTAATCAGAGAACGGTAAGATTGGGGGAAAATTGATTAAGGCCAGATCTTTCTTACTTTTCATTATTTTAAAAGAAACTGAATTTGGAACAGGCAGATAAAGTGGTCATTCATTAAATACTTTTCAGGAAGTAAAACATATTTAAAGTTAATTCCCCAGTATTTGCATAATACATAACATGTTAATCTCTACCTGTACTTGGATTTTTTAATACTTCTTTCATTCTCTCTTTGCCATTACCAAGTGCAACATAAAAATCTTTATTTAAAAAAATTTTAAGCAAATCCACTTAAATAAATTTATTTTGAGAGAATCCCATTGTGAACTTATAATGTTTGGGTCATTCTTGAGTGTTTAGGCATTCATCTTTACCGCAGATATTCATGAGATTCTATTATGCATGAGACGCTTTGCTAAGGCAGAGGATTTAGCAGAGAACAAAATAGACCTGTTTCCTGCCTTTATGATCTTTAAAGTTCAGACAGGGAGAACAACAGTAAACAACTCACCACAAAAATAAGCATGTATTAAGAAAATGAGATAAGTACAATGAAGGAAAAATACAGATTTCTATGATTGAAAATTAAAGGAGTACCTAGGTTAGATTGAGAGAACAGGAAACCTTCTTTGGAAATTACAACTGAAATTACAACTGAAAGGGTAAAATACTGGAAGAGTGATTGAAGGTGTCTGAGAAATGAGAGACTGTCAATGTGTGTGAAGAATTAGTGATGGAAGGAAAGAATGGAACAAGGCAAAACCGAGAGGTAGATTCAGGTCAATTCTACAGACAACCGAGGGCCATGTTACCATTTAAAAATTTGATCTTAAATACATTGGAGGTCATTGCAGGGTTTTAAAGAGATCTAAAAAATATGTGATTTGTATTTTTAAAAGATTCTCTGACTTCTGGATTTGTGGAGAACAGACTGCAAAAGAACAAAAGTGAAGAGAGATGGAGTTTTTCAGTGAGGGATATCTGTTAGAAGATTATTGCATATGGTTAGGTGAGAGATGATGGTAATTTGGATCAGATTAATGGCAGTCAGTGGAGACAAAATTACGGTGACATATATTATGAGGGTAGTATAAATTGACCATGGGATGGATTGGATGAACCAATGAGACAGAATGAGTTATTAAGAATGGCTTCCATTTTCCATCATGAGCAACTAGCTGGATGGAGGTACATGGATGCAGAGAAATGGAGAAGAGTGAAATAGGAGCAGATATAACAAAACAGAATTAGAAACCTGAAGTTAGGGATCATTATTCTAGACAGACTAAGAAGAAAGATGTAGTGAAAGATAAACATTTAGAGTAGCAGAGGAGAACTTCTGAAGATTATAGTACATTAGTGAGAGTCCAACAGGGATACATCCTGACTGATAGTCCTCATACTTTAGGGGAATGGGCCTTGGTGCTTCATAAGAACCTCAGAAGTGGACACAAGGACTCTTGATTGCTGACAATTGTTTGCGTTTGAATAAATCATAATAGGTTATTTTGGCCTCTACTCACTCATCTGTTGAATGAAAATGTTGGATGTGATAAGATCCAGAATTTATTTATTTATTCCAGAACTTCATGATTCTATGCAGTGGGAGAGAGCAGGAGTTTGTGGGTCACAGAGTTTAATCCCAGCTCTTTAATTTCTAGATCTATAATGTTAATGACATAGCAGTTTAATGTGCCTTGCATATACAAATGCCTTTCTTCCTTTCTTTCCTTTTAATGCTAATCAGTAGTTCTTATTTATTTCATTTGGAAATTAGTCATACATTTTATTTTCTAAAATTTGAGAGACAAATTTAGAGTAGAATCCCAGCCTCTGTACATTTTTATGTGCTTTATTTTTGTCATGTGATTCTACTTCTCTAAGGATCTATTTTTCGTTTGTAAAATGAACTGGCAATATTTAATTTATAAGGTTGTTATAAGAATTGAATGATATAATGTATTCCAAGGACCTAGCAAAGTGCCTGGAACATAGTAAGGTCTCAAAAGATTTGATTTTCCTTTCTTTTATTCCTTAAGTAAAAAATAATATTGGGGTGTCTGGATGACTCAGTTGGGTAAGCATCCAACTTTGGCTCAGGTCATATGAGTTCAAGCCTCACATCAGGCTCTGTGCTGACAGCTCAGTGCCTGGAGCCCACTTCAGATTCTATCTGTCTGTCTCTCCTTCTCTCTTTCTCTCTCTCTCTGCCCCTCCCCTGCTCTCACTCTGGCTCTCTTTCTCAAAAATAAACATTTAAAAAATATTTGAACAATATTCCTCTCTATAGATTTCATTTCAAGACAAAACAGAGATTAGGTAAGTAATCTTTAGGCCAGAACTACTTTGTATAGTTACAGGATAACTGATTGTATTTATATCTGTGTTCAACACTTACTAAATATTTAGGCAGAGTCAGTAAGTGTATTACTGTTAATGCTTTACTCTTACCGGGGAAAGTCAGACTTTCTCATTGTGAAGGGAAAACAGCTCCAAGAAGAGTGAAAAGCTTCTCTCAGCCGAACTGACATCTGTCTAAACTTAGTGATATATGTTGTTGAATGTCAATGAAAGTTCAATTTGTATTTTAATGGCAGTAATGATCTTTAAAATAGGTAAGATTCTGGAGTGCTGTGTAAAAGAAAACACCACACACACCCTCTTTGACTGTCAGAGTGCAGCAAGCCTGATTTGGGAGCCCTTCCAATCAGTGAGCCACTCAATCTTCTTTCAGTAGCCCTTTTCAGTAGCATCCATTTCCTACCTCTCAGACTTGAGGTCATCTTAATTGAATTGCTAAAGAGAAGACCAAAAGTCCATCCCATAATATTCTTAGCATACAGATGCCAGGTTAAATGGGATTCCTAGGACTTTTATGTTTCAAACTCTGACTTGGGTCACAGGTGGCTGTAATTGTGTCTGGCAAGGCCAAGAGCATCTCAAAATCTTGGCCAACCTGCTTTTTTTCACCAGGCCTTTAAAGTCCAAGAATTGGGAGGTTCAAACAATACAAGTTTAAGATTTTATCACCTTAGACCCTGGCTATTACAATAAACCCTAAATCCTAATCTCTCTGCCACCAATTTCTCTCTTCTTCAGTTTTCTTTCTCCAATTCTGACTTCCCTCAGATTAATCTTCCTAAAGTAACTCTTGAATGAAGTCTCACCTCATCTTAAAACTTGTCACTCTCTATTAAACATAGCGTGAACTCTGTAAGGTGGCAAAATCTGACCCCTAGCTAACTGCCTAGATTTTTTTTTTCTCATTACACTCCTTCATGAACCTAACATACAAGGCATATGTAATATCTTGAGATCTTGCCAAATCTCAGTGGTACTGCCAGAAGCAGGATATATATCCTGTTTAGTTTTTAAATTCAGAGACTTTCCCCTTATTTCTCCTTTGCTAGCCCATGGGAATTCTTATATTTTATGCCAAAAATGCTTTCATGTATCTTCAAGGTATTCTAACTATGCTCATGAAACCCTTTCCCTAAATATTATTTGTAAACAAAAACCAGTCATCCTTATAAGATGATTCTGTTTTCTCCCCCAACATATGGGCATAAAGGTCTCATCAACTTTCTTGAAAGTAAATTAAACTACAGAAGACAGGGAGAAAAAAAAAACCTATGGAGTGAGTTTCATTGAAATATTTTAGCGATAAACTGAGGACATTAAGTACTTGGTCAAATGTACACACCTATTTAATTGTGAAACCAGTATCTAAAGGCACACCTACCTGCCTTCATAGCATAGACTTTCACTGAAGAACATTGATAGCATTCAATCATGAATGTATACAGGCTCCTATCAGATCCCCCTGAATGATACAAGGAAGAGAAATGTGACTCCAAAAATCTGTTTTCTGGAAGCTCAAGGTTAAAGTTTTTGTTTTGTTTTGCTTTTAGTTTACTGCAAAAGAAAAAAGGATGGTAGCTAATACTGACTAGCAGTGTTCTAATTCTAGCTTGTGAAAGAGAATGCTCAAAATATTTAGAGGTTGATAGCTCATTGCATATGCTCAAAGGCTGGGCCAGAGCAAAACATGGGTGTTAGTTCAAGAGAAATGTGGCTCTTGAGTACTGGCAATAATTGAGTACATGCTGAGGTAATTCATATGCATAATCAAGTGGAGTAGCAAGCCAAGAAAGTCCAAATACCAGCTAGAACTTACATATGTTGGATTAACTTAGGGATGCTTAGTCTAATAGCTTCAAGGCAAGTTTAGACTGAGTCAGGAACATGGGTATGAAGCACACCAGAAAGACTTTATTCAATTAAGGAAAATTTAGCAAAATCAGCAATCATATACTAGTATTTAAAGGAACAAGGAGTTGAGTAATCTTATGTGATTATCAGGCCAAAGAAAAAGATGAATTTGCTAGATATGTATTTTATCAACCATATTTATAGATCATTGTTTTTATTTCGTTAGCAGATGTTGTGGGTTTCTCCAGACACCTGGCCTTAATGGAATTAAATGATACTATGGAGTCAGAGAGACTCAGTTCAAATCCTAATTCACCATTGCCTGTTTCTGTGGGTTCTATTGGAACACAACCATGTCTCATGTTCATTTGCATATTGCCTATGGCTGCCTTCAAGCTACAATGGTATTGTTGAGACAATAGAGACTATATGGATCATAAAGTCTCAAATATTTTCTATCTGGCCCTTTATAGGAAAAGTGTCAATTTCTGGTTTAAAAGAGCAATAATTTATTCTTGTTTAATGGTCTGTAGGTTGGCTGAAGCAGTTCTGTTCCATGTACTTTCACTCTGGGGCATAATGTGTCTAGTACCATCTGGTAGGGAAAAGACTTTTCATGGTGATGAAAATTCAAGAGAGCAAACCTCTTCAGGGCTAGGCTCAAAACTGACCTACTGTTGCTTCTGCTGATATACATTGGCAAATGGAAGTCAAATGACCAAGTCTAAAGTCAAGGTACAGAGAAATATACTGTACTCATGATGAGGCAAGAATGTGAATATATAGGGTGCATGGGTGGCTTTGTCTGTTAAGCATCTGACTCCTGGTTTCAGCTCAGGTCATGATCTCATGGTTTCATGAGTTCAAGCCCTGTGTCAGGCTCTGCCCTGGTAGTGGAGAGCTTGCTTGGGATTCTTTCTATCCCTCTGTATCTGCCTCTCCCCACTCTTGCTGTCTCAGTCCCTCTCAAAATAAATAAACTTAAAAAAAAGAGTATGGATGTAGGGAGGGATGAAGAATTCAGGTCAATAATTCAATCTACTACAGTAGGCAAGGTAATTTGCTCTGTGCTTATCTGGGGGGAGGGATAGCATTCCAGGTAAAGTAAACAGCCAGTGCAAGAATCCTGAGGCAAGGGCATTCCTGGTACATCCCTGGTATATTGAGAAACAACCAGGAGATCAGTAGGCCAACAGTTTAGTTAGTGAGAGGGAATAGTAGGAATTGAGATTGGAGAAGTGATGGGGGATAGGTGGGGAGAGCATAATCATCAAGATAAGGTTATAAGCAGAAGAGTGACAAAATTTGACTTATATTTTAAGTGAATCTCTCTGACTCATTGTGTTGAGAATAAATTTGAAGGGAAGTTTAGAAGCTGTTTCAGTAGTCCAAGTAGGTGATAGTGATTAGCAAGTGGCCACAGTGGAAGTGGTGAGAAAGATTAAATTTTTGTATATGTTTTGATGTCAGGACCAAAGGATTTCCTGACAGATTGGATGAGGATATGAGAAAAAGAGAGGAGTCAAAGATAACTTCCACATGGTTGGTCTGAATAGCAGAAATGATGTAGTTACTGTCAACTGAGTTGGAAATGATTGCAGGCTGAATAGTTTTGAGAGGAAGAAATTTGTGAGGGATATACAGACTGTGTGATGTCTTCTAGACATCGAAGTGAAGTTATCAAATAGGCAAGAGGATACCCAAGACTGAAGTGGGGAGAAAACTTGTGCTAAAGATAAGCATTTGAGAATCACTAGCCTATGGATAATATTTAAAGCAATAAGACTGGATTCATTCACTATATGAGTTAGTGTTAGAGACTAGATCTCAAGATTGAGTAATAGGGCATGCCTATGTTAAGAGGTCTAGGAGAAGAGGAAGAACAAGGAAATATGCCTAAGATGGAGGAGCTGATGAGAGAGGGTGAAAACCATGGTTGATTAATACAGACATTTTATAGGAAAGGCAGAAATCAGACCTAAGTTACTTCATTTGTCTTGGTTTTCAGGTAGGGAAGGCTGACTTCCCCTTCAGCACCATCATTGACTGTCTTTTCAGATGTGCCTTGGTTATAATGTCAGCACAAACTGGAGTTGAAGTGCTGACTTAATTGTTATAAGAAATTTTAGTACAGGTGTATCTTAGAAATATTGTGGGTTTGGTCCCAGACCATCTCAATAGTGAATATCATAATAAATCAACTCAAATCAATTTTTTGATATCCCAGTACATACAAAAGTTATTTTTCCACTATACTATAGTCTATTAAGTTTGAAATATCATTGTGTCTAAAATAACAATGTACATACCTTTATTTAAAAATACTTTTGTTGTGGGGTGCCTGGATGGCTCAGTCAGTTAAGCATTGAACTCTTGACTTAGGCTCAGGTCATGATCTCACAGTTCATGGGTTTGAGCCCTGCTTTGGGCTCTGCGCTGATGGTCCAGTACCTCCTTGGGATTCTCTCGTTCTCTCTCTCCCTCTGCTCCTCCTCTGCTGGCTCTTTAAATAAATAAATAAACTTTAATAAATAAATAAATAAACTTTGTTGCTTAAAAATGCTAACCATTATCAGAGCTCTTTAGCTCATAATCTTTTTACTGGTGCCTCCAGCATTTTGCCTCGACGTGATGGTGAGAGACTGATCAGGATGGTGGTTGCTAAACATTGAGGTGTTGTGGTAATTTCTTAAAATAAGACAACAGTGAAATTTACAGCACCAATGGACTCTCCCTTTCAGGAACAATTTTTACACAGCATACAAAGATGTTGATAGCTTTTTACTCACAATGAATCTTCTTTTAAAATTGGAGTCAATCCTCTCAAACCCTGCCACTGCTTTATCATTTAACTTTATGTAATATTCTAAATCCTCTCTTGTCATTTCAACAGTCTTCACAGGACCTTCACAAGAAGTAGATTCCCTCTGGAGAAACCGCTTTCTTTGCTCATCGTTGAGAAACAACTCCTCATCCATGAAAGTGTGATCATGAGATTGCAACCATTCAGTCACATGTTTGGGCTCCATTTCTAATTCTTGTCCTCCTGCTATTTCCACCACTTCTGCAGTTACTTCCTCTACTGAAGTCCTGAATCCTCAAGGTCATTCATGAGGGTTGGAGTTAACTTGTTTCAAACTCCTGTTAATGTTGCTATTTTGGCTTCTTCTCATGAATCACAAATGTTTTTAATGACATCTAGAATGGTGAATCCTTTTCGAAAGGTTTTCAACGGACTTCCCAGATCACATCCATCAGAGGAATCACTGTCTGTGGCAACTATATTTCTTAAAAAATAAGACTTGTTTCCTGATCCTTTGGCTACAGAATGGATGTTATGTTAGCAGGCATGAAAAAAATATTAATCTAATTGTGCATCTTCATCAGAGCCCTTGGGTGACCAGGTGTATTGTTAATGAGCAGTCATATTTAATTTTTTTTTAATTTTTGAGAGAGAGGGTATATGAGTGGGGGAGAGGGACTGAGAGAGAGAGAGAGAGAGAGAGAGAATTTTAAGCAGGCTCCATACTGAGCACAGAGCCCAATGCAGGGCTCAATTCCACAACCTTGGGATTATGACCTGAGCCAAAATGAAGAGTCAGATACTCAATCAACTGAGCTACCCAGGAACTCCAGGGCAGTCATATTTTAAAAGGAATCTTTAAAACTTTTTTCTGAGCAGTAGGTCACAACAGTAGGCCTAAACTGTTTAATAAATTATGTTGTAAACAGATATGCTATCATACAAGCTTTTTTGTCCCATTTATAGGGAATAGGTTGAGTAGATTTAGCCTAATTCTTAAGGGCTCTAGGACTTTCAGAATGGTAAGTGAGCATTGGCTTCATCTCAGAGTCAGTAGGTGCATTCACTTCTAATGAGATAGTCAGCCTGTCCCTTGAAGCTTTGAAGCCTGACTTCTCTCCAGCTATGAGAGTCCTAGATGGCATCTTCTTCCAACATAAGATAGTTTTGTCTACACTGAAACTCTGTTGTTTAGCAGAGCCACTTTCATTAATGATTTTAGCTAGATCTTCTGAAAAACTTGCTGAATCTTGTACATCAGCACTTGCTGCTTCACCTTGTACTTGTATGTATGGAAATGACTTCTTTCCTTAAACCTCATGAACCAACCTCAACTAGCTTCAAAATTTCCTTCTGCAGCTTTCCCACCTCTCTCAGCCTTCATAGACTTGAAGAGAGTAAGGGCCTTGCTCTGGATGAAGCTTCAGCTTAAGGGCATGTTGGTCTTCTATCCAGATCACTAAAACTTTCTCCAAATCAGCAATAAAGCTGTTTCACTTTCTTATCGTCTGTGTGTTCATTGGAGTAACACTTGAAATTTCCTTCAGGAACTTTTCCTTTGCACTCACAACTTGGCTAACTCTTAGGTGCAAGAGGCCTACTTTTCAGCCCATCTCAACTTTTGACATGCCTTCTTCATGAAGCTTAATCATATCTAGCTTTTGATTTAAAGTGAGAGAAGTGTGGCTCTTTCACTTGAAGACTTAGAGGCCATTGCAGGTTATTAGTTGGACTAATTTTAATATTGTTGTGTTTCAGGGAATAGGGAAGCCTGAGCAGAGGAGGAAAGACAGAGAATAGCCAGCCAATGGGGCAGTCAGAACGCACAGAGCATTTATCGATTAAATTTGCTCTTTTATATGGGTGCAGTTTATGGTTCCCTAAAATAGTTACAGTAGTAACATCCAAAACCACTAGTCACAGATTCACCATAACAAATATAATAAAATAAAAATTTTGAGATATGGCTAGAATTTTCAAAATGTGGTACAGAGATAAGCAAATGTTGTTGGAAAAATGGTGCCAATAGACTTGCTCAATTTATAAAAAGTGCAATATCTGTGAAGTGCAATACAACAAGGTATGCCTGTATCATGCTGTCAACACAGCCATTTAATTCCCAGAGCCATGGGTTTGTAGAGGTTGAAGGGATCGATTAATTTGAATGTTAGCATTTTCTTATGAATCTCAATTCCTAAGTTCATTCCTTTTGTTTTCCTGGTGGCTATCTCAGAAAGGAACCTCATCATAAGTCTTATATAAACACCAAATCATAAATTTACACATCTTAATTATTTCATTTCACAATTTAGACCCTCAAAATTTCTAAGGATGATATAGAGGAACATTTGTGATCTTGGTCCTGATTCTTTGCTATCATTTCTCTCCCTACTTTCCCCACTCACCTTGTTCTGGAAAAGTTGACAGACTATCCTTTCAGTTCCCTGAATGGGATATGCTCTCTTTTGCCTCCTGGTCTTTGCATGTGGCCTTCCCGTGGGGTATTTTCTCTCTCCATCAACTGGTTAGCTATTTGTTCATTTTCATATTCTTAGTTTAAATGTTACCTGCTCAGTCTTCCTGATTCTTCAGATCCTGATTTGAAACTGCAGAATTCCCACATGATAGCTGTTAGTTAACAATATTATAATTTCCTGTATTTTTGTCCACTTCTTCCTCTATAACAGGGCTTGGCAAACTTTTTCTGTATAGGGACAGAGAGTAAATGTTTTAGGCTTTGTGGGCCATAGTCTCTGTCACAACAACTTGACACTGTCATTGTAGCATAGACATAGCAAACTAGTCTTAGACAAAACATGATCAAATGCTTGTGTTCTAATAAAACCTTATTTGTGAAAAGCAGGCAATGGGTGGGGTTTGTCCCATAATAGTAGGAAATATATTTTGTTGATTGGTATGTCCTCAGCATATAGCATAGTCCCTGAAACACAATAAGAATTCCACAAACATTTGTATAGGGAATAAAGGGCAATCTCATAAGTGTGACCAAGAAAATAGCCTCACTGTGACTGGGAAAAAGTTGTGCAATTTAAGGAAATTTTTGTGCATTCTTTCAGAGCAGTCATCCGTCCTTAATTTTTTTTCTTCTTTACTCCTTTCTAAAATCCACATGTATTTGAATGGTCCAACTCAGTTTTTCTAAGTTTTCCTGTATGGTAAGGCAGTTCTTCCACATGAGGACTGTACATTTCAAGCTGTGACCAGGAATGATGGATATTCTTTCCACTTTTTATACAGTGTGGTGGAGTTGTCCCTGAGATCTAGTCTGTGCATTGTGGTTATTGGGAGTCTGGTATGTATTGACCATTCCTATCTCTCTGCAGTGCATGGAATTTGGGTAAGTGGTGATTCATTTGCAGAGATATCATTTATTTAGATTCATTTAATGGAGCTTCATGTGGTTTCTCAGCCATGGTTTACTTCCCCAAATTATGAACGGGAAATCAGGAGGCTTACGAGAATTTTGGCTCGTCCCTTTGCCAGGTAATGAGTAAAACATGGTGTAGGGACGAGAAGCTGTATTTGTGGTAGTCACATCTTTTAACCAGACATTGTCAGGATGTTGAGCCAGATTTGGTCAGATGAGCAAGTGAATCCCTGGGAAGTCTCATTACTTCTGGGTTATTTAAAAGAAAGGAAAATAATAGAAAAGATGCTTGTATTTTTAAAGTGACCCCCAAAACCATAATTATTTCCACTTCTTCCCGATTTAACTGTACTCTATGTAGTACCAGGGGAGTTTTAGTTGGTTTTGAGCACCACCCGAGCCCAGATGAAGAGGGGCTGTAATACTCCACCTATCTTTAACTGGCTACATGAGCTAAGAATGGTGAAAGACAGGCTCAGCCTGCCCCTGGTGCAGACATCTGACACTGCGATCGCAGTGTGAGCAGAACTCACCACTTCTGTGTGTTGAAGTACTATGTCAGGCCAAGTGGTCTTTCAACTAAAGATGAATTGTAATAAAAGTCCTTCACATTTTAAAGTTAAATGCAGACTAAAGACAGAGAAAAGAAGTTAATGAGAAGGTAGAATAAAAGAGTGAGGATTAGAAAAGAGTCCTTAAGCAGTAGTAAAATTTTTCTTAAAATTTCTTTATACTTACATTCATATTTATGTAGTGTTTTATAGGGCAAAATAAATTCCTAAATAACTTTGACACTTATTCCTTCAACAGCTCTCTGAACTAGGAAGGGTTAAGCACAGATTCTCCTTTACTTATGATGGGGTTATGTCCTGATAAACCCATTGTAAGTTGAAAATATTCTAAGTCAGAAATGCACTTAATACACTTAATCTACTGATCATCGTAGCTTAGCTAGCCTACCTTGAACATGTTCGGAACACATTACCCTGCAACTGGGCAAAATCATCTCACACAAAGCATATCTTGTAATAAAGTGTTGAATATATTATGCCAGTGTATCAGTTGTTTACCCTGGTGATCACATGGCTGACTGGAAACTGCTGCTCACTGCCACTGACCAGCAGTACAGGACAGTATTGTACCACATGTTGCTAGCCTGGAAAAAGGTGAAAATTCAGAACCTGATGTACAGTTTCTTCTGGATGCATATTTCTTTAGCACCACCGTAAAGTTGAAAAATTGTTAAGTTGAACCATTTTAAGTCAGCGACCATCTGTATTCTCTTTTTGCAAATGACAAAACTGACTTTCAAAAAGAGATTAAGTGACTTGGTCACATCTAGTAGAGATCCTTATAGTAAAAGAGGGAAAGGCCCACGCTTGATTTTCATTGCGACTGACCTGTACAATTCACTGCATCCTTCCATAGTTTCTTTCCAAATTCTAAACCCTGAGATTTCAGGGGGTCAAGGATTGGATTTCTGTTGGCCAGCACTTTCCTTATGTCCTCATAGCTTGGTTTGGTTATTTCTTCATTGTTTCCCATTAGTCTTAGAGTCCAGTGCATCACCCTAAGGAGAGGTGAATATGGAGGAACAAGGCTTGGTGAAATAGTGATCAGCAGCAGGAAGAGTAATGTGTACTGAAGAGGAAGTTTTAAATAAGAGTAAGCCTAGCAGTTGCTGTAAGAATGTTTGTTCCCCACATAGGAGACATTATTTTTTTCTTGTGTATTAATGTAATTGTTGACATTACTCAGGACTGTTGTCATTTTATAAAGAGCAGAAAGCATACATCCATTTTATAGTGGTCAATTAAAAGACATATAAATGATTATTTTAGCAAGCAGGATCAGTTGTAGTTTCTACTTAAATATGAATGCCACAGACCGTTTTCTTTGGGGCTGGGTCTATGAGCCATATGAGTAGATTTTTCTGCTTTAGATTTAGAACGTAAACGTGATTCTTCGATATTTGATCCCTGGTGTTCTCAGATGGCACACTGCTAGGTGGAAGAAAACTTCCACCAGATAACAGAGATGTTATCTGCTTTACTTGTAGCCTGATGCCATCATCGCATATTAATGTTGCATTTGTTTATATGTCTTGGAAACATTTAAAATTTGTGCCCATATTTTCTTCACTAGCAGATTCTCACTCAGGATGTACTACTGGAAACTACCACCTTGCATTTATGTAAACAATGATCTAACCATGCAAAATGTTTTAGATACAAATCCCAGATGCCCTCGTCTGTGACAGCGAAGGTGCCCCAGAGCTTACTGCAGCCAGACCCAGTTAAACTTATACACATGGAAATGCTGTGCTTTGTTTGCATTAATACCTTTGTGTTCACGTTTTCTGCTCTGTTTTAACACATGGAGTTAGTTCCTCAGACTTCATACCAATCACTGAATACGGAATTCTTTCATCTAGTGGCAGATATTTAACATTTGCCTTCACATTTTTGTGTGTGTGCTGTTCCTCAGTTTCAAAAGAAACTCTAATCCTATATATAGATGACTGGCCTTGGGTTGATATTGTCATTATTATCATCACGCATGTTATTTTCTGCCAGTTTTTCAGGTCACTTCTGGTTCACTATCAGAAAAGGAATCAGACTACAGGAAGTTAAATGTTAGGCAACATTTGAAAACACAGATTAAAATAATTAGCTGTATTCACATAGAAGAGCAGGAAAAACAGAAGGGTACAGTTGGGTCCAAGAATAATAATCAGTTTATAGAATGATAGAATTCTGAACCAAGATTTAAAATAATCAGGTGGCTACTCAGTTCACCAATCTTTGGCCCTTGTGATTATCTTTACAGCATCACCACTATTTCTTTCTTTCATAAGCCAATGGCTTTGGATGTGGGTTTTGAAAGGGCAAATGGTCTAGAAGCCAAGAAACCTGGATTCAAGATCTGGATTTGTTGGTTGGATAAAAGATTTATAAAGTCTTCGAGTTTGTTTTTCCAGCTGTAAAATGAGATTAATGACAATTGACCACCTCCTCTAAGAGATTAAGGTGAGGTAAACATAAGAGAATATGGAAGCATTTAAAAAATTCTACAGTTTTATGCCTACATCAGGAATTTTGATGTTGAGCATTATTTCGATACTCAGTTATATTATAAATCATAATTTATTATGCTCCCACAAATTTGTTAGAAGAGGTATTTTACCTGTTAAGGATGTGAACTTGGGACCAAGGCTGCTATTTCTCAGCAGCGATTTTTGTATTGCATATATCGAAGAGCTAGTGCTGACAGAACCCACCTAATTAAAATAAACAGTCAAACAAACAACAACAGAAGAATGGAAGTGTATGTGATAAATGGAAGAGGTGAGAAACCATGGGGTTCCAGAGAGTTCTTAACAAAGTGTGAGCTTAAGCTGAGTTTCTTGCTCTGGGATTTTGGTAATATCCATGATTCTTCATAATAAATCTCTCTTTACTAAGGTTAGTTTAAATGTGACTTAGTGTCTTTGAAATAATCCAAGAGGCCTGATTATGAAGAAAGATAATGTTGAGTTATATGTTCTTTGGTGACATCTGAATAGGTTGGTCGAATGTCACAGTTGGTCACTGACTATTTTTATATTTATTTAGCAAAACTATTTTGTGCTGAAAGGGGAGCTCCTCTACCTTGGAAATATAAAATAAAAAGACATATTTCAATCATTACAGGAGACTTTTGAACTAAATTACAGGACCACTGACATAGAATCCTGGAAAGAACATGGAGCAGGGTCAGATGACCTCTCATACTAGCCTTAGTTCTATACATGTGATGTTTGATATGCTACTTCATTCATCAGGGCCTCAGTATCCTCATCTGTAAGCAGTGGAAGGTGGAATTAATAAGTTTCCATGCCTTGCAGCTCTAATAATCTCATTATTCTACTGGTAGTGCTCCAACGGCGCTGTCCCAGCTGGTTGACATAGAATAAAAGGTTTTTCAGGATGACTAAATGATAATAATAAATTGATAATAATTATTGTGTAGATTAAAGTGCTAACTAATAGAATCAGAGTCAGGCAAATAGCAAAGACCTTTAAACAACCAGAAAATAAAATACATTAAAGGGATAAGAAAACTGAATCCCTAAGTCAGCAACTATGGATTACGTGACTGGCTTAGAATATTTTCTTATCCCAACTTGAAATTTTAGCAAATCTATGGGACACAATTAAGTCTATCAGGTACTGCTTCACTAAAGAAAAAAATATATATATTTTTACTAAATTTGGAGGGCATATTTGGGATAGATTTATGGAATAGAGATGGGTCTCAACAGTTTCAATATTTTCCCCAACCATCTACTTTTAATTTCCTTTTCATATCACCAACCCACCAAGCAGCAGGGATCCCACTGTCTAATTTGCCAGATGACAATTTTAAAGTGTTTAGAAGTGTTAAAGAAAGGAAATATGCACATGAAGTGACTGGATAAGACTGAGCAAAGGCTACAAATGCATAAATGTCCTATTGAATAATAACATATATAATATACCAAGTAATATAACAGAGATGCACATGCTCAGCTCAGGGAGCTTGCTTCAGATTCTCTCTCTGTCTCTCTCTCTCTCTCTCTCCCCCTTCTCGTGCTCTCCCTCTCTTTCTAAAAAAATAAACAAAATAAACAAAACAAAACTACACAATGACTTTCACTGCCATTAGAATAAAATCTACATTCCTGACTATGATCCAAAACAGTGGTGAGCAAACTATACCTTAAAGGCCAAATCCAGCCTGACGCCTGTTTTTGTAAATTAAGTTTTATTGGAACACAGCCATGCCCATTTATTTACTTACTGTTTATGGGTGGTTTAGTGCTAGAGTGGCAGAATTTAATAGTTGCAACAGAGACCGTATACCCTACTATCTGGCCTAAGAAGAAAATATTTGTCACCCCCAAATCTATGACATCTTTATATTGGGGGTAGGGTAGAAAAAAGAAAAAAGAAAATAATCATTACACACACATAAAAACACGCACGCATGCAGTATTGGTGCTAGTACTTGAAATCCAAGTTAAGGAGTTTTGAGTGTCTTTGGCTTCACTGTTAACTCTTTAGACCTGCCAGAAACTTTGCCATTCTATGCCTTCCCCAACAAATTTGCTGATAGGATTTCTAGGTTTGTGCCTTTCTGCAAAGAACTCTGCCAGTAGAGCAGATACATTCTTGAAAAACTGTGTGTGTTGATGTAATTAGAATACTATTTATGTCTCAGGATGAACATGTTTTGTAAAAAACCAATTTTTCCAATTTTTAAATATAGGTGGGAAAATAGCTTTGCTACTCAAATGTTTGCATTAAAAGTAGTTTCTCAGGAACACGTCTGCTCTTGTACATAGGTAAACACCAACTTGGTCTTTCCTTCTAGAATTTGTCCAGGTGATTTCAGGCCAAGAAATGCCTGCGAGGCTGCTTAAAAATCTCTCTTGCTATATAGTCAGTGCTTCTTGTAGTTGCTTTGATCTTGTGGAATCAAGAAAGGTGTTTAAAGGAAGGGTGGACATAAAGGAAGGAGGAAGAAATCAGCACTGTATTTCCCCAGCAGTAGAGAACATTCCATAATATTTTCATAATATTCACATAATATTTTCAATTGATAAATACCCAGAATTATGTTGCTACATAATTTTATTATACTGCCACAGTCTCGACCCCCCAAGATTGATTGCCAAATAAATACAGGTATCCCCTCCTTTTCCAAAGTTGTCCTTAAGACATTTCATTTTTACAAAAGACCTACATTAGTACCAAACGAAATTCGAAGACGATTATCACTTTTACGAAAACGGCCGTTACTGACTAATTAATGTAGGTCTTTCATAAAAGTGTGGTGGTGAAACACAAACTTTTGAAAAACATGGGACAATTTTTACCCCATTTCAGCTTATGAAAGATTTCATAGGAACACTGTGGTTTCAAAAAGCAAGGGAAACTTGTACTGCCAAAATTTGAAACTGCACAGGGTATGGTAAGCAGTAAGCACATAAATATATTTGTTGAACAACTATAACAAAAAACATAAAAGGTAAAGGGTTTTCTTTCTTTCTTTCTTTCTTTCCTCCTTCCTTCCTTCCTTTCCTTCTTTCTTTGCTTATTTGTTTTTCAGAGTTTTTTGTGGTAAAAAGCATATATATAATCTACCATTGTCACCATTTTTAAGTGTATAGTTGAGTAGTATCAACAATATTCACATTGTTGTGAAATAGATCTCTTTCATCTTGCAAATTTGAAACTCGATACCAATTGGGCTACTTTAGATACCTTATCTAAGTGGAATTATGCAGTAGTGGGTTTTTTGTAACTGACTTATTTCACTTAGCATAAGGTTTGTCCATGTTGTAGCATGTGACCTCCTCTTTACAGCTGAATAATATTCCATTGGATACTACATTCTGTTTATCCATTTACCCACTGACTGACATCTGGATTGTTTCCACTGTTGACTATTGTGAATAGTGCTGCTATGAAGATGACTATGCAAATATAAGACTCTGTTTTCAATTCTTTTGGGCATATACCAGAACTGAGATTGGTGGGTAATATAGTAATTCTATTTTGAATTTTTTTTTAAAGTTTTATTTAGTACAATTTAACTTAATATATTAGAAATTTGTTTTAATATCTGTTTGGTCTGCCTCCCAGTGTAGTTTAACAAAAGCTATGAAGAACATAAGAGATATAAATAGTTTTTGTATGAGCAAGAGAATAAGATTACAATGGAAACATAAGATCATACCACAAATGCTAGGCAGAGTGGGGGTCCTGGTTTGCTGGTGATCAGAAATTTATAGTGATAGTAATATAAGCAGTGCTGTTAATACAGTTGCTACTACTACATGATAATATTGATTAACTTTTGAGTTGGTATCTGAGGAATTTTATGATAGGTGATGAGTTATCAATTCAAAGCACTTTCTCTATAATATCCTTCTCACTATTTGACCATACAGAACAACATGCCCCAGAAATAACCTACTCAGAACCACCAATTTAAAATAGTAGTTAGGGAGGCGGCAGGAGTCAGGCCCTGAGGTTGTCATCATGTGTAGCTTTCTTAAGTTTCTTTCTTAAAGTTCAAAATCATTAAAGTAATTCCTCAGCAGGGGCTCCACTCGTCATGCTTTGTTCTGCAGGGCTAATTACCATCAACACTAATGAAAATTCTGTATTTGACTCAAGAAGTAAGCACAGCATTAGTTCCTGAAACAGAACACAAGAGTTAATGATCTGCATCTAAATGTTGTCCCAGGATTTCAAGGGAAAGAGAATTCACTGGGCAGAATTAGAAGAACACTTAAATAATTTTTTCCATTGCCTCTGCACTTAATGTATATTTTTCAAGAATTTAGGGCAGCATGAAAATGTGAGATAATGTTTAGACAGAACAGAACAACAATCATTTAAATGCTTGTTATGTGTGAGGCAATATGCATAGTGTTTTACTTATTTACTTTACATTTTACTTGTTCACTTTTCTTTCAGCAGGTTTTGAGGTGTTTGCCCCATTTTACAGGTGTGGAAACTGAGAATAGAGAAGATCAATATTTTTTCAACACTTGGAACAAGTTGTCAACACTGAGCTAAGGAATGTGGGAGCACATTTAGGGAGTACTCCTTTTAGGATATTATCTGAAAAAGAGTACATGTTGTTACGACAAAAGAGAACATTATATACAGCAATCCAGGCCTGATCCTACTTCTTAGGGTCCCCTCTAGAGCGGGCACCTCATCCCAAGCTCTATTCACAAACTCCGTTACTCATATTCAGCCAGCCCTTAACTATGCATTTGGCCTAGAGGTGCATGTGTTGATAGTCTGGCCCACTCTTGGAAGGATGGACATCTACATGGACTACGGTAGTGGGATTGGGGCATTTGTGTTAGAATGCTCTAATACAAATCCTCCATGGAGCATGATCTAGAAGAGGCTGAGTGACACAGCCTCTTGTTTCCATGAAAGCCTCACCCCGTGAAGAGGAGTGTGGCCAGAGGAGGGCGCCCGAAAGTGCCCCCTAAAATATGGGCACAGTGAAGAGGTCTAAGTGGTCAGCTTGACTGTTGACTTTAGAAAGAAATTAGAATATCAACAGAGAAGTTGAACATTTTCTAGATTCTCCAGACTTTGGGATCTTCTTTGCAGTGCGTTTTCCTCAAATAGTCTTTACCATCTCAGTGAATGATGTCACCATCTTTACGATTACCCAGGCCAAAACCTTGAAGTCATTTTCAAGTTCTCTCTTTCACTCATAAATTGCATCTAAACCCTCAGAACAAATTCTCTTAGTGTTATCTTTGAAAGGTATCCAGAATTGGACTACTCTTAGTTACCTCTAGTATCACCACACTCTTCTAGCCACCATCACCTCTCTCTCCAATGAACTACTCTCTCTGTTTCGTGCCCCATGCCTAGACAGCAGCCAAAAGGACTTGAGGACTTGTTTTTCTCTCTATCTAGAATGCTCCAATACAAATATCAAATAACTTGCTACCTCACCTGCTTCCTTCAGATGACATTTTCTTAGTGAGGGCCTCTCTGCTTGAGCCATCTGAAACTGTCACCCTCTGGACACCCCCTTCCTCCTTCCCTTCTTTATTATTTTTCTCTTTCTGACTTACATTTGTTTTACTTATTTTGATTGAGTAATGTCTGTCTCCCTCCATTAGAAAGAAGCTCATGAGGATAAGAATTTTTTGTCTGTTATACTTACTGCTCCAACTTTGGAATGGTGCTTGGTGCACATTAGTCACTAAATACATTTTTAGTGAATGAATGAATGAACAAATGAGTATCAGTAGAAAATAAAATAGCCAGCTCTTGGTTCAGTGGCCTTGTGTGTGTGTGTGTGTGTGTATACACACCAGAATAAAAACAGAGGTGCAACAGAGTAGTTTCTAAATCTTGCCTTGTAGCTATCCTGACACATACTTAATCTTGGTAATAAACTAGCTGATGTTTGATCAGATATTTGATGGTATATCATTGGATATGGTAGATTTTTAGAAGCGACCGAATCATCCAAAGCCCCTTCTTGTCTTGTCTCTAACCGTCAGCCCTGCAGAAGGTCTAAGTCTTAGCAGCCACATCTGCATTGTGAGTTCCAACTGCTCTGATCTAGGTATAACAGAATTAGACAAAGCTGCAAACTGTGGAAAATCAGAATAAGAATGGCATAAACAAAGTCTATCTCTCGCCTCACACAAATGAAGTCTAATGGCAAGCAGACTAAGACTCATTTGGCAGCTGCTAACAAGGACTAAGATTTCTAATTATTTTTCCCCCATCCTCAGATAAGCTTATGCTACCTGGTATATCTTGGCTGCTTAAGCTCTAGCCATCAAGTTTCTATTTCGAAGATTTAGCATAAAGGTTGGAAAATTCAGAATGGGTCTGAAATATCCTCTTGTCAGAAAGCAAGTGCATGTGCAATGATGTTGGAAGCCATGTTAAAAATATAATGGAGTCACATAAGGGGCTCCAACCAGTTAATCTGAGCATCAAAACAGAATAATAATTATGATTAATCAAAACAATTAGAATCTAGGATTGGGCAAGCATTCATAATGTTGCCTAAAACAAGCAAGTTAATAAAAAAGGTAACGTAATATAAAAAAAAAAGGTGATTGTAATAGGGCTTGTCTACATTTTATTTCATATTTAAAATTGTTTTGATGAGTTGTTTTTTCTTTTTTATATGTATTTTTATTTTTGGTGGAGCAGAGCACAAGTCGGGGGGGTGTAGAAAGAGGGGAACAGAGGATACAAATCAGATTCTGCTCTGACAGTCTGACAGCAATGAGCCTGAGGTAAGCTAGAACTCATGAACTGTGAGATCAGGACCTGACCTGAAGTTGGACGCCCAACTGACTGAGCCACCGAAGTGCCCCCAGTTGTTTTGTCTCTTTTTAATATATGTTGCTTAGAAAGCATTCATTCCAACAGGTGGGATAGCATATATTATGACGAATCACTTTGGAGCCAGACTATCTGAATTTGATCCCAGCTTCATTATTTACTAATCTTTTTGTTCTTATTTCCTCATTTATGAAGTAAAAATAGTAGTACCTACTTCATGATGTTGATGTAAATTTAAGTGAGATAATACACTTAGAACTGTGCTTATAACACACTCATGCATGCTCTTTTTAAAAACCTATTTATCTATCAATCTACCTACCTACTTACTTACTTCTTTCTAGCAAATGAAAATAAAATCTTGTGGTTTTTTTTGAAAATGTTCATGCATTATTTTAGAGAGAGAAAGAGAGAGGGGGAAGGGGCAGAGAGAGAGAGAGACACAGAATCCAAAGCAGGCCCCAAGCTCTGTGCTATTAGAATGGAGCCTGATGCAGAGCTTTAATTCACAAACATGAGATTATGACTTTACCCAAAGTTGGCTGCCTAACCTACTGAGCCACCCAGGCGCCCCTAAAATCTTTTCTTTAAGAACTATATCTTTGCAGACAGCTACACAATTTAGTGTCCAAATATTTAATCTCTCCTGAATTAAAGTTTAAATTGGTTTATTCCAGGCATGAAAGCATAAATTCATAATAATGACAAAACAAGTGATCTATTCTTGCATGTATTAGTATGTGTAGAATCACACATTTGACTCAGAAACTGTTTCCTTCTTTGCTTTAAATAAAAGTAACTAGGCAGATATATAGATAAATTGGATGATGGATATATAGATTATAGATGGATGATAGCTAGATTTTTAAAATGTCAACAAACATTAATTTTAATAGGGTTTCTGTCACTGTCAGTAGAACATTTTTTGATTATTCTAATTATAAATTCCTCAAAAGGAGAATCTCCAATGGTAAGAAGAGTGCCTGTTATATACCATGTGGTTAAAAACTTGGTGCTGAAATGCAATAAACTGAAAAGGTTTTCATATAAATATTTGAGAATATATTCCAGATCTTAATATTATATTCCATTAGAGTGATGTTGGAAAAGTGCCTATTTATGTCTCGAGTAAGGAAAACATCTTAGTGTTCATTTTTTTCAACAGCCTGCATCCCTACTTATTTTGACAGGCAGAAAAGTAAGACCAGTGGTTTGGGATTGATTTATTTTTTCTTCACTACTTGTAGCTAAACTTTTGCCTGCACCTCATCTATATTATTGTATAAAACAAATAGATGGTAGCATTGTTTATAAGGTTTAGGTATGGAGGAGATTTAACTTAAAATTTCTTTTCCTTCAAAAGATGTTTTAAAAATTTCCTTCTAGGGGCGCCTGGGTGGCTCAGTCGGTTAAGCCTCCGACTTCGGCTCAGGTCAGATCTCACATTCGTGGGTTCGAGCCCCGCGTCAGGCTCTGTGCTGACAGCTCAGAGCCTGGAGCCTGCTTCCGGTTCTGTATCTCCTTCCTCTCTCATGCTCTTCTCTCTCTGTACAAAAATAAATAAAACATGTAAAAAAAAAGTTAAAAAATATTTCCTTCTAGAACTTTTGGGGACATATATATTAATAAAATAATAATCCTATGAGCAGGGAATTCCAATCCAGTCCTCTATAGCATTTAGCATTGGCAGAATTGAATTTTGGAGACAAAGTGTAGCTTGCAGAGTCTGAAATATAAGTCCAAGTTTCTAATTCAGGCTCAGCTAGTTGTGTGATCCCATGTTATTTAACTGCTTTCACAGGTTATTTTCTCCCACTCTTTCCATATCTTACCCCAGACCTACTAATTTGTGAGGTCTAAAATTTTTAATTAAAGTTCCAAAGTAGTCTCCCTTGTTAGTAGAGATTTGATCTGAGAACCCATCAGATGGCCAAAACCGTGGATTATACCAAACTCTATATATACTATGATTTTCCCTATACATATATACCTATGACAAAATTTAATTTATAAATTAGACACAGTAAGAGATTAACAGCAATAAATAATAATAAAATTGAATAGTTATAACAGAATACTTTAAGAAAAATGATGGGAAAAAACATTGTATTCCATTTGAAATGGGTTTGTTCATCTTTGATGGCATTTGTGAATACTGATATATGTCTTCCTTAAGATTCCATCTTAGTAATTTTAGTAATTTATCAATTAAATTTTAAGACACCAATACATCTAGCTATTGATCTACATTTGCCAGCTTCCCTTATAGTTAGGTGTGGTCATGTGACTAAGTTCTGTTCAGTAAGATTTCAATGAAAGTGTGATGTAGGACTCCTTGGAAGCCTCCTTAAAAGGGGAGGCCATCGTAGTCTTTTCTCCCTTCTTTCTTTCTGCTTCCTAAAATACAGCTATGATGACTGGAGTTCAAGCAACCACTCCGGGTCCTGAGGCCAGGCAATGTAAGTGTTCAAACAGCAAGATAGAGGAAGCAAGACATTGTGGAGCTACTATAGTATTCTTGGACTGCCTACCTATGCAGTCTTTTTAACATGAAAAATATAGATGCATCTATCTCCATTAGGCAACTGTTATTTGTAGCTTTTTTATTTTTAATTTACTTTTATTAATTTATTTTTTATTTAAATTTTAGTGAGTTAACAGTGCAATATTGGATCAAGAGTAGAATTCAGTGATTCATCATTTACATACAACACCAGCGCTCATCACAAGTGCCCTTCACCTGTCTACTCGATCTCCCACACACCTCCCTCCATCAATCCATAGTTTGTTCTCTATCATTAAGAATTTATTGTGATTTGTTTCCCTCTCTTTTCCTCCCTGCTTCCCATATGTTCATCGGTTATGTTTCTTAAATTCCACATAAGAGTGAAATCATATAATATTTGCTTTCTCTGATTGACTTATTTTGCTTTGCATTCTAGCTCTATCCAAGTTGTTGTAAATGGCAAGATTTCATTTTTTGATGGCTAAGTAACATTTCATTAAATATATATATATATATATATATATATATATATATATATATATATATACACACACCATATATTCTTTATCCATTCATCACTTGATGGACATTTGGGGTCTCTCCATAGTTTGACTATTGTTGATAATGCTGCTGTAAACATTGGGGGTGCATGTTCCCCTTCGAATCTGTATTTTTGTATCCTTTGGGTAAATACCTAATAGTGCAACTGCTGGATCATCAGGTATTTCTATTTTTAGTTTCTTGAGGAACCTACATATTGTTCTTCAGAGTGGCTGCACCAGTTTTCATTCCCACCAATAGGGCAAAGCTTTCCCTTTTCTCTGCATCCTCACTCACGCCTGTTATTTCTTGTGTGGTTCATTTTAGCCATTCTGACAGGTGTGAGGTGGTATCTCATCATGGTTTTGACTTATATTTCCCTGATGATGAGTGACATTGAGCATCTTCTCATGTGTCTGTTAGCCATCTGGATGTCTTCTTTGGAAAAGTGTCTATTTCTGTCTTCTGCCCACTTCTTAATAGGGTTGTGTTTTAGGTGTTGAGTTTGATAAGTTCTTTGTAGATTTTGGGTACTAACTCTTTATCAGCTCTGTCATTTTCAAATATCTTCTCTCATTCTGTAGGCTGCCTTTTAGTTTTGTTGATTATTTTCTTCACTGGGTAGAACCTTTTTTTTCTTGATGAAGTCCCAATAGTTCATGTTTGCTTTTGTTTCCCTTGCCTTCAGTACATGTCTAGTAAGAAGTTATTCTAGACGAGGTCAAAGAGGTTGCTGCCTGTGTTCTCCTCTAGAATTTTGATGGTTTCCTGCCTCACATTTAAGTCTTTCAACCACTTTGAACCTGTTTTTGTGTATAGTGGAAGAAAGTGGTACAGTTTTGTTCCTCTGCATGTCACAGTCCAGTTTTCCTAACATATTTGTTGAAGAGCCTTTTTTTAATAGCCAGTCAAATCCAATTCCAAATTATGAACTATGATCCAGTTATTTAATACACACCTCGAGACCTTTTTGTACAAAGCACTGTACTAAGTACCATGTAGGATACAAAGTTGCTTAAGATTTTGATCTTTACTCTCAAGATCTTAAATTTTAATAAGAAATGCAAGGATATGCACATATAATTACAATATAATTCAGTTTGCATAGTTGCACATATGACTCAAACATTTTAATTTTTTTGCCATAGATAATCCTGTGAAAGTGGTTGCCCATTAGTACTTGGGAAATGGATAAAAAGTAATACAGCGGGATAAGAAGTGTACAGAATATTCAGATACTAATGAAGATGGCATTCAATCTCTCACAATGTGGTTTTTCTCCCTCTGAACCATCTCCATGTCAATTACAGATATGATGGGAAGGTTGGGTTCCTATGATATACATATACAAAATTATAATTAACATTTAATTCTATCCTCGATTGAATTCAGAATTAACAAGACTGAATTCATTTAAAATAAAACTTGGCATTCATTTGGGGGTTTGCTGTTGTATCTATTTCATGATAGGGTGAGGGCATGGCTTATGTATTCTTTATGAAATTACTCTTACATTTGGCTGCCACTTATCACAGATAATAATATGGAAGGATTGAAGGGAAAATGATAAAGGTATATAAATTAACTTAAAAACATATCAGTTTTAAGAGAGGCAAATAATCAATAAAACTTCAGAATAAGGTTCCCCTAATAAAAGATGACTTGTGGATTCATGCCAAAACAAAATGTGTAAGTGATATAGTATGTTGCCTACTTTGGCTTAAAAGTCTCATTTAAGATGTCATTAAAAAAATACAAATGGATGTATTTTTCTGGATCTGTCCCAGACTATGAATATGAGCATATTAATATCTGCAACAAGAGACTGCTTGTCTTGCCATCATTAAAACACATACCTGGAATAAGTTATTTGAAAATTTACTTCAGGATGGATCAAATATTTGACTGCTCAAATGTGTAGCTGACTTAGAAAATACTGTTCCTTTGAGAAAACCAGATTTTGTTTTCGTGTCTTGTCAGTGAAATGTAGATGAAGAAAAATATCTATTTCAAGCTATATTATATTTGCCTAAACCAAAAGTGTCAATTTTATTATTACTGTTTTTAATGCCTTTCACAGCTTTGTTGCTTACCTTTGAAGTACTATACTCAACCTTTCAGTGTGTTTAACAGGTGAAGTCTTTAGGTCTGGGAATATCTCACAAAAAGAACTCAATGGGTATTAATAATTAAGAGTTTATGTTGTGGGCCTTGTGGTAGAATCTCACTGCCAAAGAAATACTACTTAGAAAGGCAGCCTGGTGGTGAAATGGAAAAATATGGGGTTTGTAGTGAGAAACAGCAACAAAAACAAACAGAAAACCTTTGGACCTGGCTCAGTCTATTCTTTATAATTGTATGATCTTACATAGGATATTGAACTTCTCTTGAGTCTCACCTTAATAAGTTGTGGGGAAATATTATTCAGAGGTCAAAATTATGGATATAGAAATCCAACTGACTGAATTTTAATCCTCGCTGGCTGTATAATTTGGGGAAAATTTACTTAAACTTTCACAGCCAAATGCTTCAAGTGTGAAATGAGTGTAACAATAGTACTTGTTTGACAGAGTTATTTAATGCATGAAGAGTATTTAGTGGGATGTCTGGGTGGCTCAGACAGTTGAAAATCTGACTCTTGATTTCAGCTAAGTCATAATCTCACGGTTTGTGGGATCAATTCCCTCATTAGCCTGCTTGGGATTCTCTCTCTCTTTCTCTCTCTCTCTATGTCCCTCCCTGGCTTACACAATCTCTCTCTCTCTCTCTCTCAAAGTAAATAAAATAATAATTTAAAAATAGTATTTAGCATGTCATAGAGTAATTTTTAAGTATTATTACATCTAGACTTATTCCTTATTATTTCTGTTGCTGTCTATAAAATGGAGAAAATTGTGTGTTTATGGAGTATTGGGTTAAAAACTATACATAAATGACTCACAGTGGTGCAGAGTGGAGGTTCAATGTATATCAACTATCCTCTGTAAAATATTCGGGAGGTATTTAATGAAGAGTAACTGAGATAATACATTTAAGGCCCAGCATTGAGAACAGAATGGAATACATGCTCAATAAATGTGAGTACCAACATGGAAACATTTTCTTTCTTTACAGACTCAACTGTGAAAAGATACCAAAAAAAAAAATGAGAAATGGATTTCCACTTGTTAGGAATATTTTCTGTAGTTTCAATTTTTTAAGGACAAATCAGCTCATGGTGACATTAGAGAAAACCTCCTTGATGTCAATTCAAACATCTAATGAATTAACTGCCACCTGAGTGAAACTGACCTTCCATGGTCATAATTCTTCCATATTCTCCTTTATTGTCTGACATCAGTCAGGAGCTTTTGGAGACCTCCCACTATATCTTCCTATTTTCCTATGAACGGTTAGCTTTCGGGGCGCCTGGGTGGCTCAGTCAGTTAAGCCTCCGGCTTCAGCTCAGGTCATGATCTCACGGTTCGTGGGTTCGAGCCCCGCATCGGGCTCTGTGCTAACCACTAGCTCAGAGCCTGGAGCCTGCTGCAGATTCTGTGTCTCCCTCTCTCTCTGACCCTCCCCTGCTCGCACTGCCTCTCTCTGTCTCTCAAAATTAAATAGAAAGCATTAAAAATGTTTAAAAAAAAAAAAGAAAAGAAAAGAAAGGCTAGCTTTCTTTGGGACACCCATCTTCCACGTGAAACTATTGGTGCTGTTTGCCTCAGAAAGAACTTCACTTCACACTTTGGATTTGCAGCGACTCAAATCACATCATTCCTTAGTGTCCCACCAGTGCTCTCGAGATATAATCACTATCCGCCCATGCAATGAATACCTCACCTGGTTTCTGCAAGCATTTAACAGGGAAAACCACATTCGGGACAGAACACTGGGTTATACGCCCTGGGGGTCAGATGGGGGTGCTGGAAGAGTTCCAGACAATCTGTTTATTTTTATTTTTTATTTTCTATGTGAAAAGCATGTACCTCCCAGTACCACAGTATAGATGCTGCTGCCAAAAGTATTTATGCACTACCCTCATTTCCCGGGCTGAGAGTCATACTCCTCCGTTTACAGTGATTATCAACATTCTTTACACCAAACTGCCCTCAGAGCAAGGGACTTGGCAGGGTGCAGCAGCAGTGTCAGCGACTTCTCAGCTTTTGGGATTTCAGATTCAGAAATGGAAGTTTTCAGAGCCCATGGATATTTTGCTCAACTATGGGTATTTTGCTCCACATCTGCTTCCCTCTGCAGGGGGCAGGGGGTAGACGGGGAGTGGGGTTGGGTGTCTGTGGTGATTGTTTCCATTGTTTGTCTCAGGCTCCCACAGAGGCAGCAGACTCTGATGGAAAGAGCATTGGCTTTGGAGTTAGTCAGATCTGTGTTCACATCTCAGCTATGTCCTTATTTGCATGTACTTGGGCAAATAATTTAAATCTTTCCAAGACCCATTTTAGACATCTATAAAATGGGTTTCGTGATTATGGAACTTGCAGTGTTGGTGTAAGATTAAATTACATAATTATGGGAAGGCTTTCAACAGATGTTATTTTTTCCCTTCATTTGTTGCTTAACCCTCATGAGATAGAAACATATGACTCTCTTGGCTACTATGGCCAGGGTGTCCTTGCTACTATGAGTGTCCGAAAACTTGTGTCTGCCAAAGAGCAGTAAGTGAAATAGATAACTGATCATTATCCCAATTATCCCTATTTGTATAGGTCATACCAAACGTGGTGACCACAGAGAATAGGGATCTGCCATAGTGGTTTTTAACTCTAAATTCTATCCTCCTGACTCCCCATCCCCTGCCACCTTCCCATCCCTAGTGGAAGTTGGTTCCTAGTTACTATTGCTGGTGCGGTCTCCATTCTGTCCACCCCTGGCTACTGCATTCTGTAGCAGCTGTTGGAGCTGTCAGAGCCTGTCAGAAGTGACCAGCTCTGATGCCTCAGGTGCTATGGCTGTCAGCTTTGTTGATGGCATTTGTCATCACGGCTTCACTTCTGCTGCTGCCTTTATCACAATGACTCCTGGTATTTCCAACACCTGGATCTTCTCTGCCAGGAAAACCTCCCTTCTTAAAGTGATTACAGGGGCTAGCCTGACTCTAGGACTTAGAGATGTGCTAAGGAACCTGAAACACATGAGTTTCCAGAGGCTGGGTGAGCACATATTGTCTGAGACACACCACTCAGGATTATATATGAACACACTCAGTGTCCCTGAATGAGTCAATTTCTAAGAATTGGGCCTGAGCCCTCCAAATTATTTCCTTCTACCCAAAAATCTTAATCATGGTGTCCATATTTAGCCTCCAAATATTTTCTCTGAACCCTAGGTGTAACTAACCCACCATGGACAAGAGGAAGTAAATAGCAAAGGCCTCATCTATGCAGCAATTTATCCTGGGTGGGGAGCTTTGTATTGTATCCTTGGAGTTCATTTTTAAGGATATAATTATATAGCAGCTGATGCCCAAGAAAGGGATGCAATTGTTAACTAAGGCATAAATAGAAGAAAGATACCTTGAGTGATAGTAGAGAGTCTGCAAGCAGGTAAATGCAGCCCTAAATCATGGAAGCTTAGAGGGCATTGCATAGGTTTTCACACCTGGAAGAAATTAGGCTACACACATCTAAGTGATAGCAATTAGTAACAGAAATAGTAAGAGCATAAGACATGTACTTGCTTATCTCTTTGTGGGAAATTAAATAGAGACTTTTTGAAGACATGTAGAAAACAAGAAAATAAGAGAATTTATACTAAGAAACACCATATCAACCACCTGGGACTTAGATAATGTAGCTATAAAATATAAAATCCAAACCATGATAGTGCCTAGAACAACAAGGGCACTATTACAATGGAACTTTCCTAGACACAGAATTAGAGTGGATGGTCACCCCAGGCTTAGAGCCTCACCAATTGCTAGTGAGGACTGACTGGAGGACACACCAAATGTGTGTCTGTGTGCAATTTATAATTTATTGTGATTGTTTATACCCAAGTTAAATGTTGGTAAACTATACATTAGTCATTCTGTAGCAAAGATTCAAGTCATTTGAATTAATCTTTATGTTTTTGTTACACATTTTCAAGCTAAAAGAACCCCTTTAGGGATTATTAAAGAGATACCTGATCCTACTTGAAATTTGTGTCTTTATATTTATGCTCAAAAAAGGATTAACATTATTTTATCATTTAAAATGATAGTTTACCACCAACTTCATCTTACTTCATGCTCTGAAAACTCTGGAGTAAATGCTGATGACTGAGCTGCTCATTGGAGTAAATATTTATATTTATGCAACCTACTTATTTCTATTCACTACTCAGACTTAATTATGTTAGTGCTGCTTTTAGTTAAAATAGATGTTAAAATAAAGTTTAATTTCTTTACCTGTTTTACATGCATTATATTATTTTGTGATTAAAAGAAAGTACATTCATCCTTTAATATGAAGTGGAAAAAGAACAAATTTTGCTATATTTTTAGGCCAAAAGACTTTACCCTAATCCTGCAGCCTCATGATAATACCTATCTCTCTAAGCAAAGTCACTTGCTAACATGTATAAAACCATTTAACTTACAAATACTACATTTGGTCTTAGCCAAAGGCATGAGAAATGATATGCAGAAAGAGGTGAATAAAGGTACATTGATTCTGACAACATATTACAAAACAAAAATTTGCTCTTGATTTTAAGAGCCACTACTTCTTAATTTACCTGAATATTGAGTAAGTTAATAAAATGTTCCAAGTTTCTTTATAGTCTCAGTTCAGTGGATAGTGTTTCCGTTCATATCATTTCAAATCAATCATGTACTTGAGAGAAGTAAAGATCTAGCTCCACACATCTTTCTAGGTAATTATAGAAAATACTATACAGCCTGCTTACCTCTATTCCTTCTTCATAGTTGGAGGGAAGTCACTTTCCATACGTATCTATTGTTGGCACTCTGCCATTCCTAATATTGAATAGATTACTCATGAGGCATGTCCTTTTTTCTCTCCTTTCCAATCAGTGTCTGATTGGCTTCCCAGTAACCTTATTCTTAAATCTATATAGCTAAGATGAGGACCTACAATTTCCCTCTTCTAGCTAAGTTTAAAAAACCAGAATTTTAGAAAAAGCTTTTCTTTCTTATGAACCACAAGGAAAAAGGAGGGCTTTCTGACAAGATAATGATCTCTTCTGGTTTATTTGCAGTGTATTGGTGATTGGGTCATTCCTGCTTGTACCACATGATGTGATGTCACCTACAACATGTTAGTGGCAAGTTAGCTTCAGTTTACTTCTTGAGTTTTGTGAAGACCTGCGGAGCTTATGTGAACCAACTGTTCTTAGATTTACCTGGAATTAAGAGCAAGCATGTAAGAATAACCTTATTCCTTTGTAGGAAATGAAGATGGAGGGTTCTGTTTCTCACTTATCACTAGTCAAAAAGAATTATGATTCTCAAGAGCAAATTGAAAAGTTAGGAGGAAAAAACATTTTCAAGAGTGCAAGCCCTCCTGGTGCTGAGGGGATTGAACACATCAGATCTGATGGATGTATCAACATTGACATTTGTGAAAATGTGCATGAAGAAATATGCATCGATCTTAAAGTGCACTCCACAAAAGCCTAAAAAATAATGCATCATTTTCCATCTTCTAACTTAGATGGAAAAACATGTGTTTTGCTCACAGTTTTGTCTAAGGGAAATGTGAACTTGCAGCCAATTGCATTCACATGCAGGCCCATTTTCCAAGATTGCTTTCAAATGTAAGCATAACATATGTTGTTCTGCTAGAAAAAGAATAATAAAATGAACTTTTATAATATAAATTCCTAGTATACAGGATTATGGGAAAGGGTGGTGTCATTTAAAACAAGGCATGGTTTTCCCTCTAGGTGGATTCATAGGGATGGGGGAAGGGGTAAGTGATTTTTAACCCATGCACATTTTACATTACCCCCGTGGTGCCTGTGTATGTGTCACAACATCTTTATTCTGTCAGGATGTAGAGAGTCAAACTCAATAACCGCATTAGGAAGAATAACAGGCCAATGGCACATGTGTTGACAGATGTTTCTTACCCAGTGGAAGGGAGATAGAGAAAATTAGATGATGAATTTTAAGAACTGAAGCATATATTATAGTTTTTCTAAATCTCCAAGTATTGTGTTCTTCCTGAGGTCACCAATTATGTGTTGGCTGCCTTTGGTGATGCTGAAAAGTCCTTAGAGCCTAAATGAATGAGCCCTGGAATTGCTCCCATGATGAACTGCTAACTAATTTGTCTCAACTGGCACTTGAATGCAAAATTAAAAATGAAGGTCTTCTGGACTGCACTGTGGCTTGTAGAAGAGCACTGAATGATTTATTCTCACTCATTTTCTCCACTCTCCATGCTAAAATATTTTTACATGGTCAATAAATTATAAAGGCTGACATTAACAAGATGAACTGTAGATGAAAATATGTGAACCTGAATATTTATAAGACTGTGGAATTGATATTTTACTTTTTCTCAAACCAGCTCTGGACCCATGGGACCTCAGTTAAATAATGGCATCTAATTTAATTCAGATTAATTTAGTAACAGGTCTTGGAAACTGATGAATCATGGGTCATTAATAATGAGGAAGAAGGTACTGAATTCCTCAGGACATTTTAGCAAAAGAAGGTGACATGGTTGGAAAGGGTCAGATGAGGTACTTTAACTCCCTTTTGGGGAAGCCTTTGGCATCAAACCAGGGAGCTTGATGCTGACCTGTGGCTATACACGAATTCTGATGTGCCAGTGATATCTACTTATCATCCAAGGAATCGGGTTAGCATTTGTCAAGGGTTGCTGAGGGTTGATATTGCAAGCTGTTCCTACAATGGAAGGGTGTTCTAAGAATAAAGGAAAGGAAATTTAATGCAGGCAGAGTCCTTTAGACATTGGAGTGAAGCTAAAATGTTCTACTTTGAGAACGTTAAATGACTTAAGCCTGGGTGTGTGTGGGGGGCTGGGGGGATGTTTTGAGAAATCAAAATACTGCAAAGGAATCATTAAGAAATGAGTGTTTTAGGCGGATGACAGGTAATAACAGTACTAGCATCTAACAGTTTACAATATCTTATGTATATTTGAATAGTAACTTTACAATATACTCTGCTTTGTAGTCTACTTATTTTACTTCTGTTAACTCTCAAAACTGTACTATGAGATGGGCATTCTGTAGATTCTTTCTAATTTTTTGGTTATGGACTGGCATTTATAACAGTAACAACAAATGTACATTAAACCTCTGTTAAACACATGGCTCCTTCCCAAGTCTTCAAGCAGGTAGCAGCCCGGCAATTTTTAAAAATAAGAAGAGAAAATCATTGCTAAATACTTCCTACTATATTGATTTATACTTGGATTTTGCTTTAAAAGCTGAAAGCTCCATGTGTTTTTCAGTCCTGAAGGGAAACCCTAACATATTTCCTGGAATTCATTAGGATCTAAATGTTGGCATTTTATTTTAGATGCCAACTTCCTGAGCTCAAAGGAATTGACATGACCAGCACTTGGAGTGTATGGGATACTTGTGACCTCATGAACATTGAAATAGGAGATGGTGAAGCTTATTTTTAGCAGAGTACTTAGAGGGGCCCCATGAGCTAATTTTCGCTTAGGGCTGCTCATGTAACAGTTGAAGATGTGCTAATAGTGCACACCGCCAAGGTCTATGATTGTTGTTATTTAGCACTTTATTTTAGGAGCTTTAAACATCATCCAGAAATATTTATTAAGTGCATATATGTGCAGGGCAAGGCCGTCTGAGTGTTGGACAGGCTTTGTAGATCTAAGAAGTGATTAATTTCAGCCTTCAGCACATGATGAGGAGTGAGGGCCACTATTCCCTATGCCCTGTTGAACAGAAGAGAATATGATTTGTTTAGTTCTTTCCACGAAAAATATCAGAGTTTTGAAAACTTGGAATGAAGCCTTTTCTACTCATGTTACCTTATCACACACTACCTATATTCAACATTGAAAAATGAAAAAATAACCTAGGTGGTTTAAAGAGCGTGGCAAGATGGTCTCGTTTAATGAATGTACTGCAAACCACATTCTTTGCCCTAGTAAAGGTGTTTGGTGGTTTTGTTTGGTGAGATGAATTGAGTAGGGTTAGATGAATAACTTTTTTACTTATTTCTCTACTTCATTGTGTAGAAGTAAGATTTATGTAAGATTTGCCATACGCTGAGAATTGCCCTATATGGACAGATCTTATTTTGATTGTGTGTGTGATTGAATGGCCAACATATCAAAAGACAGACCAGCCACATAATTTTATATGCCTTTAATTTGTTAGACTTAATGCTCCACAATATCCCGATGAAATCCACGTTTCTTCCAATTCTCTGCAGAAATGTGGAAATCCTCATTCATCAGAATGACTTGGAGCTCCAGAGCTAGTCAAGTTTACTAATATTGAAAATGGGGACACAAAATTTTTAATCTTTATTGTGGTGAATAATGCTACAGTGAACATGGGAGTGCAGATATCTCTTTAATATTCTGTTTTCATTTCCTTTGGCTAAATACCCCAAAGTAGGATTGCTGGATCACATAGAAATTCTATTTTTAATTTCTTGAGGAAACTCCATACTGTTTTCCATGGTGGCTGCACCAATTTACATTCCCACCAGTGCACATATTTTCTCTTTTCTGCATCCTTGCCAATACTCATCTTCTTTTCTTTTTTTCTTTTTTTTTAAATAATGGCCATCCTAACAAGTGTGAGTAGTGGATAGCTTGTTGTGGTTTTGATTTGCATTTCTCTAATGATTAGCGATACTGATCATCTTTTCATGTATCAACTGGCCATTTGTGTGTATTCTTTAATAAAAGGTTTATTCAGTTCTTCTAGCCAATTTTTAATTAGGTTTTTTGCTGGGATGTTTTGTTTTTTGTTTTTTGCTTTTGCTATTGAGTTGTATGAGTCCTTTATATATTTAGGATATTAACTTCGTGTCAGATTATTATTTCAAATATTTTCTCCCAATCTAGAGGTTGTCTTTTCATTTTGTTGATGGTTTCCTTTGTAGTTTGATGATGTAGTACCACTTGTTTATTTTTGCTTTGTTGCCATTGCTTTTGGTGTCATATCCAAAAATTTACCACCAAATTTTTTGTCAAGGAGCATACTGCTTATGTTTTCTTAGAGCATTTTATGGTTTAAGTTTTATGTTCAAATCTTTAATCTATTTTGAGTTGATTTTTGTATACTGTATGAGATAGTGATCCAGTTTCATTTTTTTGCATGTGGCTATCCAGTTTTCCCATAACCATCTATTTAAGAAACTATCTTTCCCCATCGTCCATTCTTAGTTCCTTTACTGTAAATTAACTGACCATATATGTTGGGCTTATTCATGGTCTTTCTAGTCTGTTTTATTGATCTATGTCTCTGTTTTCCTGCCCAAACCATAATGTTTTAATTACCATAGTTATTTAATTGAAAATTTTTTAATGTTTATCAGAGTGTGAGCAAGAGAGGGGCAAAGAGAGAGAGGGAGACACAGAATCCGAGACTCCAAGCTCTGAGCTGTCACCACAGAGTCTGATATGGGGCTCGAACCCTCCAACTGTGAGATCATGACCTGAGCCCAAGTCATCAGTTTAACCAACTGAGCCACCCAGTGCCTCAATTACTATAGTTTTGTAACACAGATTTGAAATCAGGAAGTGTTATGCCTGCATCTCTCTTCTTTTAAGGATTAATTTGGCTATTCAGGGTCTTTTCTGATTCCATACAAATTTTAGGGTTTTAAAAATTTCTGTGAAAAATGTCATTGGCATTTTGATAGGAATTGCATTGAATCTGGATTGCTTTGCGTAGTAGAGACATTTTTTAAATAAATTGTTAATCATATTTTGTTAATCATTTTTTAGATCATATTGTTAAGTAATTCTTGCAGTCCATGAGCCCAGAATATCATTCCATTCATTTGTGTCCTCAATTTCTTTTATCAAAGTCTTATAGTCTTCAGTGTACAGTGTGCCTCATTTGTTAAATTTATTCCTACATATTTAATTCTTTTTGATGTGATTGTAAATGATATTTTTAAACTCTTCTTTCTGATAGTTTGTTAGCATATAGATATACAACTGATTTTTGTTTGTTAATTTTGTATCCTGCAACTTAACTAAACATATTTTCTTAAGGTAAGTAGATACTTTGAAATTTTAATTTCAAGTATTATATTCTAGTCTAGCACTTGATGTAGTCAAGTAAAAATTTTTAGGCTGAGAGTAATGTTTCCTCTGTTGTTTTATGATTTTGTGGTGTTTTTTGTTTTGGATTTGCGTTATATCTGGCGGCGGCGGCGGCGGCGGCGGCTGCTGCTGCTGCTGCTGCTGCTGCTTCTTCTTCTTCTTCTTCTTCTTCTTCTTCTTCTTCTTCTTCTTCTTCTTCTTCTTCTTCTTCTTTTTTGAAGGCATTATCCAATATCCTCTGTTAGCTATTGCTGCTGCTGAGAATTCTGATGCCGGTCTCTTTCCATATCGTTTGTACTTTTCTTTGATTTATCTCTGGAAGTTTTCAGGGACTTTTTTCTTGGTGTTCTGAGATTTCACAAAATGAGTATAAGGGAATGGGAAGAGCAATATTTAGCTTCTGGAAGTTTTGTGCCATGGAAAAATAGAAGGCTAAAGACATCATACACAGAATTTAAATCTTTAGCTCCAGGTCCCAGCCTCTCCAGAGCCTCTCCAGAGTTCTGGAGGAAAGTGGACTTCTTTCTCACTGTTCATGTGTCTCTGTGTACTCAGGTTATCATTTCACCTGTTCTACTTAATCAGATGCCATTTCTCTATATTCTGTTTTCCAAAAATTTTATTTGCAAGTTTCAGTTGTTCGTGGATTTTGTACCATTCCTTTTTCCTTGTAGTATTATTCTGCTGCACTTAAAAAAATTGTTTTACTGTTTTTTAACCAGGGTATCAAAGAATAAAGATATTAATTACTTTATAGTAATGATCCAAAAGTCTCAAAGGGGCTTCATGTTATGGGCCTATTCTAGTCACTTAATAGTGAACAGAACATGGCACTATGATAAGGATTGTACGACAATGTTTGGGCTACATGGTGGAGCACAAAAGGGGAGAAAAGTGATACCCATGTAGTGTAGTGTTGTCTGTATATGCATCACAATATACACAAAACTAGAACATGACAATACACTTCTCTACAGGATGTCTGTCAAAAGAAAACTTGTAGCTGGAATGGATTAAGAAAGTAATTAAAATTTTCAAGGAGGACATAGAATATCTAATTTAAAAATATATACCATTTAATTATACATATATAGAGAGAAGCTGCGTGAGCCATCAAAAACTTATAAATACTCCTGTATTTTAAATAGTTTAAGTTAAAGAAGGGTTCTAGAATTGATGATTGTCCCCAGAATTTATATGAGCTTAAAGAATAAAGTTGACCCTTCAACAAGATGGATTTGAACTGCACGAGTGCACTTATATGTAGATTTTTTTGACATATATAGTACTGCCAATGTATTTTCCCTTTCTTATGATTTTCTTAATAACATTTTTTCTCCAGCTCATTTTTCTTTAAAATATAGTATATAATGCATATAACATACAAAATATGTGTTAACTGACAGCTTATGTTAATGGTTAAGTTTTGGGGGAATTGAAAGTTCTATACAGATTTTTGACTGTGCAGGCAGTTGGTGTCCCTAGCTCCCACATTTTTAGGAATCAAGAAGGGTTTGGATAAGTTTATGAATTGTGGATAAAAGCAACTATAGCAGTGAATGAAGGAAATTGGGGGATATTTACTGATTTATTTACTTCGAAGATAAAAGAACTTACCATTATTGAAAAGGTAAGTCCGTTTGATAGGAATGGGCTTGATCAGTGTAGCATTTATTATGTAACACCGATCTAGAGCTATTCAACTCCTCAATGCACTTTATGCCCAAGTAGAAAACCATGCAAGTTTTGCAGTGACCTTGAAAAACTGTGTACAGTAGTAGAAAGAACATTGAAATGAGTTAAAAGCACTGGATTCCAGTATTGGATAAACAGATAACTCTGAAAGCCTGCGTTAGTCATTTAGACTTCTCAGCAGGACTTCATCTTTAATGAGCGATGGAACTGCTATCCTTCCAAGACTCCATTAGCACTGGAGAACTCAGACACCCCACCTCTCTTACTCCACAGGCTGCATACCTCCTTGCTAAAAGGCCTACATCACTTAGCCTAGGTCAAAGTACTGCTAACAGTTGCAAAAGTAACCAACTACCCCAATATGCTTATTACAGTCGCTTCATTATTATCCATGTTAACAGACAGAAAAAAATGAGAATAATCTGTTTTGAGCAGATGGGTTTTAAAAAATGTACTTGGCTTGGAATAGCATCACAGTATTTGAACAAGAATTTTCTTTGCGGGTTATGTTTTACTTTGGCTAGTACAAGAGTTGGTGAATATTTCCTGAAAGCACAACAATTTCACATTTGGAGAAGGCAGCTTTAGAGTGCACTCGATATGAAATGTTTTACATTTGCTGTTAATAATCCCCCAAGAGAATGAGCTGCAGCTGGACAAAATTAGTAATAACAATACCTACGCTTTATAGCAATTTGTGGTGGTTGTAAAAGATGTCTGTAATTCTTTAACACTCTTTCTATGAAGAGATGGAGTCTGTCCCCTCCTCTGAAACTGAGGACGACTTGGTAACTGCCTTGAGGAGCACAGGGCAGGGGAAGTGATGCCGTGTAACTTCTGAGTTTAGGTTAGAAATGACTATGCCTCATCTGCTAATTTTTCATAGGATGCTAACTGTTGGAGCGTAAGTCACCACATAGGAAGTCTGGCTATCCCGAGGCTGCCTTGTGGAGAGTCTACGTGGTGTGATGACAAATGGAAAGAAAGGGCGAGCTCCATCTCCTCCACTCACCAGATGTTTGCATCATTCCAGCCCAGGCAGTGTAAGTGAAGACACGTTAGAGGTATGCGAAGGTCTGGTCACTGTCAGACTTCAACTCCATGACAGACCCTGAGGAAAAATGATCTAACTGGGTCTTATCAAAATCCAGCTTCGTTATCAAAATAATTCATGGTTATTATTTGAAGTCATTGTTTCTGATGGATTTTTCTGCAACAATAGGTAACTAGAACTTCACACTTTCAAAATCACTTTTATCTCCCAGATTTGTCTGGGCAGCCAAGCTTATAATCCTGTTTGTGGGGAAAGAATCCGAGGCTCTGCAAAATTAAATGGATAGGCACACTAATCTCTTCCAAGTTCCCCTTTCCACCAATGAGGAAATGAGGATCACGGAGGTAGATGAGTCACAAACCACAGGCTGACAGTGGGAGAGCTGAGGTTCCTTTCGGTCCCCTTTCTAATACACAGCTACGTAGAGGTCCCCTGCTCCACACCAACTAGACTTTCTTTCCATTCGGGGAAATAAAGGTGGCCGGGATCCCTTCCCCATTCCGTTTGTGTTGTCCTTGGATCTGAGAAATAGTTGAAACAGCATAGGCCTTCTGGGGACCGAAGGAATTCTTTCAAATCAACATGCTGGCTGTGTGCTCATAATTAAGTTCCTTAACTTCTCTGAACCACAACTTCATCTTATGTAAAGTGAGGATAAAGGTCTTCCTCTGGAGTTTTGTTAGGGAAATAAGATATAAGGAATATAAATTGCCTGGCCCAGTGTAAGTACCCAATAGATACATCTCATAGAAAGTCTCAAAGTAATTTTTGTTATCATCATTATCATTTTAATTTTTTTCCCACAGGGTTTAAAATAATAAAAGTGATAATATGATAGTATTAAGGTAATAATAGTAAACTATAGTTTAGATCATATCATCCTCACAATCAGCACATGGCATAGGTAATACTCACATTTTTAGATGAGGAAACAGGCATGGAGTGGTTAAGTTATGTGCCAGTAGTATTAGTTAGGGTTTGAATCTTGGCAGACCAGGAGGGGAGGAAAAAGTGATCTCTTAGCACGGTGGTAAAATATCTGTTTCGTTCCAATTTGACCTCCCCGTAAGGCCCATTAGGGGAATAAAACTAAGTGTAGTATGCCTGATAACAGCCAAATTTTCCACCAAGCCAGATCATTTCCCAATCTTGCTATAGAGTAAATTAGATTCTATGTAATTTCATCTAATGTTAATGTTGCTTATGAAAATGTCTTTCTGGGATGTCTGGGATTCATTGTCTAAAGTCGTCAGTGTAATTTTTATATTCCAGATATAAGGGCTTCTAACTTGAAATGTGTATGCTCTAATGATGCTACAAAACATGTTTGCAAACTGAAGAACAAAACGCCACCATTAGGGACTATTTCAGGCTCAGGGTAAACCTGAAATGTCTCCTTGAATTGCACTATAATTTTCAGATTCATGACTTAAGAGGGTTTTTTTTATTTTGGTAATTTGTCTTTATTGTAATGTTACAACTACCTAGTACATGTGGGTTATATTACTTTTTTTGTTTTTAAATTATAGAAAGCTTTGTCATTGACCAACATTGTGTTATTCTTTAGTACATAATGTAATACAGTTATTACCCTAGTATACATTTCTAGTACAAAAGTATCTTGTAAAGTTTCATGTTGTCACAAAGTGACTCTAACATCTTTTATCATTTCTCTTAGCAGCTCACTAAGTATTGCTTTCTGGGGAAGAGTCCAGGGAAATATGTCATATGTTAAAGCTCAAAGGCACATTTACTCACAAGCTCTTGATTTACTCAGAACTCAGACTATTACGATAGTCAGCTCCTGCTTTATACTCTCTCTCCTGCCTCCACAAACATCTTGAGTTAACATTCCCCACAGCTCATTTAACAAAGGAAAATGCATTACTTAACTAATATAGTGGCATGTATGCTATTGATTTAGGAAAGGGGAGCTGATGAGTTAGCATGTCTGTGAATCAAGGCCAGCCTTTCACTTTGGTAGAAACAATTGGTGCTTACCTGATATCATCTGAGAGTGCTGGGAAGCTAAGTGTCCACTCTCAAGTTTTCCCCAATTTTGGTAGCCATGTCTAAAATTTTACTAATGGAAATGAATTACTCCAATTTTGATAACACAAACGCACAGAAATTCAGGATGAAATAACTCAAATATACTGTCAAGCAAGTAAGGAAAAGAATCTACATGCTAGACTTAAGAGTGAACAATAGGGACACCTGGGTGGCCCAATCAGTTGAGCCTCCAGCTTTGGCTCAGGTCATGATCTCATGGTTCATGAGTTTGAGCCCCACATCAGGTTTTGCTCTGTCAATGCTGAGCCTTCTTTGAATTGGCTGTCTCCCTTTCTCTCTGCCTTTCTTCGCATCTCTCTCTCTGTCTCTAAAAAAGGAGTGAATAATAGCCGTAATGATACTCATGTGAGCTCATGAAGTCATGGACCAAGAAGACTTAGCACCCAAATAAAGGACCTAAAATCTATTTATGAAAAAAAAATGTGGAATACACAATCTATCAGAGGACAGAGATTATAACAAAAAGAATTTAAAGCCTAAGAAACTGAAAAGTCAGAACTACCCGAAGACCCTAAAAATAAGTGTATTTAAAGTGATTGAAGAGACAGAAAAGGAAATAGGGATTTTTATAAAATTACAAGGCACTATAAGAAGAAGATTATTTTAAAAAAGACAATTTAAGTATTAAAAATAGTCACTGAAGTTTAATAGTTAATGACCACTCTATGAGGAAAGTACTATCATCATTCTGTGCATATAACAGATAATGAACTTGAGGCTCAGAAGGCTAAATAATTTACTCAAGTACACATAGCTTATAGATGGTGAAGTGGACTTGAACTTAAGGCTATCTGACTTCAAAGTTTATGTTTTTAACTATTACATTATACTACCTAACAAAAGCATGACTTCTATATGTATAATAAGGGTGTGTGTATATGTGTGTGTATATTATATATACATATACTATATATTTATCTGCATAAACATATATCATATGTTTATATATATAAGCATGCCAACACAGAGATATATAATTTAATAGTGGTGAATTATCATAATTGATTTATTTGTGATTTTCTCTGTATCTATAATTTTCAGCATTAAATATCATAATAGAGTAATAATAAATACACTCTTCACCTTTCTTTGATAAGTACATTAGATAATACAAAGAAAAAGTACAATATAGAGCAAAATAAACTTCCATAAGTAATAATGTATAATGATAATGTATGGTATGAAAAATAAATCTAACAAATTACCTAAAATGCAGGAGAAATAAAAGTTATATATTCTATTTAGGATTTTTAGTGACTGCCTTGTATTTTTAACATGAATACTTGATTTTACATAACTTGATATTAATCAATACATTTTCCCTCTTCCAAAACAAGTGCTAACTTTTGACTCTGATTATCTTTTTGTTTCAAATATAATTTTTATATTTTATTTCCAACTGCTTTGTATGGCTCCATTATTACTATTGTATTAATACTGTCAGGGCTTGTTAATTACTCACTGCTTTTTAGATCTCAAGTTTCTATCTTCTTAAACTGTTGGCTATTATTTCATGGCAGTATCACAGATTACTGCAAACTTAGCGGTTTGAAACAACATACATCTGTTATCTCTGTTTTTGTAGACTAGGAGTCCAGACATAGGCCAAAGCTCGGGGCTCTGTTCGGTTTCTCGCAAAATTGAAATTAGGGTGCCACACTATTTTCTGGAGACTCTAGGAAAGAATCTGGTTCTAAGATCATTCACTATATTGGCAGAATTCAGTTCTTTGTGGTTTCAGGACTTATATTTAATTCTATTGGTAGGTGCTTGCCAGGGGTCACTCTTCTTCTGAAGTTGTCCACAGTCCCTTGCTCTGTGGCCTTCTCAATACCCTTGTAGACTTTTACTTTCTCTGACTTCCTCTATCTCTAACTTCTATGCCCAGATTTAAAGGACTCATGTGATAATCCCTCTGTTTTAAGGTGAACTGATTTTGAAAGGTCAATACATCAGCAAAATGTCTTCACAGCAGTACCTAGATTATTGTTTGAGTAACTAGTAGAAGGTATGTTTACAACCAGGGTGAGTATTATGGGACCATTGTAGAATTCTACCTACTATAAACTTTTAAAAAATTTTTAAGGGGTGCCTGGGTAGCTCAGTCGGTTAAGCCTCCGACTTCGGTTCAGGTCAGATCTCACGTTCGTGGGTTCGAGCCCTGCATCAGGCTCTGTGCTGACAGCTAGCTCAGAGCCTGGAGCCTGCTTCCAGTTCTGTGTCTCCTTCTCTCTCTGCCCCTCCCCCTCTCATGCTCTGTCTCTCTCTGTATCAAAAATAAATTTTAAAAAACTAAAAATTTTTTAAAAGATCAATTATTAGTAATAAAACTTGTAATATTTTTTGTCTTAAAGTCTTTATATAGCTTCATTTTTAAATGGTTGTCTAGCTGGATATAGAGTTCTATATTAACAGTAATTTACTCTCAGCATGAAAGTATTCTATTGTCTTCTGACTTCTTTTGTTGCCTACAAGTCTTCTGTCAGTTGCATTTTCAATGTTTGCAGCCAACCAAGCTTTTTTTTAAAGTTTGTTTTCCTTTAAATTTCTTTTAGTTTTTGATGTCCTACAATTTCCCTAAGGTCTGTGTAGTGTGGATTTAGCTTTATTTATTTTGCTTTTTACATTTCCTGAGTCTGAGGATTCATTGCATTTTGGACAATTTTTAGCAACTCTCCAAAAATTTTCTCTCTCCTTTTTTCCTTCTGAAACATCTAATAAACTTAGGTTGCAGCTTTTCATTCTATCCTCCAAGTCTCCTTATTTTGCTTTAAATTTTTTCTTTTTAACTCAATGGAGTGGATTCTGAATAAATTTATAGTCCCATGTTAATGATCTCTTCAGCTGTGTTTAATATGTATTTAATTAATCCATTGACTTTTAATTTTAATGATGCTGTCTTTCATTTGTGGTTATTCTCTTTGGTTCTTTTAACATCTTCCTGATATAGTTCTCTTTTTTTCTTTATGTTGTCACTTCTTTACTTTATATCCTAATTTATTAAAAACCTATGAATTTACCATTACTTGGTGACTAATACAGTAATAATTGTTTTAGGCAAGAATCATCAATAGATCCTGAAGTTAATGAGTGAAAGTTTGACAAGAAATAAGATACTTACATAGTTTCAAAATATCTCCCCACACAAAATTTATCAATTACAAAGGAGAAATAGTAACTTTACCATGAAGAAATCTGTTCCCAAATTACTTAGTACTCAAAGTTAACCCCCACAGGAATAGGGAAAATAGACATCATTTTCCTCCTGGTATGACGCTTGAGAGGATACAGTGTCACTGCCAAAAATGCCTAACCTTAATCTAATCATAAGGCTTTGATCTTCAACAATTGTAATTTCCTTTTTGAAAGCTATAAAGTTCTACTAATCTATAATAATGTAATATATATTACCTACTTATTCAGAACACCAGATTTGGAGATATATGGACCTGATTTTCAGATCTTTAGCCAATATCCATCTTGAAGATATGAAGAGTTGAAGTTGAAATGGTTGAGAAAGACGATTACTCGGGAGATAACTTGATATGTTTGCATTTCCATTCTGTGGGGGTAAAAAGTTGCTTCATCCTTCCTGTTGATCTAAATAAGAAAGAGGGCTTCAAGATAATTACTTGCAGGGGCTGACCTATTATCCTGCAGTCTGGAAGCACTAGGCTGGCAAAATAAACTGGAAATAGATTGGCCCAATACAGGAGAGCAGAGTGGAAGAGGACTACCTTGGGAATACAAAGCTCTTCCACCAACAGCATGACAGGACAAGTATGGATGACTTTTTCTTGTGGATCAGACATGGGCCACATGGGACAGAGACAATATGGAGCTACTTTGAGTTCCACACCCTAACCAAAATGAACTGCATGGATTGAGGCGTGACCTCAATGAGAGAGATGACTACCACATGCTCAGAGGCAGAAGGAAGAGCAGCAAGCAAGCAATAAGCAAACATCAAGGAAGTTGCAGTTGGAGAGATCCAGTGGGGATATCACTGAGGAACACACAGGAATGTCTTACAAGAAGAAGACTCAGCTTTGGAACACCAGCACACTCGAATGGTTCCATCACAGATGACTCCCATGACACTGAAGTAAGATCTTTCTTGCTGTTTACCAGTTCTTCTTAATCCTCACCTCCAACCCTGAAAGGCCCAAAGAGGGTGTAAAACTAGTGAAAGGAGAAGAAAAATAAGGTAAAGAGAAAAGCCAAGAGTTCCCTTCTACCATTCTGGACTTTGAGACCTAAGGCAATAGCAGCTGGGGAAGGAGAGTAGGATAAGGTATAGTGGTAGCAATAAGAATAAGGAGCAATGATTATGACACTTCATCCTATAATGAGACTCTGATTATGAATAAAAGTGACTTGCATTATCTAAGTATACTGGAAAGATTCTGCCAAGATTTTATTGTTGTGGTGAGGAAGATGCAGCCCATAAGATTTGAAGAGACAGCAGTGAAAAAGAAGGTCATTTGATTTGATTTGTTGTTGTTGTTATTGTTGTTGCTCGTATCCTCCTGAATTCAGCCCATTCAAAAGCTAGGTTTCATCTACAACTTGTTCCAGGTTATTTAGTAGTTAACAGAATTCAAACAAATTCCAGGACTATTTACACTCTATGATAATGAATTTCTTTGGCTAAAAAGAGAGTGCATGAGAGAGAGAAAGAGACAGTGAATATTTGGTATTTATTTGCATAATTAGAAAGCTCAGTTACATCTCTGGATAATTTTTGGCTCAAAGGATAAGCACATGCAAATGCTAGATTCACAAAATCTTCTCTCCAAGAAGGACAAGCCAAGTGTTGGCTGGCTTGGGTATGGAATTCCCCCAGACATGAGGCCAAAACTTTGAGAGGCCTGAATTTCCCTGGGGAGCCAATACTCACGGAGAGAGCAGATGGTTTCCAAAGTAAAACCTAGAGAGAGTGTTCCCCAAAGGGGACCAGGTCTTAGATTCTTGGCAGAGATGTGGGCGTTTCACTAGTAGAGTGAAAACATCCCACCTCCTCTAGTCCACCTCCCTCCATACACACACTTGTAGAACGTTTTCTCCACACTGACAACACACAGAGCGGTGTTCACCACTGAAGGATGATCATATCTTCCTGTTGAACGCAGTGGGCTTTCAGACAGATCATGAGGAGCCTGTGTTTTGTCGATAAACTTCTAGTAAGACCCAGAGGGAAACCAGAACACAGACTTGGGATTTGAGGCTGTAGCCTGGCTAGTGACAGGAACCAGGCCTGGGCCCGCCCTTCACTGTGGAGGGGCTGGCGGGGAAGGGGGAGGGGAAACCAGGTGCAGAAAGGAAAGGGGATTTCATGTAGGATCTGCTTTCAGCTCTACATCAGATGGAAATGTCACTTTCACTGGAAACTGTGGTAATAAATGACAATCCAAGCATATAGGGTATACTGTTTTATAATACAGTATTTGTTTCCCAGAACTGCTGGCTCAACTATTAGGATGACATTTGTGTTATAATATAATATGGCCTCATGTATTGTCAAAGGCAGAACACTAGGCAGAAATTAGATGTAAATTTTTTGCATGAAATTTACCATCTGATCGCTCTTCCAACTCTAAAACCCTGAAAACTAGCACTTCAGTTCTTTCCCAGCAAACTATATAAAATTGACTAGAAGACTCAATATTGACAGGAAGCTTTGAAGCTGGGTTTATTTTTCCATATCTCCTCTTTTTTTTAAATTTTTATGCTTATTTATTTTTGAGACAGAAACACAGCATGAGTAGGGGAGGGGCAGTGAGGGAGACAGAATCCAAAGCAGGCACCAGGCTCCGAGCTGTCAGCACAGAGCCCAAAACGGGGCTCTGACCCACTTACCGTGAGATCATGACCTGAGCTGCAGTCAGCAGCTTAACCAATTGAGCCACCCAGGCGCCCCTTATCTCCTTTTAGAAAAACTTATTTTTTTATTTTAGAGAAAGAGTGAGACAGTGCAAGCAGGGAAGAGGGGTAGAGGGACAGAGAATCCTAAGCAGGCTCTACACTCAGTGCAGAGCCCAAGGCAGGGTTTCATCCCATGACTGTGAGGTCATGACCTGAGCTAAAATCAAGAGTCAGACACTCAACTAACACTCAACTGATCAAGCCACCCAGGTACTCCACCACCATCTCCTTTTTTATAATAGTTACATCTCTGCCTCACTATTTAAAAAAACTGTAATAAATTTTTTCTTACCAGTAGATATTAGAAAGGGAAGAAAAAAACTAATAGTAATAACCAGTATTCTTTTAGTTTGGAATTTTAAAACATTATTCAAGAACACTTTGGCCCTAGCAATTATTCTCTATTAATGGCAGCCTTAATTATTTGGACATAAGTTTTTATAGGTTCAATACTTAACTAAAAAAATTAGCAATAGATGTATTAAATTAGACATAGAAACTAATCCGGCTTCGGTTCAGGTCGTGATCTCATGGTTCGTGGGTTCAAGCCCCGCATCAGACTCTGTGCTGACAGCTAGCTCAGAGCCTGGAGCCTGCTTCAGATTCTGTGTCTCCCTCTCTCTCTGACCTTCCCCTGCTCATGCTGTCTCTCTCTGTCTCTCAAAAAGAAATAAAAAACATTAAAAAAAAACTTTATAGACATAGAAACTATTATAACAAACATTTCTTTCTTTAAATAATGATCCCAAATATATAACCTACTTAACTTCTTTATACACTTCTTCATTTTCTGCATAATATATAATAGTGATATGTTCATCTTTTTTTGCATCTCTAGTTCTGCCTTCATTATTAAGGTTGACAGATGATAATCTTTCAGCTTTTATAGGTTTGATATATTTAAAATAGGAGGCATGATGGGGAGGAAGAGTTAGGACACTTCCACTGAAATATCCTTCCCTCTCAGACCTGAATTTGCTGTGAAATGACACAAAAAAATAACCATTTATGTATATAGGGTCACAAAATAGTAAATGTGGAGCCTATTGCTTTTCCTTCTCTTCCTCTCTCAGTAATATTCTGAGGGTATCAAATACTAGTGGAATGGCCTTCCATAACTGTAGGAGAAATTGAAACAAGTTATATTCTGATCTAAGAAAATCTTCATAAGAATATAAATTATTTTAATATGTTAGGAAATATACAACATACACTTTATATTATATAATTAGAATATTATTTTTTATTTACATGTTTATATAGTATGTGTTTCACTATATTGGTTTCTTCCATCTGTTAAAACAACATTCCACTGTCAAATATTTAAGGAAGAAATAACACCATCTTACACAAAGTCTTAGAAGAACAAAGAGGAGTGAATATTTCCTAACTCATTTTTGGAAGTCCATATTATCTTGAATCTGAACGGAGGCAAAGTATAAAGCAATATCTCTTATGAACAAAGACTCAAAAATCCTTAACAGATATTGTAAATTTAAAGCAGTAATACATAAAAAAAAATACTAGATCATGATCAGGTGGGTTTTATCACAATTATAGAAAGTTGGGGGCACATGGGTGGCTCAGTTGGTTAAACTTCCAACTTCCTGCTCAGGTCATGATACAGTTTGTGAGTTCGAGCCCCGTGTTGCGCTCTGTGCTGACATCTTGGAACCTATAATATGCTTCATAGTATGTTTCCTTCTCTGCCCCTCCACTGCTTGCACTCTGTCTTTCTCTCTCAAGGATAAATAAACATTAAAAAAGAAAAAAATTAATAAAAAATAAAATTTATTAACAATTATGGAAATTTGGCTTAGTATTTGAAAATCAATCCATACAATTCATTATATTAGCTGCATTTAAAAAGAAAAACATAGTTTTAATATATGTAGAGCAAGCATTTGACAAACTCTAATTTCTATGACTGATTTAAAACAAAAATAGTTCTACTCAAACAAGGAACAGAAAGGAGCTCCCTGGGTTTGACAAAGTGTATTTATAGAAAACCTACTGGTAATGTCATACCTACGAGTGAAAGACTGGGGTGCCTGGGAGGCTCAGTTGATTTCAGTTCAGGTCATGAGCTCACAATTCATGGAATCAAACTCCACATTGGGATTCTCTCTCTCTCCCTCTCTCTCTGCCCTCTCCACTCACATTCTCTTTGTCAAAATAAATAACCTCAAAAAAAGAATGAAAGCCTGCATGCTTTCCTCCAGGGTTCTATTCAGCATAGTACTAGTGTTGCGAGTCAGTGTGCTACAACAAGTAAGAGAAAGGAAAGACATGCAGATTGAAATGAAAGAAATAAATTTTGTATTTGTATTTGTCATATTGTAGACATCACAACTGGGTACACAAAATACTGAGAAACCTAAATAAACGCTACTACAACTTATGAATGAGTTTAGCAAGGTCACAGAATAAAGTCAGTATACAGAAGCTAATTGTATTCCGATATACAAGCACAAAAAATACCCCTGAAAATTAAAATTTAAATGTAAAAAAATGCCATTTACAATAGCATTCACATTTACAGTAAGAAATATAAAAGGATGCATCTAATAAAATAGTACAAATCTTATAAACTGAAAATTAGCAAACACTGATGAAATTAAAGAAGACCTAAACCAATTTAAAGATGTGCCTTACTTGTGAGTTAGAGTACTCAATATTGTTGTCACTTCTCCCCAGATTCACCTATAGATTCAATTAAATCTCAGTCAAAATCCTAGCAAGTATTTCTGGTAGAAGTTGACAAACCTCTTTTTTAATGTATATGGAAATGTAAGGAATCTAGAATATCTAAAGTAATACTGAATGAGAATAGAGTTAGGTAAACGTATATTATCTGATATCAAGATATACTGTAAAATATTAAAACTTTTATTTACAATCATGCCAAAAAACAGTATACTCAGTAATAAACCTAATAAAAGATGTTCAAGTTCTATTTACTAAAACTGACAGAACACTGCTGGGAGAAATTAAAGAAAACCTATATAAATGGAGAGAGATGTTTGTGAATTGGAAGACTCAATAACATTGTAGGTCTTCCAAATTGATCAATAGATTCCATGCAATCCAAAACAAAATTCTAGTAGCCTTGATATGGCCATTGACTATCTGATTCTAAAATTTATATGACAGTACAAACCTAGAATAATCAGTGCATTTTTTGAGGTAATCATATGGTTTTTATTTTTTCCTTTGTTAATGTAATGCTTATTGACTTGCAAATCTTGAATCACCTCTGTGTTCCTGGAATAAGTTCCACTTGATCATCATGAATGATATTTTTAATGTACTGTTGGATTTGGTTTGCTAATATTTGTTGAGGATTTTTGCATCTATGTTCATCAGAGATATTGGCTTGTGGTTTTCTTTTTTTGTAATGTCTAGCTTTATCGGATTTTGGTATCAGAGTAATGCTGGCCTTGTAGAATGAATTTAGAAGTTTTTCTTTCTTTTCTATTTTTTGGAGTAGTTTGAGAAGAATATGTATGAACTCTTCTTTAAATGTGTGGTAGAACTCACCTGTGAATTTTTTGTTTGAAGGCCACTTTTTGATTATGGATTCAATTTTGTTGCTAATAATTGGTCTGTTCAAATTTTCTATTTCTTCTTGTTTCAATTTTGGAAGTTTATATGTTTCTAGAAATTTATCCATTTCTTTAAGATTGTCTAATTTGTTTGGTATGATTTTTAAATTTTTTTAAACATTTATTTGTTTTTGAGAGAGAGATAGGGTGTGAGCGGGGAAGGGGCAGAGAGAGAGAGAGGGAGACACAGAATCCAAAGCAGGCTCCAGGCTCTGAGGTATCAGAACAGACCCCAACATGGGGCTCGAATCCACAAGAAGTGAGATCATGACCTGAGCCGAAGTTGGACACTTAACCGACTGAGCCACCTGGGTGCCCTGGATATGATTTTTAATAATATTCTCTTATAATCCTTCTTATTTCTGTGATGTTAGTTTTTATTTCGCCCTACCATTTTTTGGGGTCTTCTCTCTTTTTTTCTTGATTAATCCAGCTAAAAGTTTATCAACTTTGTTGATCTTTCCAAAGAATCAGCTCCTGGTTTCATTGATCCGTTCTATTGCTTTTTCATTTTCTATTAATTTACATCTGCTCTAATCTTTATCATTTTCTTCCTTCTACTGGTGTGGGGCTTTGTATGTTGGTCTTTTTCTAGCCTTTTTATGTGTAAAGTTAGGTCGATATATTTTTTTTCATGATAGAAACTTCCCTCTGTATAAACTTGTATTGGTATAAACTTCCCTATTAGAAGAATGAAATATGGCCATTTGTGGCAAGGTGGATGGACCTCGAGGGTGTCATACTAAGTGAAATAAGTCGGAGAGAAGGACAGATACCGTATGTTTGCACTCATAGGTCTAGCAGGAGAACAGGAGAAACCTAACAGAGGACCATAAGGAGAGGAAGGGGGAAAGAGAGCTGGGGAGAAGAAGGGACACAAATCATGAAAGACTATTGAATACTGAAAACGAACCATGGACTGAAGGGGGAGGGGGAAGGAGAGAAGGGAGTGATGGTCATGGTGGGGAGAACTTGTGGGGAGAAGCACTGGGTGTTACACGGAAACCAATTTGAAAATAAACTATTAAAAAAAAAACCTTCCCTCTTAGAACAGCTTTGCTGTATCCTAAGGACTTTGGACCACTGTGTTTTCGTTTTCATTTGTCTCCACCTATTTTTAAATTTTCTCTCAGATTTCTTGGTTAATCCATTCATTGTTTAGTAGCACATTATTTAGCTTCCACATATTTGTGTTATTTCCAGACTTTTTCTTATGATTGATTTCTACCTTTAGACTGTTGTGATTAGAAAAGATGCACGATATGAATTAAAACCTTTTAAATGTATTGAGATTTATTTTGTGGCCTAACATGAAGTCTATTCTGGAGAATATTTCATGTGCACTTGAAAAGAATATGTAATCTGTTGTTTGGGGATGGAATGTTCTGAACATACCTGTTACTGTTAGATCCATTCAGTCTAATGTGTCATTCCAAGCCACAGTTTCTTTGTTGATTTTCTTTCTGGAGGATCTACCCATTGATGTAAGTAGCATGTTAAATCCTTTCCTATTATTGTATTACTGTCAATTTCTTCCTTTATGTTTGTTTATAATTGCTTTATGTATTTAGGTGCTTCCATATTTGGTGCATAGATAATTACAATTGTTACAGACATATAAAATTGTCAACCAAAGCAATTAAAAAAAACAACAAAGTTCTATCCAAGACTTTCTATAGCACTGTTAAATACAATTGTCTATGATAGTTGGAATTTTCTGTAATTGTGTGTGGCATTATTTAGTAGTTGCTAGTTACATGTGGCTGTTAAGCATTTTAAATGTTGCTCCTGCACCTAAAGAACAGAAATTCTAATTTTATTCTATTTTAATTAATTTAAATTTAAGTAGCAAGGTTAGAAGATACTATATTGAATAGCACAAACATATTATAAGAGGCTACTTTAATCAGGACAGTTTGGTATTAGCAAAAAGAAAGACCTATAGATCAATGGAATAGATAGAAGTCTAGAAATAGGTCAATACATATATATTCAACTGACTTTCCACAAAGAAACCAAGGCAATTAAATGAAAAAAAGAAAAATGGTGCTGGATTGACTTAATATCTTCAATGGAAAAAATATGTATTGATTTAAAGCTCTATAATTTTTATTAAAAATTTTTTTTGTGCTCTGACATTACAAGGTTTATTAGATAAGACAAAGAAATACAAAACATAAAAGAAAATGTTGTAAATTGTACTTTATGTAAATGTAAAATGTTTGCTCTTTGACAAACATCAATAAGGAATTAAAAGGCAAACCACAAACCAGTAGAACCAATAAACATGGGCAAATATTTAAACAAACATTTCACCAACAAAGTAACATAATAATACTAATATCTAGTTACCATAGTGCTTATGTGCCAGACACTGTGTTAGTGGTTTCCCTTTATTAATTAATTTAATATATTTAATGTAGTATTTAAGGGCATAGACTCTTGAGTCAGAATGTTTGGGTTCACATTCTGAGTTACTCTTTACTAGTTTTGTAAGCTTGGGTAAATTTCTTAGTTACTCAGTTACACTGATCCCTTATCAATAAATGAGGTTGATAATAACACCTGTCTCATAGGAGTGTAGGGGGGATTAATTAGACAGAACATGCTTAGTGCTTAGAAGGAGACTTAGCATTTAGTAAGAGCTCAATAATGTAAGCTGCTATTATTTTCTTTGGAAGAAAATAATGTCATATAAAACCTTAGATGAACATTGGTGCTTTCATTGACTTATTTGTCAAATAGGTATGCATTAATATTAGTCCTGTACAACTCACAATATTTATTTATTTATTCACTCATTCATTCAAGAATTTATTTATTTAGCACGTTATTTGCATGTACTATGTTTGAAAATGGGGATATAATTATGAACAAGATATGTGAAATCTCTATCTTCATGAGGGATGTGGACAACAAATATAAATAACAAACATGTAAGCAAATAATAATATATAACTTAGAGGTCCCTGAAAAAAAAAAAACAGGTAAGGATATGGGAAGTGACTGGAAGGAGTTGGACGGGTATTTAGAGGAGACCCTTGTGAGAAGATGGCATTTGAACAGAGGTATGAATTAAATGAAGGAGAACTTTCCCAAGGTGTAAATAAATTCTAAACAGAGAGGACACAAGTGTAAAGACCCTGAAGTGGGAACAAGTTTGCAGAGAGGTACAGAAAGAAGGCCAATGTGTCTAGTGAAAGACAGGGGGACTGGTAGGAGAATATGTTGGAAACATAAGCTGACCAGATATAGAAAGACTTGCAAGATTTTTCCTGAATATGGACAGTTTTGTAATGGGTGTGCCATTATCTTATTCACAATATTAAAAAGAATTTCACTGAAAGTAGAATACAGGTAGGCTAGAGTAGAAGTAAGAAGACCTGTTAGGAGGTTCCAAAAGGAATCCAGTTGATAGATGATGGTGGCTTAGAATAGGATGTTAATAGAGAAAATTAAGAGAAGAGATGAAACTGACATATATTTTGAAGATATAGCCAGCAGAACACAATGACAACTGAGTTGAGAGCATGGGAGAAGGTGAGTAATTTAGAATTATCTCCTAGTTTTCACTTGAGAAACTAGATTTATGGCGGTTCCATTTCCCATGAAGAATATGGGAAAATAATAACTTTGAGTCAACAATCAAGAATTCTGTTTGGACATCTAATTATGAGATGCCTACATGACATCAGAAAAAAAAATACAAATGTCTATTTTAGTAGAAAAAATCATGGTAGCTTGAACTGGGATGGTGGTGGTGAAATTATGATAAATCAACAAACTGGAGGCATTTTTAGAAGTTGGTAAACATTAATAATATATTGGATGTTGATGTGAGGGATGCTGAGATGTCATAGATAATTCCAGTTTTTGGTTTGCATGGCTAGATGGATGGTGGTGCTTTTGAATGGAGCAGGCCAAGATTTGGAGGAAGTTCATGAATTTCATACTGGATATTTAAATATTAAAATGCTTGTGAGATACCCAAGATAAGATGTCAAGCAAGCTGTTGTATAGATGGTTCTAAGGATATAGATTTGAGTATCACTGAAATTTACAAAGTACTTGAAACCTTCACTTAAAAAATTATTATCTAGGGAGAGAATATAAAGTGATAAAAAAAAAAAAAGACTGAGCCTCCTGGAGGGATTCTAGTATTGAAAGATTAGGTAAAAGAAAAAAAGAAAAGAAAAGAAGAAAGAAAAAGAAAGATTAGGTAAAGTAGGCATAGCCTGGAAAAGAAGATGCTGAAAAGGTCCGTGACATAATTTATGTGGAAAATATTTTACAATTTGTAGAGGTCCAGTCAAATGATAGTTTTGTTTTGTTTTTTTTTGAGAGAGAGAGAGAGAGAGAGCGAGCATGAGCAGGAGAGAAGACAGAGAGAGAGAATCTCAAGCAGGCTCTATGCTCTGTGCAGAGCCCAACCCAGAGCTCAATCCTACAACCCTAGAATCATGACCTGAGCCAAAATAGAGTCTGATGCTCAACTGACTGAGCCACCCAGGCACCCCAAATGATAGTTTTAATCATAAAATTAGATCCTCTCAAACGAGGATATGAGTACCTCCAGATATAAGGTTATTGACTCAAGGGACACTTAATGTCCAAGGATACATAATGATATATTTTCCTTTAATATGAATTTTCCTCAAAGGTTAAGTAATTTTAAGTGTGATTTTATATAGAAATAAACTGAGAACTATTATATAGTACAATGGAAAAATCAAATCAGTTTAAAGATTATAAGACTTTAAAGAAATTTCATTTTTGAGATAGGATAGATACCTCTGATTACACCTTTAGTAATTCCTCCCCCTGCCTACTGCTTCCTCATGTGTTCAAAGCAGTGTTTGTTGGGGAAATAGGAGAAGCACTAGGTGAGTTAGAAGTCATCTTCCTGACAATGAAAAAGTCTTTCTTCACAATCAACCCAGCATGATAGCAAACAAGGTAGGGTACTGTTGAAAAGACGTCACTTTTTTAAATTTATAACTTCAGAAAGTAGCTTTATGAAAACATCAAGCAATAGATAGAAAAGTGCAAAGAGGAAAACCAAAACCAAAAATTCTTACCATTCAGAAGTCACCAAAGTCGAGGTGCCTGGGTGGCTCAGTCAGTTAAGCATCCAACTTCAGCTTAGGCCATGATCTCGCGTTTGTGAGTTCAAGCCCTATGATAGATTCTGTGCTGACAGATCAGATCCTGGAGGCTGCTTTGGATTCTGTGTCCCTCTCTCTCTGCCCCTCCAGTGCTTATGCTCTGTGTGTCTCTCAAAAATGAATAAGCATTAAAAAAAGAAAAAATCACCAAAGTTAACATCATGGAAATACCATTTCTGACAACTTTTTGCAAATATATCAATAAGTAGAGTAAACTCAATTACTTTAAGAGATGATGCTGTAGACAGCATTAATTCCCAATATGGCTGTATCTGGGGTTGAATCTTTAGAAGAAACAAGGTTAAATGAAGCCATAAGGATGTGGCCCTAATCTGATAAGACTTCAGCCTATAAGAAGAGAAAGAAAATGTTCTCTTTCTCTCCTTCATCCCTCTCATCCACCCTGCCTCCTTCCCCTCCATCCCCCCCTCCACTTTCCCACCCCTGCCATTCGAAGAAACAGAAAGAGGGCAGACATCTGTAAGCCCAGAAGAGAGTCCTCATCAGAAAGTGTCCATGCCAGAATCCTGATTTTGGACTTTCTAGCCTCCACAACTGCGAGGGGAAAAGAATCTTTTGTTTAAGCAACATAGTCTATGATGTATCTCATGGCAGCCTGGGCTGATTAAGACCAATAAGATGACACTATACTTTGAAACTTCTTAAAGTGAGACAAGAGAAGAAATTATCTGTTTCTTGATACATAGAGCTAAATTGTACAAGTTTATACTCCTTTCTTATATGGAAATTAGTGCTAAAAAATCAACAACTCACCCAAAAACAAAAAAAAAAACCCAAGCATAACTTTGCAATATTTTATTTTATCATAACTTGCATTTACTTGACCTTTGGAAAAGTAATTATGTTTTTCATTTTAGGGATCACTTGTATTTTTTCTTTCAAATAGTATTTGTCATTATTTTCTCTGTTTTGTTATATTGGGATGTTAGAGATGTGTAAACTAAAGGAATGAAGGAATTGGAAAATATCCTTTCTGCAACCATAATGCTAATTGTTTCTGACAAGCATCATTTGTGGATACTAAAACTGCTCTCTACCAAAGAGAGCTGCCTTGCCCAAGGTTACCCTCTTTGAGGGGACTGTCTTCATCCAAAAGCCATGAGAGTATATATGGGATTGAATCCTGGAGATGCTAAATCAATGAGATAGAATATGAAATTGGAGAAAAGAGAGTTTATCTGTAGAACATTTTCCCATTCCACAGGATTTAATGCCCTGGCAAAGGCCCCAGAAGACAACATTACCATGCTTCTACAATGGCCATTGAAAACTTGGAAAAAAGTGATAGCCCAAATGAAGGAGAAATCTCCAGAACTGCAATGGCAGATGGTGGAAAAAGGGATTGAAAGGTTCAAATTGGTGAGCAGCTGGATTACCAGTCAACTATGTTTATTCAGGAGACACTCTGTCAAAGCAGTGAGGAATGTGCTGGTAAAGGAGTCAGGATCATTGAGATGATCGAAGGTGGCTTCCTCTGTAGTCCAGGGCTGTTCCAGAATTAGGCTTTCTATAGCAATGGAGATGAAAGGATACTGAAGCCATAGAGGCAAAATGACAGCATATAACCATCAGAAGCAAAATGGGTGGAATTAGCATCATGTGTAGTAAGTTCAGAGTGACAGCCAAGGGACCTGACCTGAATCGAGCTGTGGTGGTAGTTAATAGAACATGGTGTTCCTTAGAGCAAGATAATTGGCAACCGATAAAGATATGTTTAATTTATTTAACCAAAAGAAATGAGGATAAATAATCAGAAAGTCGAGGGCCCAAGTCCCTACTCATGAATCATTGCCTAAACTAGGCAATTTTCAGATTTACCTAAAAGAGAGACTCTGTCCCCATGAGGAAAGATCCTAGAACAGCCATGATTTATGGTAATGATCTCCCCTATCCTTCACCAAAGGAACTCAGTTCCTTTACTTAGGTGACCATAAACTGGGGAAAGGGGAATTCTCAGACATTTAGAGACTATTGGACACAATTGCACAAGTTGACATTGAAGGAGGTGTTGCAATACCCCTTCCCATTAGGGTCAATGGGGGTCAGATATTAAATAGAATCTAATCTTGATCTTGCTCACAGTGGTTCTACTATGTTCACAAACCCAGTGGCCAGCTCCTCAGGCCTCAAGTGTATAATTAAAATATACATCCTCAGTAATTGGCAGAACCCTCCCATGGGTTCCGTAGTTTCTTGGCCGGTGGGATTAGGGATAGCATAGTGACAAACACCACATGACAGCTTCTGAAACTGCCCATCCCTGTGAGCAAGAAATCAAAAGCCTTATCATATTCTGGGTTGGGTGTTTAGTGGTTGGAAGAGATGACATTGTTATGATATTCATTTTTCAGTTGCCAGAGAAATAAATATGCCTTTCCTTTTATTCAAAGCTTTTATTATCAGTAAATGTGGTTTCCTACATACAAATATCACATTTCTTGAGAAGGTTATTTCTAAATATTTTCAGATTTAATTGCCATTACAAATAAAAATGTTGATTACATTTTCTGAATGTTACTGGTTTCTGAACAGCTATTCCTTTTTTTTCAAGTTTTAATGTTTCTAATTTATTTTTGAGAGAGAGAGAGAGAACACAAGCTGGGGAAGGGGCAGAGAGAGACACACACACATACACAATCTGAAGCAGGATCCAGGCTCTGAGCCGTTGGCTCAGAGCCGGATGCAGGCCTTGAACCCATGAACTGTGAGATCATGATCTGAGCTGAAGTTGGACACTTAACCAACTGAGCCACCCAGGTGCCCCTGAACATCTATTCTTTAACACAAGGCTAAGGATTGTCATTTCCATGATTCAGAAAAATACTCAGTTGAGGAATATGCATGAAGACAAACAACCAATTAGATTTCGTTTTGTATTAGGGAAAAGAACAACTAATAGTTTATTCAGCAAGTATTTACTGAAGGATAGAACTAGGTACTCTTAGGTATATAAAGATGATTATGTGAACCCTGAACTCAAGAAGCTTATCAGTTTGTAAAAGAGATAAATCTTCATTTCAATAATAGTAACTGTGACAACAATGATAAATTTTAAGGAATCGTTAGAGCAGAGATAGGGGTGGGAGGAGAAAAGGAGAGAGAAAAAGAGAGAAACAGGGACAGAGAGAAAAAGATAAAGAGAAGGAATAGTGAGGGTTGGGGAGAAGGACTGTCTTCTGAATGATGGAATTTCAGGGCACACTGTCAACCTTGATAAAAGAAGGGTTGCAAGGATGAATTCAGGAAAAAAAGAGACAAATCCTTAGTGGTTGTCAAAAGATGAAAACTGAAGAAACTCACTTTATTACCTTGTTCTCTATAAAGTAATCTGCAAGGTCATTTGTTAATAGTCAACATTGAAATTTAAGAAAAGAGGAGGTTTTCAAATTGCAGCATGGGAGGTAATACTGAAAGCAGTGAAAAATGAGTGAAAGCAGGATTTCTCAAAGTGTACTCTTACAGAATACCCACAGCAGAATCACCTGTGGGTAAAAATGTAGAGTCCTTAGTCCCACTCTAACCAAGTATTCAGATGAGTCATGTAACATGAAGTTGTATAAGGAACAGTCAATTAATTTGAATGTTGTGTTAAGATCAAGAAATAAGAAACACTCTGTCTATAACATTAACGGCCAAAAATAGAAATATATTTACTCCTGTTATGAGAAGGTGACAAAAAGGTGAGAGGTGAGGGAAGAGAAAATATGATAAAGAAGTTGAAAAAAGAGTGGGAGAAGGAGAGAAAAAGAAGACAAAGGTAAATATTGGGGAAATAGGAAAGATACAAGAATATAAGACAGGAGAATTGGAATCAGGAAGGGGAAAGAGGTACACAGTTACACAGGGAGAAACTGAAAAGTATGAGAAGGGTCTAAGTAGCTTTTAAGGGGAGTATTCATATAGCCTACTTTTTAAATAATAATTTAAATATTATTTAATAATATTTAGTAGATAGTTAGCTTTCTGAATAATTATCACTTTGTTTCCACCTTCTTTGCAATTCTGGTTAGCAAATTTGCTAACCTTTCTCACAGCTAGGAATTTCAGCTAGCAATATGTTGACTAAACCATAGAATTTCTTAGAGGGAAGATGTTTCTCTGCAGAGAAACCCCAATCTGGTGTTTTTGTAGATTTCCTAATCTCAGTAGCCACAAAGCTCAAACAACAGGAGATACTGGAAAAGTCTGAGATAGGGCTGTATCGTGTTTGATAACTTAAACCTTGGTCACATACAGATCATCAGGTCACTACTTTTCCTGTTGTTAATCATGTGTTACCTATGTAACTAATCAACTTTCTCTAACCTGGACACTAGATATCTAAATGCATCATCACACCTGATTTATATTCTTCTATAGAATAAGTTGAAATGAAAACTTTTCATTGTTACAAGCACAGCACTTTTTTGTTAGACCTACAACCTGATAGTGTTGGTGCCCATCACAGAAAACTTAGTGCCTCGTTGATCAATGGTATGGAGGCTTTCATGGCAGTTTCTAAGTGAAGGCTTGAAGAACATAAGTGAAAACAATGAGGCAGAGCTGTTCTTCCAGGTACTACAATTTCATATAAATAAAGCCATGTATTGATGTGACGGTTTTCATTGGAGTTGAATGAGATTCGAAGAGGCATCTGTTGGAGGAGAAAGAGGAATTTTTTTCATCAAGAGCTAGAGAAGCCCAGTGGCTTCTGCACACTTCACAGTCATCTGAACTCTCTTACCTCCATCATATCTGTGACCAAAAAGACATCCCCTCCTCTCCTAAAGCTTCAGTGTGTTCTTTTATGACTTTTATTATCACTTGATTTAATGAATATAAAGATGCTTCCAATGGAATGGGGAAGCTAGTACATGTTGCTTTTCCTTTCTCTCAGAGATGGCTCCTTAACAGCCCCTGAGCAATGTTCTCCCTTAACAGTTTCTTTCTACTTAGAAGAAATACTCGGCTATTGCTATAACTTCATAGAAGTTAGCAATCTTGGACAGAGCTAGATCAATTTTTTAAATGAGTTCTAATTATGTATTGTTACAAAGTATCTGAGGTCAACATGAAATTATGTGAATATCCCCATATTATATTTTATACAAAAATAAAGCATAAGAATAATATAAAAGTACAAAAACAATGATATGCTTTGGCCCAGCAATTCTCATTCCAAATAGACACCCATTGCTTCTTGGCCTTTTGGCTAAGATCAAGTGTAGTGTCTGCTCTTATCAGTTTAAGATCTGACACCTCCTCTAGCCAAACAGATACCCAAAGAACATTGAGCTACCACTAACAACTGCTATTTATCTTTCTTCCTGGGCCCAGAACTCATATCTCTCAGTCTTCTTTGCAGTTAGGCAGACTTGTGTGACTGAATTCTGGGTAAAGAAATGTGGGAATAAGTGATGTTCACTGTCTCAAGACCTGAGCTATAAGGAAACCTTCCATACAACCTCTAGGCACTCTCTCTCTTTCTCTATGTGGCCACTGAAATAGTATATTTATTATACCACTTAGCCTACTTTCACAAATACACACTATCAACACTTTACAACACTGAGAAGGAGCCCAAAGGGATTAGGAAGTAGAAACAAAATGGTTAATTTTTACTGATGTGATAATCTATGTAGAACATCCAAAAGAACTGACAAAGTATTTGAAGCCATTGTAGAGCTCAGTTGTATTGCTGAAAATGAGACCAATATTCAAAAATCATTTATGTAATAACTATATTCAAGCATCAAACTATAAAATGACATAAAAAGGTACTGTTTATGACATCAATAAACATACATGGCAATCAAGACTAAATCTAAAAAAGATGTAAGAGAAAGATTCATATGGAGAAACATTGGAAAAGATGACTGAAATAATTTTAAAAATATGTGTGTTAAAGTTCTTCAAAGAAACAGTACTGATAGGATATCTATAGGTATAGATACACATATAAATATAGATAAATGTAAAATATTACATTATATATTACATACTGTGTGTGTTTACTTTCTCTCACTAGGCTAAATTCAAAGTATTATCAGGGCTGTATGAATTTCTGGAGGCTCTAGAGGTGTAATTTCCTTGCCCTTTCCAGTTTCTGGAGACTGCTGGCATTCCTGGCTCATGGCGTTTTTCCTCCACCTTCAAACCCAAGAACGTTACATGTGTCTTCTCAGTCTCCTCTATCAGATCTTTCTCTCATGCTGATCTCAGCTGGGAGAACTAAGCATTGGATTGGGCCCATCTAGGTAATCCAGAATAATCTCTACATCTCAAAGGTTTTAATTTAATCATATCAGCCAAGTTCCTTTCCCATGCAAAGTAACATATTCACAGGTTCCAGGGATTATGATGTAAACATCTTTGGGGAGAGGTTTTTCTGCCTGCCATACCACTTATCAAATTTTAAGTTATATTATATCAAACACTGTGGTACTGGTATAAGTCTACAAGGATAGAGACCTAGAAAAAAAAACATGTGTATTTAGAAACAGGCTTTTTAAAAAAAGTATAATTTTTATTTTGAGAGAGACAGAGAGAGCATGAGCAGGGGAGGGACAGGGAGAGAGAAGGAGAGAGAGAGAGAATCACAAGCAAGTTCTGCACTCAAACTCATGAACCATGAGATCAAGACCTGAGTGGAGATCAAGAGTTGGATGCTTAACCGACTGAACCACCCAAGCACCCCTCATGTCTGCATTTTATTTCTTTATTATTTTTATTATTTTTTATTTCGTTTTTTAAAAATTTAAATCCAAGTTAGCTAATATATAGTGTAATAATGATTTCAGGAATAAAATTTAGTGATTCATCACTTACATTTAACACCCAGTGATTCCTGACAATGGTCCTCCATAATGCCCCCTCCCATTTAGCCCACCCCCACATAAACACCCAACCCAAAAAGCCTCAGTTTGTTCTCTGTATTTAAGATTCTCTTAAGGTTTGTCTCCGACTGTTTTTATATTATTTTTGCTTCCCTTCCCTTATATTCTTCTGTTTTGTATCTTAAATATGAGTGAAATCATGTGATGTTTGTCTTTCTCTGACTGGCTTATTTCAATTAGCACAATATACTCTAGTTCCATCCACATTGTTGCAAATGGCAAATTTCCTTCTTTTTGATCACTGAGTAATATTCCATTGTGTGTGCATGTGTGTGTGTGTGTGTGTATACATATACATATGTATATACATATACATATGTATATACACCACATCTGTTTAAAATTTTTTGAACATTTATTCATTTTCGAGAGAGAGATAGAGTGAGAGTTGGGGAGGGGCAGAGAGGGAGGGAGACACAAATCCAAAGCAGGCTCCAGGCTTTGAGCTGTCAGCACAGAGCCCAACATGGGGCTCTAACCCACAAGTGGTGAGATCATGACCTGAGCCGAAGTTGGATGTTTAATCGATTGCTTCCCTACATCTTCTTTATTCCTTTCATCAGTCAATGGACATTTGGGCTCTTTCCATAATTTAGCTATTGTCCATAGTGCTACTATAAACACTGGAGTGCATGTGCCTCTTAGAATGTATCCTTTGGATAAATAGGTAGTAGTGCAATTGCTGGGTCATAGGGAAATTCTATTTTTAATTTTTTGAGTAACCTCCATACTGTTTTCCAGAGTGGCTGCACCAGTTTGTCTTTCCAGCAATAGCACAAAAGTGTTCCTCTTTTACCACAGCTTCCCAACACCTGTTGTTATCTGAGTTAATTTTAGCCATTCTGACAGGTGTGAAGTGATAGCTCATTGTGGCTTTGATTTGCATTTCCTTGGTGATGAGTAATGTTGAGGATTTTTTATGTGTCTGTTGACCATTTGGATATCTCTTTTGGGAAAGTGTCTATTCATGTCTTTCGCACATTTCTTCGCTGGATTATTTGTTTTTTGTTTTTTTTATTGTTTTGGTTGTTGAGTTGAGTAAGTTCTTTATAGATTTTGGATACTTTTTATCTGATATGTCATTTGCAAATATCTTATCCCATTCCATTGGTTGCTTTTTAATTTTGCTGATCACTTCATTGGCTTTGCAGAAGATTTTTCTTTTGATGAGGTCTCAATAGTTCATTATAGCTTTTGTTTCCCTTGCCTCCAGAGACATGTAGGAAGTTGCTACAGCTGAGGTCAAAGAAGTTGTTGCCTGTTCTCTCTTCTAGGATTCTGATGGCTTCCTGTCTTATGTGTAGGTCATTCATCCATTTTGAGTTTATTTTTGTGTTTGGTGGAAGTGGTCCAAGTTCATTCTTCTGCATGTTGCTGTCCAGTTTTCCCAGCACCATTTGCTGAAGAGACTGTCTTTTTTCCATTGCATATTCTTTCCTGCTTTGTCAAAGATTAGTTGGCTATATGTTTGGGGGTCCATTTCTGGGTTCTCCATTGTGTTCCATTGATCTATGTGTCTATTTTTGTGTCAATACCATGCTGTCTTGATGATTACAGCTTTGTAATACAGCTTGAAATCTAGAATTGTGATGCCTCCAGCTTTGGTTTTCTTTTTCAGGATTGCTTTGGCTATTCGCGGTATTTTCTGGTTCCATTCAAATCTTAGGATTGTTTGTTCTAGATCTGTGAAGGATGCTGGTGTTATTTTGATGGGATTACATTGAGTATGTAGACTGCTTTGGGTAATATTGACATTTTAACAATATTTTTTCTTCCAATCCATGAGCGTGGGATGTATTTCCATTTTTTTGTGTGTCTTCTTTGATTTCTTTCATTTCCATAGTTTTCAGCATATAGATCATTCACCTCTTTGGTGAGGTTTATTCCTAGGTATTTCATGGGTTTTGGTGCAATTGTAAATGGGATCGATTCCTTGATTTCTCTTTCTGCTGCTTCAATATTTGTGTATAGTAATGCAACCAATTTCTGTACATTGATTTTATATCCTGTGACTTTGCTGAATTTATGTATCAGTTCTAGCAGTTTTTTGGTGGAATATTTTGGGTTTATATCATGTCATCTGCAAAGTGTGGAAGTTTGACTTCCTTCTTGCCAATTTAGATGCTGTTTATTTCTTTGTGCTGTCTGATTGCTAAGGCTAGGACTTCCCAAACTATGTTGAATAACAGTGGTGAGAGTGGACATCCTTGTCCATTCCTGACATTAGGGGGAAAGTTCTCAGTTTTTCTCCAATGAGGATGATATTAGCCATGGGTCTTTCATATATAGTCTTTTGATTTTGAGATATGATCCTTCTATGCCCGACTTTCTTGAGGGTTTTTATGAAGAAAGGATGCTGTATTTTGTCAAATGTTTTTTCTGCCTCTACTGAGAGGATCATGTGGTTCTTCCTTCCTTTTATTGATGGGACATATCACATTGATGGGTTTCAGGATACTGAACCAACCCTGAATGATAGGAATAAATCCCACTTAATCATGGTGAATAATTATTTTAATGTATTGTTGGGTCCAGTTTGCTAGATTCTTGTTTAGAATTTTTGCATCCATGATCATCAGGGAAATTGGTCAGTAATTCCCCTTTTTTGTGGGGTCTTTGTTTGGTTTTAGAATCAAGGTAATGCTGGCCTTGTAGAATGAGTTTGTAAGTTGTCATTCCATTTCTATTATTTGGAACAGCTTCAAAAGAATAGGTATTAATAATTTAAAAAAATATATTTGGTAGATTTTCCCAGGAAAGCCATCCAGCCATGGACTCTTATTTGTTGGGATATTTTTGATTACAGATTCAATTTCTTTACTGGCTTTGGGTCTGTTCAAATTTTTAATTTCTTGCTGGTTCAGTTTTGATACTTTGTATGTTTCTAGAATTTGTCTATTTCGTCCAGATTGCCAAGTTTGTTGGCATAGAATTGCTCATAATCTTTTCTTATTATTTTTTTGTATTTCTGGGATGTTGGTTATGATCTCACCTCTTTCATTCATGATTTTATTTATTTGGGTCCTTTCCTTTTTCATTTTGATCAGTCTGGCTAGGGGTTTATCAATTTGTTAATTCTTTCCAAAAACCAGCTCCAGGTTTAATTGATCTGTTATACTGTTCTTTTGATTTTGATACCTTTTATTTCTCTTCTAATCTTTATTATTTCCCATCTTCTCTTACTTTGAGGCTTTATTTGTGTTCTTTTCCAGCCCTTTTGTGTGTATGGTTAGGTTGTGTACCTGACCTTTCCTCCTTCTTTAGGAGGACCCTGATTGCTATCTACTTCCCTCTTATGACTGCCTTTGCTGCATCCCAGAGGTTTTGGGCTTTTGTGTTTTCATTTTCATGGCTTCCATGTACTTTTTAACTTTAATTTATTGGTTAACCCATTCATTCTTTATTAGGATGTTCTTTAATCTCCAAGTATTTGTGGCCTTTCCAAATTTTTTCTTGTGGTTGATTTTGAGTTTCATAGCATTGTGGTCTGAAAATATGCAAGGTATGATCTCAATCTTTTTGTACTTGTGAAGGGCTGACTTGTGACCCAGTATGTGATCTATTCTGGAGAATGTTCCATGGGCACTTGAGAAGAATGTGAATTCTGCTGTTTTAGGATGAAACGTTCTGAATACATCCATTAAGTCCATCCAGTTCAGTGTGTCATTCAAAGTATGGCTACTCCAGCTTTCTTCTGATGACCATTAGCATGACAAATGGTTCTCCATCCCCTTACTTTCAATATGCATGTGTCTTTAGTTCTAAAATGAGTCTCCTGTGGGGAAACTGAGTGGCTCAGTTGGCTAAGCATCTGACTTTAGCTCAAGTGGGGATCTCAATTCATGGGGCTGAGCCCTGCATCAGACTCTGTGCTTATAGCTCAGAGCATGGAGTTGCTTGCTTCAGATTCTATGTCTCCCTCTCTCTGCTTCTCCCCAACTCAGGCTCTGTTTCTTTCTCACTCACTCTCAAAAATAAATAAACTTTAAAATAACTTTTTAAAATAAGTCTCTTGTAAGCAGCATATAGATGGGTCTTGTTTTCTTATCCATTCTGATACCCTGTGTCTTTTGATTGGAGCATTTAGTCCATTGACATTTATAGTGAGCACTGAGAGATATGAATTTAGTGCCATTTTGTTGCCTGTTGAGTTGGTGTTTCTTGTGATGTTCTCTGGTCCTTTCTAGTCTTTACTGCTTTTGGTCTTTTTTGTCTTGTTTTGTCTTTTCTCCATTCAGAGATCTCCCTTAATATTTCTTGCAAGCCTCATTTAGTGGTCATGAACTCCTGTAGTTTTTGTCTGGAAACTCTTATTTCTCCTTCTATTTTGAATGACAGCCTTGCTAGAGAAAGAATTCTTGGTTGCATATTTTTCTGATTCAGCACATTGAATATATCTTGCAACTTCTTTCTGGACTGCCAAGTTTCTGTAGATAGGTCTGCTGCAAACTTGATCTGTCTTCCCTTATAGTTTAAGGACTTTTTTTTTTCTGTTGCTGCTTTCATAATTTTTTCCTTGTCTGTGTATTTTGTGAATTTGACCATGTTATGCCTGATGATGGTCAATTCTTGCTGAATCTAATTGGTGTTGTCTGTGCTTCTTGGATTTTGATGTCTGTGTTTTTTCCTAGATTAGGAAAGTTTTCTGCTATAATTTGCTCACATAAACTTCCTTTTTTCTCTCTCTCTTCATCTTCTGATAGATGAAGGGTATTCATTTTTAATAAGTTACTGAGTTCTCTAAGTCTTGTATAATGATCTTTTGCCCTGCTTCCCTCTTTTTTTTTTCTGCTTCATCGTTCTCCATAATTTTGTCTTCTATATCATTGATTCTCTGCTCTGCTTTGTCCGTCATTGCTGTCATGGCATCCATTCAAGACTGCATCTCACTTACAGGATTTTTAATTTTGTCCTTCCTTACTATATTTTACTTCATTCATCTCTGCAGCAAGGGATTCTATGCTTTTTTCAACCCCAGGTAATAATATTAGTATTCTGGTTCTAAAATCTAATTCAGACATCTTCTTTATATCTGTGTTGATTAAGTCCCTGACTGTCATTACTTCATGTTCCTTCTTTTAGGATTAATCCCTTCATTTTGTCACCTTGGAGGAAAATATGAAATAGCATAAAAAATAAAAAATTAAAAATTAAACACTAAACAAAAATTCAAATAAAAGAAACTAAATCCTAGATGTGTTTTGGTCTTCTTGTTGAAAGACGTTTGATAGAATGGGCAGGGGTGGGGAGACAAATAAAAGGAAAAAAGTAAGAAAAGATTTAAAAATTAAAAAAAATTACATAATAAAATAGAATAAAATGAAATAAAGAACATGAAATAGAAGATTTTTTTTAGAAAAAGAAAAAGAAAAATATTTTTTTCTCTTTCTATATTCGAGAGGATAAAAGAAAAAAATTAAGCAAAAATAGGAGCAAAGAAAATGAATAAATAAATGAACCAGCAAACAGAATAAAACCCAAATGAAGTTACATCCACTTTTCTCTAAAACTCAGACTATGAAAACCTCTATAGTCGGTACCCTAAGCAGGTGGACTGGTTTGTGCTGGTCTCTTAGGGGATGTGCTTGGAGGGTGCAGTTGGGCGGGGCTTGGTGTAATGTCTCCATTCTCCACTAGGTGGCGCTGCTTAGCTTATTGTGGGGGATCTATGTGGATGCATGCATAGAGGTGGAAATGGCTTCACCCAGGTCACTAGTCTCTGGCATAGGAACTTCAATGCTCTTACTGACCCACGGTCAAACACCCCTTCTTTGTCTTTGTCTGTTCTCTGTCCATTGTCCACTCCCCACCTTTACCCTGTTCACGTCCAAGGTGTCTGCTTGCCGGGCAGCAGCTCCCTCCAGGGTTTTATCTCATGGAGGGGGGGGGGGTGTTTTTTAAAAACCCCATGCTTTAGAAACCCTTGCAGCTTGGACCTGTACTGACTCTCTGGGGGAGAGTCTCACTGAACAATGATGGGTGCTGACTTGCCCCAGAAAACATTTGTGTGATCTTGTAGCAGCAGAGTTCAGAGATTATGGCAAATCATGACACAGAGCCAGAGCTAGGTTTCACTGGATTCTGGCATCTGTGTCCCAATACCAGCAAAGGTGGCTGCTCTCTGGGGTCTGCTGGGACCTCTGCCTGTGGGAAGACTATGGCTTCTACCAAATGCACTCCAAGTAGGGGAACCACTTCTCTCCATGTGGCACGTGGACCCTGCAGACCCTACTCTTCGTTCCTGGGGATTCATCTTACTTCCTCACCAGAGCACTGAGCTCCAGAACTTCAGACTCTGCCCTCCACTGTTTAAAGAATCCTGGTGATATTGAAACCCTCTCCTTTCTTCCCATCAATGGTTTTGGGGAATAGTTTTCTTGTTCGGTCCCCTGCCCGTGTTTTCACTCTTTCGCTCTCTCTCTCCAGCTACTCTCAGGGGCGCTGCTTTTTTTGCACGGTCCAGATGTGCCACACACTCTCTCTTTCTCTTTCTCTGTTCTCTCTCCACAGAAACAGCTCCCTACCCTGTGCAGCTTTTCTCTCCTCCCGTTCACCTCTCCACACTGCATACCTGCTAAGTTCTGTGGCTCAAGTTATGCAGATTGTTGTATTAATCCTCAGATCAATTTTCTAGATGTGCAAAATGGTTTGGTGCTGATCTAGCTGCATTCCAAGGATGAGACATGCTCAGGCCTCCATGTTGCTTTCCTCCCCCACCTTAACACTTCCCCATCCCGCCTGCCTTTAGCTTTTTATGGAAGCTTTAGGCTTTCTATTAAAAAGAAGACGTGCAAGTTATAGTGTGAAGTATCAATTATTTGGGGCAAGGTAAAAACAGACCCTCATATTATATTTATGCAAAAATAAGTTTTTAAAATACTATAAGAAGAGAAGCTAAATCTTTTAAGATGAAAAAAATTAGAGAATAATTAGAGAATACCTTTATGCCATTTTAAAGCATTTCTTTAACAGGACACTAAAAGCAAAAACCATAAAAGAAAAGATCCCTACGTTTGAGCACTTTAAACATGAAAGCAGTTTCATGGAAAAGATATCACAAATAAAGCAAAAAGATTGACAGGGACATATTTTGCAAACTGTATCTTAAAAACCAGCAAGAAGAAAAAGACATGCAAGCCAAAAAGGAAATGAGTAAAGGATATAAATGGGCAATTCACACGAGAGTAAAGAATTGATAAAAAAAAAAAAACATTCTCAATATCATTAGTAATCAGAGAAATTAAAATTAAAACCTCAACGGGATATAATTCCACAATCATTAAATAATCAAAAATTAATTGGTGGGATAACACCAAGGGTTAGTGGTGATGTAAGGAAACAGCAATTTGTATATATTGGTGATGGCAGTGTAAACTGTTATAGCTATTTTTTAAAGTTCTTTTATTTTTGAGAAGAGGGAAGGGCAGAGAAAGAGGGAGGGACAGAGAGAGAAAGAGAATCCCAAGCAGGTTCCAGGCTATCTAGCTTGGAGCCCAACACGGGCTTGAACTCACAAACTGTAAGGTCATAACCTGAGCTGAAATCAAGAGTCACTTAACCAGCTGAGCCACCCGAGAGCCCATATGGCCATTTCAGAAAGCAATTTGGTGATACCAGATAAGGACAAAGATGATCATTCTGCAGGAGCTAGCGCTATGACTCCTGGATTTCTCCTCCACATGTACAAAAATGTTTATTTCAGCATTGTTAGTAATAGTAAAAAATAAACGAACAAAAACCTGCCATCAGGAGTCACAGTTTTCTGTGAACCCTCATACATATGTATCTTGATAAAAATCAACTTGCCATCCTATTAAACAGGGCCAGCCAACAGTTACTGAGGATTCAGATTGGTCCCTCAGGAGTGGAATGGGTTAGGAACACATGAAGGAATGTTATATTGCTGCTAAATAAATGAACTAAAGCTACATTTAGCAATATGAATAACATGCTTTAAAACATGTTAATTAAACGTTGAAAAAGGATAAATACAGCTGAATGACATGTATGAAAGTAGTTAAGTGAGATGATAGTACAAACTGTTCCGGAACACGTACTTATGTAGTAAAACTACAAACATAGGGACAAAAATGATGCAAAACAACTTCAGATAAGTTTTTACCTCTGAGGAGGGGTGAAGATGAAGGGGTGAAGCTCTCTCTATATAATCTTGTATGTCTATAAAAGAGAAAGAGATCAAACATATTGAAAACTGTGAACATCTACTAAATCTTGGTCATGGAAAGCAGGTCTGTTGTATTGTGTTCTGGGCTTTCCTGGATGTTTTATATTTCATATGAAATGTGTGATAATTTTTTTACAAAGGAAAGAAAAAGCAGAGGTGGGCAAGAGTTACGAGAAAGACTAAGCAGTGAAAGAAAGCAATCCCTCGCACTGAAAATCATTCATTATTTTTATTCAACAGGCATTTATTACAGATTTGCTATGTGACTTTTTTTTGTGCTAGGAATTTGAATGAAATCCTATTTTTTAGAGCCATGCCAGTGGTAATTGTACCAGTGTTATTTAATAGTGGAACACTATGCTTATGACTTCCACCAGCTGAAGTCAAACCCAGTAGGGATGCTTCGTTTTGCATAATACAGACCAGTCCAAGTCTTTAGTAACTGCTAGATTGTTCCTGTGTAATTGGATGGCTGCTGAATCTTTTAAGGACATACTGCTGTTCATTCACTCAGCTTCTTCCTCATCATTCAGTGAAAACTAAACCATCTGTTGTAACGAATATAAGGCTCTGCTCTAAATTCTATCTTCTGATTCCCCCTGCTAAATGCTGGTTGTCGTTTTCAATTTAAAAAAACACCATTATACTTTCCAATTCCTCCTTTAGAGCTTTCCCGTGAAGATCTCAAAGCACTTCATGCATTCAAGGGAAGCATTGCAATTTGTCCAGGGAATTCAGTAGTGTTAGCCCCATTTTATAGCCTGGACAATTGGAGATCCCAGAGAGTTTCAAGGTTCTGTGGCCATCATTTTGAAAGTGCCATTCAAGAAGCAAAGTATGGGCTGCTACTCTGAAACCTAAAATGTCAACACCGAGCAGTACTCTGTGGAAAAATATCAGAAAAATTTTCACAACAGTAGAATCTAACCTGATGGACTCTGTGTCAGCTGTAGTTGACAGGTTTTCCTGTAGGCTGTGGGTGGTCTCCAGGCAGCCGACCCTGGTGGAGCTGGCTCCTGAGCTGGAAGGGACCAAAGAGGGAGAGAGGTCCTTGGGAAAGAGAGGGCTGTGAATGGTGAGCTGGAGGTCAGGGAGGTTTCTCTGATGAAACTCAGTGTCAGAGTGGAAAACCTGGACCTTAGAAGGAAAGCATAAAACAAACTATTAATTAAGGTGCTAGTACTTACTTTTGTAAGAGAAAAAGGCAGAAAATCTCATTTGGGCATTGGAAATGGAAATTTTCACCTCAGTAACACAAAGTAAGGAGTTTCAAAATGAGTTAAGGAGTTCTGGTATTTTTGCTGTTCCCCTTTCCCCTTCCCTGGTTTCTTCTCCTCTTCCTTTCTTTCCTCCTTTTTTTTTTTTTTTTCAAAAGCCTCTCTCCACTTCATTAAAGACGATCCAAGATATTTGTTAAGAGACGTCCGTCTCAGGAGCCCCACCCTCTCAGTTCCCAAACCATGGGATGCCATCAGCCATAGTTCTCTCAGACCCAAGAACCACTCTTCATTGTGCTCAATTAAGAAATTCAGCTTTTTGTTTTCCACTGTCTGTGAAAACAGGACCTCAAACTCTTGGCAATCTGGGACATACCTGAGTCTTGAGCACTGAATCCAAATCACTGGTTTTACAAAAATGTAATCTTTTTATCATGTTTAAATGTTAGCCTAACAAACATTAGTTAGAATATATTAAAGTGTAAGATAATTAGTGGCTTCACCGTGTAAGCACAAACTTCTGAATTCTTAATGAAACAAATTTTTCATTCTAAATAACCAAACGCCACCCTTCTTATTTGAAGAATATAATAATGTAGTTTATACTCTAAATATGGCCACTTGAAAGAAATCTTAGGAGGTTCTGGCTTGCCCTTTTTATTGACAGATTCAGATCTCCGCTATATCAGGCCTATATCTTAAGTCTCTTTGTTAGGGACCAGCAATAAATTACCTGAGGTCAAGTTCTGTTTATACAGTGGACTGTTCTGAGAGAATTACCTTCTTGACTTAATAGCTTCCTTTCGGGTGACATTTCTCCCTGAAAGAAGACAAATTGTCTAAGGTCAGCCTGCAGATCAGCTCCGAGTGTAGGAGGAAATTGTAGTGGATCAGCCAAATTGCACCAGCTCTACCCACCAGGATCAGGCAGCACGCCGCCAGTCAGAGGCCGGCCCTGAGGGACCACAGCCCCTCAAGAGCAGAGTTTGCAAACCTTTCTCTCCGGGCTGGTCTCGAATTTTATCTCCCCACCCCCCTCTCCCCAATCAGCAATAAAATGGTTCAAAGCTGAATTGCTTTGAAAGCACTTTATTTCCCTCCATCTACTAAGGCTAATTGGGGAGTCTGAATGGGAAATGAAGGTGAGTCTGAGACTCAACTTGAGCTTGAATCTGTTTGGTTTCATCCACTGGAGTAATGGAGTAAACTCCAAATTGTCATTTTTACTAGAGGGGAAACTTTAGAAGTTAGAAGTGGACTCAAAGCAATTAATGGGTTTCAGGGCACTGAAAACAGAGTAATTTATTCTTAAAGGTGATTGCCTTCTACATGAAGCAATTCAAAAAGATAAATTCTCTCTTATTTACCTACAAAGGGTCTGGTGGCTTTGCCAAGTAAGTGAGTATTTTACTCCTCTTTAAAGGGAAAACACAGAGAAAGGGAGAAAAATAGAAATACGAGTCTCTTTTTAATTAAGCATTTTGTCCTTTGAAGTTATTCTGATTTTTTTCACATTGATGATGTAATTTATGTAAATAATCATCTATCTATGAAAGGAGTGTGTCTGTCAAAAGCTGAAATAAAAAACATCCGTCATTTTGAAGTGATTAACATTCTCCAGATGTTTAAATCATCAGATTTCAGGAGTTTCTCTTTGTTGTGATAATGATATAGTATCCAGAACAAGAATGTTTACTTTTTTGTATGGGTCAAACGCAGATTTTTCACAATCCTATTAAGGCATGCAGTTCATTGTAATTGTATGTGCAGATGAAAGCAGATTCAGTTATTATTATTCCCCTTAATTGTAAACTGCTGCTGGTAATTTTACTGTAAAGCTCAAACAAAAGGAGTGTACTTGAAAGGACCACCACTGCCCACTTATGTAATCAATTTATATATGTCAAGTTCGTACTGGGATGGTTATCCCCTTCTGTTACCAGACATGTGACATGCTACCACCCTGCAGCTCGGGGCACGCACGCACGCCGCTGGCTCCCTTTGCAGGCTGCTTGGAAATACAGTACATGTTGGTGATAATGTTAAATGACAGTTCCAAACGATTTCCCGTAGGCCGGTTTGACCCTTGAGTTCAGGGCAAAACAGGAATGGTTCCGCTTACCTACAAGGCCTGAGCATCCTCACCGTTGGCAGATTTCACTGGGAGGCTTGGAGAAGCTCCCTGGAGGCCCAATTACCCCTGTTAGGGGACCTATTGAAACATTAATGACATGTAGGCACTTCATTCATAAAGTTGGGCTCAACTCATGTCTAGCCTTACCCCACACACACCCTTGCTGGCTTCAGATCTGAAATGCTTGTAGGGATTTATTAAAACCTCTTGACTAGGGCACAAACTGACTACATGCTTATTATGTGCTACCTAAATGCATTCAAGGCTGAGAGGGGGGTCTTAAATCCCCATGTGCGCCGCTAAGTCTTGTAGAACTGCATTAAGAATAAGAAATACCAAATAATTTCCCAAGAACACTATACATTAGTAATAATGCCTCTGGCCTTTTTTGTCTGTTGAGCCCATGATACATATGTTCAGGAATTTAATGTGATGTTATTCCATCAACGGCCACACAATTCTACTCTTTTGAACATCAGAGAGATCTCTTGGTATCAACAGAGGGAGAACATGTCTTTCTTTACTGTTCTTACAAGAAATCAAAGCATTACAAGGGCTAGATGATGATGAGTCAGACATAGAATACCTTGTTTCTTACTGGACTGAAACCTCGGTAATCGGCTAATAATTAATAGTTACCATCTGCTATCCCTGTGCCCAACCTTCAAATCATTCTTCATTTGTATTTGAACACATGCATTCCTTTTAATCATTCCATGGCCATTTAAGTACTTTGATAAGCCTCGGGTCCCTAAAATGTTTCCAAATCATCCCCATCTGACATAGACACTTGAATTAGAACTTTATTAAAGAGGAAGTATGTATAATAAGCAACAAGGAGCTGTCACATAGGGCCAGGAATTGGGTAACTCTGGCTCTCTTTCTTGTTATATTTAAGCATCAAAGCAAGTGCCTGAACCAGTCTTGCCCCTCCCTTTTCTGAAGAATTTTCATATTCTCTTCTGTCACATAAAACTGAATGTTTCAAGCCTTCTCCTTTTGTGTCCTTCATCTTTTCTCAATCTACAATAATATCACTTTTTCTCCAAATTAGAGAAAAAGATTTACTTCCAGAATTTTATGCAACATTTTGATTTTGTTTCCTTCAGATAGCAAAAGGTCCAGATTTTTATGACTAAAAGAAAAAATGTGCAGAGAAGTCTGAGGATATTACAATACCATTTTCTACTCATCACATTACATTTACTACAACATCACTCTTGGCTTAATATTGATAGAGCTCATTGTATCTCTTTGTATCAAATTAAAATGAGAGGGAGATGGCTAACTAGGTCATTCCTGACTTTGCACCCCCTACTAGAAGAACAGCTGAGAACTATTCACAAACAAGACACCATTGAGAGAATTCTAGAACACAGGGATGAGACTGAAGAGCCCCCGCCCCCTGCTTCACAGAGATCAAGGCAGACTGCATTCGAAGGGCAAGAGAAGCCGCTAACGTCGTTGCCCATGCTGCCCCTCCCTCAGGCTAGTGCAGAACCACATGGAGAGATCTACCCTGAGCCTCTAGTGTTTTCAGTGGGAAAAAAGAGCCCAGGATGGACAACCTGCACTGCCCTCCAGCATTGTGAGTCAGTTTATAAAACCCCCTACTCTGATCTCCAGCCATGGAGATTGCAGAAGAATCTTTCAGGTCAAACGATTTCCAGTGGAATCAATCATCCAAAATAGATAATAATAGGTTCCACTTGCCCAAAGAGATTACCAGCAGATACCTCCAGAAACCAAAACTGAGCTGACTGATGATCTGTCTCTACCAGAATGAATCTATAAAATCTGAAAGAGGAGCCCAACTACTCAAATATGCAGATACCAATGTGAGGAATCAAGGATCATGAGATATCAGGAAAATAGGACACTACCAAAGGACAATGATAAAGCTCCAATAACTGCCTCTAAAAAACCAGAGATCTATTAACAGTCTGACAAAGAATTAAGAATCTTAAGGAAGTTTAGTGAATTATAAGAGAGCACAGATAGACAACTAAACAAAATTGGGAAAATAATGTGTGAACAAAATGAGAATCTTGACAAGGAAGTAGCAACCATGAAAAAAAAACCCAACTCTGAGAGTTGAACAATATAATAAATGAATTGAAGAATTCAATGAATGGTTTCAAAAGTAGGCTTGACCATACATTAGTAGTAACCAGTGACCTGGAGGATAAGATATTGGGAATTACCTAGTCAGGGAAGCAAAAAGAAGAAAAAAGTGATAAAGAATAGAGATAGTCTGTGGGAATTATGGGACACAAAGGAAAAAAAAACAATAGTCACATTATAAAGAAGCAGAAGAGAAATAGAAAGGGAGAGAAATTAGATTTTAAACAATAATGACTGAAAAGTTCCTGAGCCTGGGGGGAACAAATGGACATCCAGATCCATGAGTCCCAGAGGATCCCAAATAGGGTGAACCCAAGCAAGGCTACCACAAGATACATTCTAAATAAACTGTCAAAATTCAAAGACAAAGAATTTTAAGAGCAGCAAGAGAAAAATTAAGTTACATACAAGGGAACCTCCATAAAGCAACTGCAGATTTCTCCACAGGAACTTTTCAGGCCAGGAGAGAATGGGATGACATATTTAGAATTTTGGAAAAAAATAACTGTCAACCAAGAATTATATACCCCATGAGGCTGTCCTTCAGAAACAAAGGAGAGCTAGACTTTCCCCCCACCCCCACACACACAAAAAGCTGAGTGAGTTCATTGCCACTAGATCTGCCTTATAAGACATGCTAAAGAGAGATTTTTGAGTCAAAGTTAAAGAACACTAACATGATAAAAACATAAAAAGTGTAAATCGGACTGATAATCCTAAATATATATTAGATTCTGCAATATACGTGTGGTACATAATTTACTATAGTTCTAGTTTGAAAGTTAAAAACATAGATAGTAAAAATGACCATAACTACAGTAATCTACTACTAGTTACACAATATAAAAAGCATGTAAACTGTAATAGCAATACCTAAAATGTGAGGGAGAGGAGAGGTAAAAGTGTGAAGTTGATGAATTTTATTGAAGTTAAGTTGTTACCTGTTTAAAATAGGGTATTATGAGTTTAAGATATTTTATGTAAGCCTCAATGGCAATTACAAGGGACAATCCTGCAGTAATTACACAAGAGAACACGATAAAGAAGTCAAAGCATACTGATACCAAAAGACATCAAAACATAAAAAAAGACAGGAGGATAAGAAACAAGGAATAATAGATTAACAGAAAAACCAGAAAACAGTTAAAAATGGTAATAGTAAATCTTTCTCTATCAATACTTGAAACATAAACATTTAATTCTCCAATTAAAAGACATAGAATGGCTGAATGGACAAAAAAACAAGATCAAACAATATGCTGCCTATAAGAGACTCACTTTAGCCTTAAAAACACAATAGACTGTGAATAAAGAGATGTAAAAAGCAAATGGTAACCAAAAAGAAGCAAAGGTAGCTACACTTACATCAGAAAAAATAAACTTCAAACTAAAAATAGTAAAAAGAGACAAAAAAGATATTATATGGTAAAGAAGTCAATACATCAAGAAGACATACCAGTGGCAAGTATTTTTGCACTCAACATTTGAGTACCTAAATACAAAAAACAAAAACTAACAGAACTAAAAAGAGAAATACATAGTAATACAATAATAATTGAGGACTTAATACCCCATCTCAATAATAGATAGATTATCCAGACAGAGATTCAGTAAGGAAGCAATGGACTTAAACAATGCTATAGACCAAATGGATTTATACAGGGGGTTCTATCCAACAACAGCACACATTCTTTTCAAATGCAAATGAAACATTTTTTAGGATAGAACATGTTAGATCACAAAACAGTCCTAGCAAATTCAAGAAGATTGAAATCATACCAAGTATCTTCTCTGAACACAATGGCATTAAACAAGAAATCAATAACAAGAGGAAATCTGGAAAATTCACAGACACATGGAAATCAAGCAACATTATTCTGAACAACTAATGGAACAACAAATAAATTAAAGGGAAAATAAAAATTTTCCTTGAGATAACTGAAAATGGAAACACAATAGACTAGAACTTGTGGGATGCAGCAATAGCAGTTCTAAGAAGGAATTTATAGCCATAAACACCCACCTAAGAAGAAAAAATCATCCCAAATAAAAAACCTAATTCTATGCCTTAAGGAAGTAGGAAGAGAAGAACAAACTGGGCCCAAAGTTAGAGAAGAAAAAAAAATAATAACAATTAGAGCAGATATAAATGAAATAAACAACAGAACAATAGGATCAACCAAACTAAGAGTTGCTTGAAAAATAAAAAACACTGACAAACTTTTAGCTAGACTAACCAAGAAGAAAAGAGAAAGGGCCCAAATTAACAAAATTATAAATGAAAAGGAGACATTACAACTGGTAATACAGAAATTCAAAATATCATAAGCTGCTAGAGCAGCTATATAACTGGATAACATAGAAGAAACAGAAAAATTCTTAGAAACATGCAACTTCCTTATATTGAATAAGGAAGGAATAGAAAATCTGAATAGACCAAACACTAGTAAGGATATTAAGTCAGTATTTAAAGATCTCTCAACTGGGGTGCCTGGGTGGCTCAGTCAGTTGAGCATCTGACTTTGGCTCAGGTCATGATGTTACGGTCCATGGGTTCAAGCCCCGTATCAGGCTCTGTGTTGGCAGCTCTAAGCCTGGAGCCTGTCTTCAGATTCTGTGTCTTCCTCTCTCTCTGACCCTCCCCTGTTCTTGCTGTCTCTCTTTCTCTCTCAAAGATAAATAAAACATAAAAAAATTTTTTTAATCTCTCAACAAAGAAAACCCCAGGACCAGATAGGTTCACTGGTGAATTTTACCAAACATTTATGAAAGAATTAATACCAATCCTTCTCAAACTCCTTCAAAAAATTTAAAAAGAGGGAACACTCCCAAACTCATTTACAGGGCCAAAAAGTTAAAATGAGAATATTACTTAGAAAGGTGAGAATAGATCTCTAGGAGGCAATACAGCAGGAGACCCAGATGAACTTGTTCATTATGACATCGATACCATATTAAACACATTTCTTGCCCCAAACCTTTAGGTATTCTTTCTTCAGCTTTTGAGGCTTTTTAATTAATGTAGTAAATTAATGTCACCATAGGCAAATCTGTTTTCCTTCATTTCCTTGATATAAAAAGTGTGATGTTCAATTAGAGATCAAGTATTTTTAAAATTTCAGTGTGAGTGGCTATAGCCTGTTGACAGAATATTTTTGGTGCTTTTTTATGCAAATAAATCTAACAAAATCTTCCCCTCTCTTGTCTCTTACTGTCTTTCCCTTCCTCCTCTCCTTCTCCTTTCTTCTTCCCACTATATATTTTCCTTGGTATAGTGCTTACACATCCCCACTGACTCTTCCTCCTTCACCTATATTGGACCTAATTTGTTTCTATTATCGTACATAAACCCATAAAGCTCTGAGCTTTAAGTTCATGTTTTCATTCCCTGAATCACTCATATTCCATTTTTAAATTAGTAAATATCCACTAGCTATTATAAAATCCAAACTCTTTTGCTTGATCTTTACAAAGTTTTCCATTACTTCACCCTCTCAGAATGCATCTCTAGGTATAAATTATGTAATACTCATAGATTTCAATAACTATAGATATGTATATATATATACTAATACATATAGATGCAGATACATATGCAAATCCATGTACTCCCCAGCCCTGTACACCGAGAGGGCCTGGGAACAGTGACACACCAGTAACAATGAGTATATCTACCTCTAACATCTTGGCTTTTAAACCCGGTTCTCCAACAGAGGGAACCAGGGCTTCTTGGAGAAATGACTGATTTCAGGACTGGGGCAAAGAAAGTAAAAGATGAGCTCAGAGCACATTGTGACAGAAACCAAAGACGTACTCAGCGAATATTGAGAGCATGCCAAAACACACACAGAAACCCGCTTGAATAAGCTTCCACTGCTGAATAGGAAACAAACTAAGCACCAAAATAAATAAAATTATTAATGAATTATAATAAAAACAGGAAACCACGAATCTTTAGTGATATAAATTAAAAAATTAGAGTTTGATGAAGAACAGGATATTTACATGGTCCCAAAATATCTCCCTATAAACATACTTCTTAATTACCAAGGAGAGAAGAATGTCTCTACATTGGACAAACCTGGGAGACACAACCTAATAAAATGATTAGAATGAACATCATTGTAATGTTGGCAAATCAAAATCATGAGCTACCCGATATGATGCAATGAGAAAACATGATCACTTTTAGATATTCCTGCCACAGATGCTTAGCCAGAATGTAACCATGAGGGCACACCAGACAAACACTATGGGGAGACACTTCTACAAAATTACTGGCTTAAAAACTTCACAAGTGTCGAGATCGTGAAAGTCAAAGGAAGACTAAAGAAGTATTCCAGAACAAATTAGATGAAAGGGACATGAGAACTAAATGCAACATGTGATTCTGAATGAGATTTATTTTGCTACAATATGCATTTTGGAGACATTTAGTGGAAATTGAATGGGGTCAAGGAATAGATGGTAGTATCAATGTTATTTTTATTATTTTGATAGTTTTATTGTAGCTACGTATAAGAATGCTCTCATTAGTAGGAAATGTACCCTAATGTATTCTTGGGTGTTGGGGTAACATGTTGACAAGTGACTCTCAAATGGATTAGGAAATCAAACTTTTTTTACACAGAACGTATCCTATGCCTTTTCTGTAAGTCTGAGACTGTTTCAAAATTAATACAATTTTTGTAAGTAAAAAGAAGAGAAAAAAGTTACTTGTGAGTCCCTCCTCTAGAGAGATATAACCATTGGTTACCTTGGCTTATAGCTTCCCAGCCTTTGTTTCTGTGTATGTAAATATTAAATATTATTTTATCATTTATTGTTTTAGTGAATCTGATCATACCACTGTTAATATTTTATAGTTTTCTTTCTTTACTTAATAATAAGCATGAGGATCTTCTCATTTCATTTAATGTTTTTATTACTAAATAATGTAAAATGTCTGCTAGCATTTCATCATTTGGATTATAACAATTTACATAACCAATTTCTTGTTTTAGAACATTTAGGTTTTCTTTTTTTTTAAGTTATAATATTATTTTACTGCTACATTAGAAATGAAAATAAACTGTGAGAAGGTGCAAACACATGCCACTTCGTGAATATTATAGAGCAATGGAGGTGCCCAGTTGTAGAAGGTTAAAAGTGGCTCATCCTACTGAGGGGTCCCTGGCTGGCTCAGTAGGTAGAGCATGTGACTCCTGATCTTGGGGTCATGAGTTTGAGCCCCATGTTGGGTGCAGAGATTACTTTTCAAAAAGGTGTTTATCTTGTTTTGAGCACTCAAAACAAGATAAACACATGAGTCATTCATGGCGAGAACTTTGACAGCACGTGCCAGGTGGAGTTTATGCACCAATGGAAAGTTTAAAAGTTTAACCTAAGGGAACATGAGCTACCCCTGACCTCCTAGCCAGGCAGTATGGGCGAGAAGACATCAGGAGGTCCTTAAAATCTCTACAAACACATAGGTTTACAAAAACACAAGTTCGAAACCAAAATACTCAGACAATGTTGAAATTGCTCTTGGGAGGAAATTCCCATTTTACGAGTGTTTGAACAAACTTTCTCCTGCTGGATAATTTCCTTTGAGGGAAGAGTATTTTTTTTCTTTAGTTTTAGTTTTCATCAGTTTCAATCTGTCAAACCTCTCCACTTCAGACAAGTCTGGCTCTTCACTCATCTTGACTAAAAGAAAGACTGAAGAATTGAAGACCAACGAATGGCCGACCACTGGACTAACTCTGTTCTGTATCCTAGACCAAGTTAACCTTCCTGCACAGTTGGTTGTTTTCAACTCACTTCTGATTATCTCCATGTGGAAATTTATAAAAATAAAATTTCTGAGCTGAAGAATACGCATAATTTGGGGGTTTTCAAAGCATATTGAAAGTCATCTTTCAGAAAAGTTGAACCAAGTTACAGTGCTATTATCTAACATTAGTGGCCATTTTTCCACAAGCTCACAGATGGTGATTATTACAAACCATTTTATGTTTTAGCAAACATTCCAAATAAAATATAATCCTAATTTTCATTTTAATTTTGAATAGATTATACATCATGTTTGTCATTTGTATTTCTTCTTTTGGAAATTTTCCTTTGCTTATTTTCTGCAATAGTATCCTTTTCCATTGAATATATTTATACATTATCTTTATGTAGAATGATATTAACCCTCTTTCTCTTATTTATCATGTGGGTATCTTCTTTTCCATGTATATTGACATTATTTCTGTTTTCATTATTCTCAGAAAACAAAAACCTTCTCAATTGTGATTTGTCTTTCAGTTTTTTTACATTGCCAAATGTATTTATTTTATTTAAAATCAAGCTTAGAAATGCATTTACCACCTGATGATCATCTATTTATATATATTCATCTATTTATATATTTTAAAAGTTATTTAGTCTGGAATTTCTTAAATATTCATTGTGAAGTAGGGACATAACTCTTTATCAAAAGATAACATTGTGACAACAACAGAACTACAATGAACTCTGCTTACTTTGGTCTGCTCCTGGTCTCTGAGGCTCTCTCTCAAACCAATATAGGGCTTGTTTAAGGTCTAGTTTCTTGGAGCAGGAGGAGAAGCAATCATCATGCTCTAGAAATAGAGTATGCCTGTAAAGTTTGGGGGGAGGGGACTCAATCAGGTATAATGAATCCTTCCACATCATGGCCCTTGTAGTTTTTGTTTCTAGTCTCTATCTTGAAGAAATAAAAATCTAAGCTTTTTATAGTAAAGCAGAGCTTGTAGAATTGCAATAATTTTTTAAAAGAACACATCTGTTCGATAAAAATGTCTGTAGTACTAAGAGGCAAAGGTATCTTGTATATCTGAAGTATGTTGAAAAATCAGTAATCCACTCTGGAAAACAGTGTGGAGGTTCCTCAAAAAACTATCAGTAGAACTCCCCTATGACCCAGCAATAGCACTGCTAGGGATTTACCCAAGGGATACAGAAGTGCTGATGCATAGGGACACATGTACCCCAACGTTCATAGCAGCAATGTCAACAATAGCCAAATCATGGAAAGAGCCTAAATGCCCAACACCTGATGAGTGGATCAAGAAGATGTGGTATATATATATACAATGGAGTACTACATGGCAATGAGAAAGAATGAAGTCTGGCCATTTGTAGGAAAGTTGATGGACCTCGAGGGTGTCATGCTAAGTGAAATAAGTCAGGCAGAGAAGGACAGATACCATATGTTTGCACTCATAGGTCTAACAGGAGAACAGGGGAAACCTAATGGAGGACCATGGGGAGAGGAGGAGGGAAAGAGAATTGGGGAGAGAGAGGGACGCAAAACCTGAGAGACTATTGAATATTGAAAATGAACCCAGGGTTGGAGGGGGAGGGGGATGGGTAAGGGAGGTGGTGGTAATGGAGGAGGGCACTTGTGGGGAAGAGCACTGGGTGTTATATGGAAACCAATTTTCAATAAACTATTAAAAAAAAAGAAAAATCAGTAATCAGTTTTCCAATAACTTATATCCAAATGAAGCTTTGGAGGCTGATTTCTAAAACAAGTTAGGATAACAAGAATTAAGATTAACCCTTTTCGAGTCTAGATGGCGCATTATTTTCTTCCTTAAATTTGTTTTTTATCAAAGCCTATTCATGAATAAAAAGTCAAACACTGATAATAACAAACACGGTAGTCTTTTTGCCGAACATTTCTGATTCTCTCCACTTTTGAGTGCATGATAGGATTGCATGTTTTTGGTTTTCCTTAGAGTCGCATGGAGCCAGTGAATTGTCAGCAGAAAAGGGGTGTGTCACTTCCCGGCCGGAGACTTAATGATGAAATTGAGACTCTCCAGAGCTTTCTTCGCTCTGGTACAGTGCCTGGCAACATTGAAAATGGTAGCTGCTCCATTAGCCTGGATCTATGAGAATACAACAAACAGGCTGCTGCTGTCGGCATCTAATGTAAGTGATACATAAATATGCGTGCTTATAGCCACTGAGATCTTGAGTTTTTTGTTTTTGGAAAATACCCTAGTCTATCATAACTGATATAATGTTTGTGATGTATTATTTTTATTCTGTATTACTTATCACAACTGTTTAATTGTGGCTATTTACTTTCATTTTATTATTTTATTTTAGTTTGTGTTATTTATTTATATTTATCAGTTTATCACTATAATTATTATAATCATAGTAAATGGTTCTTATTATGTTCCAGGCACTTTCTAGTGCTTTACATGTGTTAATTCATTTAATGTTTAAAATTATTCACTGAGATAAGTACTATTATTACTCCCTTAAATTTTTTTTTTAATGCTTATTCATTTATTTTTGAGAGAAGGAAAGACAGAGCACGAGCAGGGTAGGGGCAGAGAATGAGGGAGACACAGAATCCAAAGCAGGCTCCAGACACTGAGCTATCAGCACAGATACTGATGTGGGGCTCGAACCCACAAATCGTGAGATCATAACCTGAGTTGAAGTCAGATGCTTAACTCACTGAGCCACCCAGGTGCCCTTATTATTCCCTTTTTATACAAGATGGAACTGAGGAACAAGGATTAACTTGTTCAAATAAGTAAGTGGTAGGACTTAATTTTGAACCCAGGCAGTTCTTCCCAGAAACCAGCATCTTAACCACTGAGGCAGTTCTAAATGCTTCCTTAGTTCTCTATCGTTGTGGAACTAGTTACTGAAACTTAGTGGCTTAAAACAACACCTACCTATTATCTCACAGCTTCTGTAAAACAGGTGTCATGCCTGATTCTCTGCTGGATTCTCTGCTTCAGGATCTCAGCAGCCTACAATAAAGGCGATTGGCCTGAAGCCTTGACTGGGGAAGAATTCACTTCTAAGTTTTCAGGTGTGTTGGCCAAATTTCTTTACAACTCTATGGTTGAGGAATTTGGCCGTTTGGTGGCTGTAGGCTGGTGGCTGCTCTGCTCTGGGAGGCTACCTGCAATTCCTTGTCATGTCAGCCTGTCCATAGGCATTTCACAGCATGGAAGCTTATGTCTTCAAAGTCAGCAGCAGAGTCTCTGCAGTGCATGGTACCAAGATGAAGATATATATGTATGTGTATGTATATTTATGTGCATGTATATATGTGTGTATATTATAATGTAACATCGAGTTATCAACTTAACATAGGAGTGACATCTTATTACCTTTACCATATCACTTACTTGCTTATGGAAGTGTCAGCCTATCAGTATCATAATACTTTGCCATATGATACACTCTAATCACGGGCGTGACATCCCACCACCTTTACCGTATTCTACTTGTTAGCAGGCCAACATCCCACTCATACTCAAAGGGAGGGGATTATATAGGGTGTGAAGCACTGGATGGTGGTCAGGCCAAGGTCTGTCCACTATAGATGGCAAGAGAAAATGGAAGTGGAAGGACAAATAAAAAATATTCATGATGTTTTCCAAACACTATAAATATAGAACTCCATAGAAAGGGAAATGGCATTCAAAGAATAAAAAGGGGTCTTGGATATTAAGCATATGATTGAAGTTTTTAAAATTAAATTAATTTCTAATTAAATTTTAAGTTTAAATTTAAAAACTTTTAATTAAAATGTGATTGCAGAATTTTTTAAAAAATCCTCCATCATATTTTTAATATCAAAGGGCCTTTCTTCTTTGATTATTCCTTCTTTTTATAGAATTTTGTGCATATAGCATGACTATCTTATCTCCTTTTATCTCAAAGAATTTTAGCAATTGTTATATTTTTCAATATTTCTCCTTCCTGCTTAGCTTTGATTTTTCTAAGTTTCTTTTATCTGTTTTTCGGGGGTCTCAATCTTCCATTTTAGGCACTTGCCTCAGAGTTCTAGTGATTGTTAACCATAAGCTTATATTTAAGAATGTGGAATTAAAAGGCTGAGTGGCAGCGCTGTGACTGTGGGGATGGTTTGCCCACTGCATTCTTCTCCGTAAGGTGATGTCATTGGGTACTTTCACATACCCTCCGTCGTTAACATTTTGGGGTCTACTTTCTTGACTGATCAGTTCCAGAAAAGATTCTTTCAGTCATGTGTGTGGAGGGCATATGTTTAGTGGTACACATTTGGGGAGCTGAGAGATGGCAGGAGCCTAGAGACCTCAAGATTAAGTGAGTAATTGTACTCTGGATCCCTGAAATGTACCCAGGATCCCTGTTTGGAGAACAAACATGTAGTTCTTCAAAATTTTTTAATGTTTTTTATTTTTGAGAGACAGAGATAGACAGCACAAGCAGGGGAGGGGCAGAGAGAGGGAGACACAGAATCCAAAGCAGGCTCCAGGCTCTGAGCCAGCTGTCAGCACAGAGCCCGACGCAGGGCTCGAACTCATGAACCATGAGATCATGACCTGAGCTGAAGCCGGAAGCCGGACGCTTAACTGACTGAGCCACTCAGGTGCCCCCAAACCTGTAGTTCTTCAGCTGAGTGGAGTGTAGAAAGGAATCTGAGAAATTAACTGTCTTTGATTACCTCCCCCAATTTCTAGCCCCGCCTTCAGAGGTAGAAATGCTACCAGTTCTTGAGGACTCTTCAGGGTTCCTGAGTGTAAATCCTGTTATCTATCAGTTTTTCCCACTGAAGAGCTTAAGGTGCTATTTTCACAAATCTTCAAATGTCAGTTAACACTCAGCCACTTGTTTTCTAGCTTCTGAAGTTGCTGCTGCTGCCTCCTTTCCCATTCTCTTTGTCTCTGTAATTTGTCTATTTAAAAACAAACAAACTCAATAGGTTTCAGGGAAGAATTAAATCCAAATAGGTGCATTCAATTCACCATTTTTAACCTGAAGTGATGCTCTCAATTTACATTCTTGATTTCATACAATATCAAATTTTATATTCTATCATATTTCTGACAATTTCATTTTTTTTCTCTAGAAATGACAAGATTTTACACTGGGATATCATCACTCTCCTCCCCTCTGTCTGAACCAAACTTCTAACATGTTCAAAAGAGTCATCTTTCTTAGACCCACCCCCATACTGAGGAACTTACTCTCTTCCTGATCAACAAAGAATTACTGGGATCTATAGCTTGTGTATCAGGTATCTTACTACATTGAAGACAGCTGGTCCTTTAAAGGAGAGTTGACAGGCATGCTGTATGGAGAAATGGCCAAAGCAAAACCCCTCTTGTTTAGGATCAGAAGAACTAACTTTGAGTCCTGGGTCTTCTCGGAGCCTAATTTTTTGTTCTTAAAAGAGAATAATACTATTTATTTCACAAAGTTGCTGTGAAGTTTCAAAGAATAGAGGTAAAGTGTGTAGGAGAGGTAGATTTCAAGTTTAAGATGGCAGATTCAAACTGTACCAGAGAAATGTGTAACTTAAGAAAAAAATAATAACAAAATCATCAGTAAACTTCAAAATCTAGCAACTGTGAATAAGAACTACATTCTGAAAAGCCTTGGCTCCCAAACAACACATCCTGTTTAAAGACCAGTTGGGTAACTAAAACAAAATGAGCCAAAGCTTGAGGGTGATTCGCACACATGAATGGCAAATCCCTCCCTCCAAGTAGTTTTGTAAGCCCTATGGAAGATGTTTAATAAGATCTTAGAAAAGAGCTAATGGTCAGATATTACAGGAGTAATAAACAGATCAGAATAAAGATGGTGGAAGGTAGCAGTGGTAGTCTGAAAGATGATTAAGTTTTGGATATAATTCGAAGGTAAAGTATACAAGATTGGATGTGAGTATGAGAGAAATAATACAGTCAAGGATAATCTCAAGTTCTTTTGATGTGTAGAACTGAAAATATGGAATTGTCACTAGTTGAGCTAGGCAGGATTGCAGGAAAATAGGTTTAGGTAGGTGGGTGGGAGAGATAAGAAACTTAGTTTTGGCCATGTTATGACCAAATGTCTATTAGACATTTAAGTAGAATTGTCAAGTAAACAGTTGGATATGTAGGTGTGACATTCTGAGCAATATGAGATAGACATATAAATTTGAAAAGCATCAGAATGTGTGTGTGTGTGTGTGTGTGTGTATTTGTATATATGTGAATGTATGTGTGTCATGGGATTGAGTGTGTCATGAATTTAAAAATGAAGGCAAAAAGAGAGGCACTCTGGAGTGCCTGGATGACTCAGTCGGTTAAGCGTTGGACTTCAGCTCAGGTCACGATCTCACAGTTCTTGGGTTTGAGCCCCATGTTGGCTCTGTGCTGACAGCTAAGAGCCTGGAGCCTGCTTTGGATTATGTGTCTCCCTCTCTCTCTACCCCTCCCTGCTCACACTCTGTCTCTCTCTCAAAACTAAATAAACAAAAAAACATATATATATATATATATATATAGAGAGAGAGAGAGAGAGAGAGAGAGAGAGAGAGAGAGGTACTCTGTACCTAAAGAAACAAAGTGATAATTAAAACTTCTGTGAAATCAATGGATAAATTATAAAGGACAAGAAACAGAATAATAATTGCTGAAAATTAAATTGCTCACATAATAGAATTATTTAGAATTATAAAAAATACAGATAAAGAGAGATTAAAGCAATTAGGGGGGGACAATTTGTAGGTATGCAAGATAAAGACAATCCAACATATGGGTCATTAATTTGCTAACAGTAGAGACCCAAGTAGAACAACTGAACATTATAGTAATATAAACACGTTTGTTGAGTAAACGAATATTTGAGTTGGATCAGTAAAGATTTTATACTCTGTTACTCTGTTTCCTAGTTTGAGTAGTACACATCGTTAGCACGCCTAATGTAGAGCTTTCATTTATTTAAAGCACTACTTTTATGTCAATATTATATAGGGTCAAATTTGTTACAGGTAATACAGAAAAATCTAGTGGGTGTTTTTCTCATTTTATTTTGTTTCGGCTGTTGAAGAATTCTCCACAACCCAATGTAAAACCTATTTGTTGATGTCCATGTTATAAATACTTGAGCTAATAGTGCTCTTGCATTTCTTTTTCTACCAGTTAAGTATTGTGTTTACTCAGATTCCGTTTTGTCCCCGAACTGATAATGGCAACAATACAGTTAATACTAATCCCCTAACTTAATTGAATATTATATGAGCCCATAAAATACAAGAGTAAAGGAGCATTATTTTTTCCTCTGAGCACAAGGTTGGGAGGTCTCTGATTTGGATATACAAGGTTGTAAGAAACCATTGCTGTCTACCTAATTACCAAAGACAAGCTGGATAAAATTTAGAAACCACTGTAGAGCTGAGAACACAAAGAAACCTTAATTAACCATATTCCAGAAAATGACATGCCTTCATAGAAGAGAAGAGACACGCGGCTGTTTTCATGACTTTTGGAAAGCGAGGAGAGGAAGATAAGGATAAGGAGAATATAATCAAACTTTCAAAGGACTTTTAATGGCTACCAACGGGCAGGCATCGCAGCTTAGAGTTCCGCAGAGCACAGCTGCAGACAGATGGGCACCCACCCACCTACTCTTTTCCGAGGCCTTCATGCAGTGCTTGGGGTCGTATACCAAAGCCTGAGGGCAGAGCGGGAGCGCTGGGCAAGCACAAGGCAGGCAGCCAGCGGAGAACAGAGGGTAAGGCAAGAGCACTGAAGAAACCCCTTCAAGGCAGTCTGCAATTTCAGTTGGAGTGAGGCAGGAGAGCTAAGAGAGAGCTTTCCAGGGCATTCTGGACCTTCACAGAGAATAAGCAGCTACCTTTGAAGTTGGCAGCAGGGCATCAGGGACTAGAAAGATTTCAGGTGCAAATATCCTGAAGCAGGACTAGAGAGCAAAGAGAACTTCTAAGCAATTCCAAAATCTGACATCCTTGCTGTATGGAGAGAGAGAGCGCTCCCATAGTTCGGAAAACTGAAGGCAGTGCTAAAAGGTGTAAAGGGATCTCAGGAGTTTCCTCAGTGCTCAGAGCCTATCTCCCACTGATGGAAAAATCTCAGTCTCATCCTCAAAACATTTAAAGCCAGTTGTGAGTTGGATCAAACTAATGCTGCAAAAAAGACCAAATCTACCTCGACCACAAGGATCCCCTCCCCATTCAAGCATGATAGCAGAAAAAGGGGTGTGTGCTCTTTTCTAAAAACAAATATTATTTACTTTATTCTCTAGCATTCTTTTAGTAAAAAAAAATATCTGGAATACAATAGAATTTTACAAGATATATAAACAAGAAAATGTTTTTAAGGGAGGAAGCAGTCAGTAGAAGCAGACTCAGAGATGAGCAAGTTGTTGGAATTATCCGAGCAGGACTTTAAATAACAATAATGCAAATACTAAAGGATCTAATGGAAAAAGGTAACAAAAAAACATGCACGAAGAAATGAGACACAGACACAGAAACTATAAAATAGAGCCAAACCTGGGAAAGAGGAACAAATCTGAGTACTATGTAGCACTTAGCTCTTATGCCCAAACAAATCCCATGTAGAGAGGGCTGTAACTTAGAAGGAGGAAGAGGAGAAGGGAGAGGGACAGTGATGTTTGGTGTAACACTATGGTACCTAACAGACGCAGCATTGAAGGTCAGTAAATGTGTTAACACTCCATGGGAACATAGAACAGTAAATATCTCAAGATCACTCACTCAGTTTATTCATGAGAATCTAGTTATTGTGGGGACTCCCAAGCACATGTCCTGAGGACTTTGCAGGGCTCTGGGGCCTTGCAGAGCACATGTAGGCAAAAAGAAAAGGCAGTGGTGCCTGGATGATTACTGTTAATATTATTCCAGCTGTAAAATAGGTTGATGAGGCCTGCTCGAACTCAGGTTTTGATACATTATAACAAATCAATCTCCTTTCTTCCAGAACTTTCATGACAGGGAAAGTGGTTTATTTCCTTCTGTGTATAAAGTTGCTCAGTTGATAGAACACATTCACTTAAGAGTTCAAAGAATATTCACCTTGTTTTAGTGTAAGTCCTATTGATCTAAACCACAGGTGTTCTACTAACGTTCCCATTTGTTATTGGGAGAAATCAACAGTCTTTCTCTCCTTTTGTTTGGCATTCTTTTTTCCCCAGAGAACAGCTTACTATGTGAGGCTATGCCTTTTCTATTTCCACTTCATAACAGCTACCAGGAGTTATTTTAGTTACCCGACATTTATCTAGACATAGTCTTTTTCTAAGTTCACCTGTTTTTATTTCTAGTGAAACTTGATTATACTTAATAGACTTTTCTATTTTAATTAATTACTAATTTGCACTGTATTTCAACTCTACTGGGCTGATAACAATCAATAGTTTTAACTTCCACCAGCCTTTAGTTCAGGTTTAAGTGTATTGATTTGAACAAGTATGCAACCTTGTCAAAAAATGGATTAATAATGAATAAATGCTTAAAGTAAAAATGGATTCACAGTGTCCTTAAGACAGTAATATTCTTAGTAATATTCTTAAGACTCTGTAACGTTAATAATGAAAAGCCACTTTTTAAAAGGTAATACAGATGACACATAGTACTAAGTATAAACGTAATACAGATAATGACTTGCCTCTAGTTATGTGCAACAGAATCTGATAGGAATATTTAAGCCATTCAAGCTTGTGATTTTTAACACTATATTTGCAACAACACGCACATCTAGAAGATAAAATCTAACAATGGTAGCTACTGAATTCTTAGTTATGTGTATCCAGAGTTTTGGTTTAAAAAAAAACACTGACGGTTACTATATAGTCAAATAAGAATACTCCTCAATATTTGTGCAAGTGTATGTGCTTTGGGGGGCTAAATTCATACTGGTACAAAGGTGGGAATGAAATGAGAGAGGCATCTAGGAGTATATCTTATTTATGATACGCAACAAATGCCAGATAAAAATCTGGACTTGCAAAGTAAGCCTCTTAACAGTTGATTGTTTAATTTTCAAAAGCATTCGCTGCTGGGCATTTTTAAAGTGCAGGTCGTGCACAGTATTACAATGGTTGCCACTTTGATTACTAAAAGCAAGGTGTATGCACTCCAGCCATACCTACAAACAGGTTCTAGGTTTGCCTCACAGGCAAGTTTCTTTTATTTTCTTTTTTTTCTCCCCCTCTCCCACAAGGAACTTTTAAACAGATGGATTTGTTGCCAGCAGTGTTATTCACATCCCTACCAAATTTGTCTGTAACAGTTGGCATTTAGCAGTGGTTGTAAAGTTGCTGCTGCCACTAATCACTAATGTGGGCGCGCCTGGGAAGAAAACATCTCACAAATGAGGTAATGCAAGTGGCCCTGGGAGCACCAAGTTCAGGGTCTCCTGCCTGATAATAAGCTTCTTGCTTATCTTCCACATTTACTCAGAGGTAGAAGCACAAGGAGTGGAATTTGTGGCTTCAGGTTCAAAGCCATTGGTGACTTGGGCAGGGCTGAATTTTTAATTTCTGTGATCCTAGGTAAGAAAAGATTCAAATGACCCACATAAAGTTAACAATGAAGAGTTTAAAAGAACAAAAAACAAAAAGTTGTTCTTTTGAAGTGAAAATTTTCAGATTATTTTAAACTAAATGAATTAGAAAAACCATGTCTCCTTATAATGACTCAAATATAATTATTGATTTTGTGTTTAAACTTCTACTTTTCTTTTTCTCTGATTCCTTAAGCAATTAAATTCAGAATTAATTTAACTCCATTAAGAGTTCAAAGGAGATTTGCTCACAATGGAAAACTTTTGTGCTTCAAAGACACTATCAAGAAAATGAAAAGTCAATCCACTGGAAGAAAATGTTGGCAAATCATATATGCAATAAGGGATTTGTATTTAAAATTCATAAACAACTCTTAGAGGTCGATAAATAGAAAACAACCTAATTTAAAAATGGGCAAAGGATTTGAGGAGACATTTCTCCAAAAAGGTATGCAAATAGGTAATAAGCACATGAAAAGATTGTCCTCATCATTGGTCACTGAGAAATACAAATCAAAACCACAATGAAACCAATTTTTCGCCCACTAGAATGGCTATAATAAAAAAGACTGACAGTAACAAGTGTTGAGAAGAATGTGGTGAAATTGGAACTCATACATTGCTAGTGGAAATGTAAAATAATACAGCCATTTTGCAAAACAGTTTGGCAGTTTCTCTTTTTTAAACTTTTTTTTTTAAGTTTATTTATTTTGAGAGAGAAAGAGCATGCATATGTGTTTGGGCATGAGTGGGAAGTGCAGAGAGAGAGAGAGATTGAGAGAGAGAGAGATTGAGAGAGAGAGAGAAAAAATCTGAGGCAGGCTCTGTGTTGTCAACACACAGCCCCACATGGGCCTTGATCTTATGAACTGTGGCATTATGACCTGAGTTGATATCAGGAGTCAGATGCTTAACTGACTGAGCCACCCAGGCAACCTGGCTAGGCAGTTTAAGTTAATCATAGACTTACCATATGACTCAGTAGTTCTACTCCTACTCCCAAAAAATTGATAACATAAAACCACACAAAATTTGTACACAAATGTTTGTAGCAGCATCAATAACAACATCCAAAAAATGAAAACAACTCAAGTATCTCTCATCAGATGAATGGACAGACAAAACGTAGTATATCTCTACAATAGAATACTAGTCATCCAAGAGACACCACACTGCAACATGGATGAACCTCTAAATCTCAAAAACATCTCAGTAAAAGAGCTTGATGTAATAAAGCACATATTGTTCTATCTATATGAAATGTCCCTGAAAGGCAAACATTTAAAGACAAAAAGTGGATTATTGGTTGCATACGGCCTGGAGTAAAAGTTAGGGTGATTGTTAATAGGCACAACGTCTCCTTCTAGGATGATGACAACATCGTAAAATTAGATTCTATATATTCACTAAAACTCATTTAATTGTGCATTAAAATGAGTGACTTTTATGGTGGTTGGTAAATTATATCTCAATAAAGCTGATGGGAAAAATTATAAGCTCTAACTCAGATCTTGAGGGAAATACCACTTACCAGATGGTATTCTTGATTTTGGTGAGCTTCACTGTATTGTACAAGTTTAGTAAGACCCAGACCTGAACAATGAATTTAGAAAAATGCAAGTTTGGTATTTATTTTATGGAAGTTATCTGGGTGCTTCGTTTGGGGGAACAAGAGCAGAACGGGGGTGATAGGACTTATGCTTTTACATGGACATTGTTATTTGATGATGACTGACCGGATCCAGGAAGGTGCCTGAGATGATCAGCTAATTCCAAGTGTGCGAAGCTCCAGTTTCTTCCGGGAATTCTCTAATGAGTTTCAAGGAGTAAGATGCACTGAACTTAACTCCTGACAAAAATATTTCCTGACTGTTGACAACAAGAATAGATTGTCTTAAATTAGAGGATGTATTAAGTAATTTTAAACCTGACAAAACAGGACTCTGATTTCAAGAGCTTTTAATAGCATCTTTCTCTAGACCTTAAGTATGGTGAAAAGCTTGTGAAATGCCTCCAATACAAAAGCAAAGGAAAAAGCCCTTACGTCGATATCATTTCCCAGAGAACAGAACTATGCTAGTGCTCAATAAAGTTAAATGTGCCTTCAATGCTTCCGTGTCTGCTTGTACCCCTATACCTGTTTTGTTTTTCCTGGTGGGAAAAATAGAGAAACAGAAAATATGGTCTAACTAGTTTCAAGTCTCTGTCCAAATTTATTTATGAAGTGTAGAGGTCCGAGTTCCAGCATGATTGTTATTTCGAGTGAAAAAGTTTTCTCTGAAAATGTAAAATAGGCACACGTTAAGAAGCCAAATGTACGTTAGGTACCTGCTCCCATCCTCCACTCTCCCCCTCATTTTTTCAAGGATATATTCTGCATGATGGAGGCTAAAAGGTGGCAGCTGTGCCAAAGTAGTGGACCCTAAATCGCTGAGCAAAAATGAGAGAGGAGAGGCTCTGATTGCTCACAGTACAGAAGTGAATATGGCTCTCAACCACAAATCAAGCGAACTGAAAAAAAAGGCCCAATCAAGGCAGTAATGGCCTCCACTTCACAATCAGACAAGTGCTTCTTACTTGAAAAATCCTACCATTTATAGCTGATTGCTAACCCTGGCCTCATTTCTAATCTAAAGGGCGAGTAATAATTTGGAAAAGGAATTATAACAACTTCCCAACAATTTAGCAAATTGTTATTATTTCAGGGGGAGGGGAGGGGGTCGAAAGGAGTTGCTTTTGTAACATGTTTCTCTTGTGGGCTACCATTTGTACGACATCAAATCCCATTGCTTCCATGCTAGAATAGCAACTAAAATATATGGGAAATATGTGTCTTTTTAATGGTGATATTTTATGCCATGTTACATATTTCAATACAAAGTTATGGGTCTCTGAAGAAAATGGGAGGAAGAAAGGGTGTCAGTTCTTTTGTACACATTTACCTACAATATTCCCAAATAAGTTTGGGTGAATGTCCTTGAGCATCACTGTTTTAGAGGGGATTTGACCTTTTGGAGAATTTGGCTTCATAAAAAAAATACTGTTAAATACTCCTGGCTTTTTCTATCATTATTGCATTGTTGACGGGCTTGGTTCAGGTAAGGTTTGTGTTATTAGAAATATAGTAATATATAGTAATCTTCCATACTCTCATTTTGAACTTCTACATTAGAATGAAATATATATATTTATACATATATTATATAAATATATTATATATAAATATGTACTTATATAAAAATATACATAAAACATTAAAATGATACATATATATATATAACATAGGTACTGGTTTGGAAATTAATGTAATTGTTTTCTACTAAGCAAAACAATCACACACACACACATATATAATATTGTATGAAAGAGGTTAGGACCATGCTGCTTTCTGCGAAAGAAATTAGAGGGTATATTGAATCACGGAGGCAGAAAAGATACTGGAGACCACCGTATTCAGCTTCTTAATTCTTATAGAAATGAGAAACAAAGGCTGGGTAAAGGTAGTAGCTTCCGAAAGGTCACACAGCTAGAAAATGTCAGATTAAATTAAAATCTCCCACCATTGCACCTTTTGCATTATAGCCATTCTTCCAAATGCCTTTAAATTTTATATATATATACATATATATATATTTTAGGAATGTGACATGTTAGTACCATCTTGTACAGACAGCAGTGGTTCTTGTGTAAGAGACTATACTTTGGTGAGCAATACCACTGTTTCTGTATGTGGCACCACTTTCCATTACCCTTGCAATGAGACTTCTCTGTAGTGTAGAACTCTTTTGTCCTTAGGGATGAGAAGATTAAAATGTCACCTGTTGAAAATATATTTCATTCTCTTATTTTTGAAACTAAAACCAATTGCCCACAACAACTGGAATAGACCATGAGTAGCAGAATTCAAACACACTATTGTTTTTGCATTTCTGTTTTCAGGTAGGCAACTGACAGAATTTTGAGGACAGAATTCAGGCCGCTGCAGCTGTGGCTCTATACAAGGTAACTGATGTCTGGAAAATCAGGCAGTAATTCTGACTCTAAGTTAGAAAACGTGGGACTCCCTATCATTTGAATCAATGTAAGCATAATGAACGTTTTTTCAATTATTTATTCACTTTTGGCAGAAAAGAATGACTTTCTTTTGGTATTTTTCATATGTCTGGCAAATACTAGGTATAGAAAATATATCTAGTTTTTGAATCCAAGGAAATACTTTGATTTTAAATTGAAAATGTTAAACATAATACGCCATGCTTTCTGAAGCACAACAGATTTTAAGCAGATCTAAAAATTGGATTTAGAAAAACAAATATAACTATCTTTATTTATGTGTGTAACTAGAGTAAGAAGGCTAAATTTTTCAGATACCCAGAAATGATTTATAGCTTGCAATTACCCACTCCATTCACCATAAACAGGATCATAATTCATATTACATAATCTATAGCACATTCTAAAATATATAATGCCATTCTGAAAAAGAAATTTCCTTATGTCATCTCTCATGTCCACCACTATGACCCGAAAGTGATTTTTTTTTAAATAAATAAAGAATTGGCATTACTACGTCCCAGAGCCAAAAAATAAAATATTTTTAGGAAGGGGTTTGAAATGTAAAATCTTTAAAGAGTTGGAAATCAGATATTGTAATGGAAGATATTTGTTTTGTTATGGGAAGGAAAACTCTGTTCTAAAAGATACAGTTGCTGTACATCACAGATGTTTGAAAATTGATGAAAAATAAGTAAGACATTCACTGTGGCTGAAGAGGATCAGAATGTAAGAGCTTAAAGAAAAGGAAAAGCAACCCAAAGTCAATAAAATTTAAAGTAATGACCATAGGTAAAAACACAAGATAAAGCACCAGGCCCGCGAAGTAGCCTGAACATTTTAGAAGAATTAACAAAAATGAACTTTAGATAAGAATCTCAAAGCATACTTTCATTTAATAGTTTTCAAATTAGATAAAGTAGCAGAATCTACTCACAGCCCAACTAAGAGAAAAATTTAGGGATCTGAGCCCAAAAAAATGTTTTTCAAGGATAGCACTCTTCTAAGAAGTGTCATATTTCTAACCTTCTGCTTTTTTAAAACTAAGTATTTTAGAATATTCACACAAGCTAAAATGACCTCTAGTGTTAGGAAACAGATTCTTTAGGGTGAATCAGAAGCACCAAATATTGTTCATAAATACAGTAATGTTAGCACACACATCTGGCCACAGCTTTAAGCAATTAGCTGCTGTAGTCAACACAAAAAGACAAAGTATGCGACAAAGGCAATCTCTTTTCTCTTGCCCATAAAATAAAAGAATATCTGATCCTCAGATCCACACAGGCAATTTTAGAGTTTTGTCCTTCAGCGAGACTTTTGCTCTTATGACAAAATAAATGCTTATAGCTATGAATGATAGCAGACATACCTGCACGGAGGAAAAAAGGCAAGTTTTTTGAATAAAAATTCTGGTAGCATCATCCAGGACAATGCATGGAACAATTTCAAGCAGGCTTCTGGAGTAGTAAAGTTACCTATATATGGGAAATCCTAGCTTTTATGGGCTAAATGGAAAAGTACTCAAGTTGTTTTAGCTGTATAAATCATTAGACATATTATAAGGAGACTATAAAATGTATAAGGACTTAAAAGCGCTTGTTTCATTAAACTGATACAAATAAATTTTGTGGTAGCTACTTAAAAATTCATTGTTATATCTTAAAAAGCAAATTTTGGAGGGAAAATGTAATAATATGGAATGCAGTTCCACAAGGCATCATAGAAGTGCAACATATACACTGTAAACATATCTCTTTACTAAGAAAAATACAACCGAAAGAGCATTGTATTAAGATTCTGTATTAACTCCGTTATGATTTTTGTGTTTGTGGCAAAGAAATGAAACTAGTAAATACCAGTCAGTGCGATTTAGAGAAGCAAGGAAGGATTAAAACACAAATCAACAAAACCCTTCATGCATTGTAATAAATTCAAAATGAAACATTAAAATAGAAAACACAGGCCTATGGTTAAGTGGTTTAGAAACAATTGACTGCAGGTGATCGATACTTATGTTAAAAAGGGCTTTCTTTCCTCTGCATTATTTACCAATGAAAATTTGGGGAAAAAAAGTGAAAGTAAGAGCTAATAAAATGCAGATTTATGACATAGGTTAAAAATAAAAATTGTTTAACAGAATATCCAAGCACAATGTAATTAATTTCAGGGAAAAAACTAATACCACATACATATGCATATTGAAAATACACAGCACCATTTTCCAATATACATTTTGAATTCTGCTCTGAGCTTAGTTTGAAAGCTTTCCTGGAAAAAACACACCAAGCTCCTTCCTATGTACTTACTGCTACCACAGTAATTATCTACAAAGAATATGCCATGATGATAAACTTCATTACTCAATAATATGAGTAAACATTAAAATATTTAAAGAATATTGTACTGCATTATGGCTTATTCTATTTAAATCTCACAATTATAGCAGCCTTTTCTTGTATTTCTCTATGGGATGAATTGCTAGGATTTGATAATCTGCTGCTAATGCAAGCTGATATTACAGTCATATGACCTAATTAAACATCAGGATTCATATTTAAAATATATAATTACCAGAGTGTCATTTTTTAGAATGTAATTACTAGTTTCTACTTTAACAGCAAAAATTGATGTACATGTCAACAGACCATGGAAAGTTTTCTTGAAAATGTTTTTCTTCTATGATTGTAAAAAAAAAAAAGAAAAATATCAGTGTTGAAACCCATTGTTAATATTATTTTTGTGCAATAAATTCCCTTGTCTTTCACCAGATATTTCTTCCAGAAATATATTGCATGTCATTTCTTATTGTCACTTGGAATCCATTCATCTTTCTTTATAGGAACATATTTCCGTTTTTGGCATTAAAGAAATCTAGCCACAACATTAGCATGATAGGTAAGTGAAGCACAAACTTCCATTATTTTACAACAAAATACACTCAAAGATCTGGGGCTTTGGGGAGGAATTTTTCATTTCTGAATTGCACAAAATCATTTATAATTACCTCTTAGTGATTTCAATATCACAAATCCCTTCTGATTAGCTCTCTTTAAAAAAGAGACGAACCTGCTTTAGAATTGTTCGGCCCTGTTGGAAGCCCTGTCTTAGAGAACGGCAGATTATGTAATTAAGTTGAATCGTGTATTTTCCATAGAAACAAGGCATGATACTAGAGCTGATGCAAGCTATATGCTCATTTCTATATTTAGGCTGCTAACGTCAACGCGGTAGCAGTCACCGACCGACCAAGAGTTACGGCATCGTATGTAGCTTTTTGGTTTTAAAAAATATGGAAAGACAGAGAAAAGAAGCGACTATAGAAATGGTTGATGAAATCTAACCCTTTTAAAGAACTAGTCTTCATTCCTTGAGTGAAAGAACGTCCCCTCAAATAGTATTTTCCCGCTTAGCGGATTGATTTGCTGAGAGTGCAGTATAGAGAAGTCTGGGGAAATAGTTAAGTCGAGCATCCAAAAAAGAGATCCAGGCAAGAAAGTGAAAACGTAAGTTCACAGAGGAGCACGTGCCAAGTACCTCCAGAAGTTTGTAAGTGAAAATGCAAATGCAATATTTAGGAAAAAATGCTCCTTTGTTTTTTCAAATCTCAAGGTCAAGCCATATGTTCCTAAGACTACATCTAACACACAATAGCAGTAGGAAGGAAACAAATCACTGAAGATTCCTCAGCACTTGATTATCTTTATCTTTGAATTAAGAACACTATTGCTTACCAGGCTTTACTTTTAGATTCTCTTATTTCTACTTTTTACCGCCAAACCACAGAGTCCCAAATACTTGGTTGTGCTGTGTTTTGAGACCCTCTGCTCTACGGTCTACACTGAAAGCGTACTTTCATTTACATTTTCCCTATACAATCACAAAGAAAATTCAGTATCACAAAAGCCCCTTAAAATCAAGGGATCAAAGAAATTTGTAAACAGTTATACAAAATCTAGAATGTGTTATCTAGAATAAATCACCAAGAATCTATGAACCTTCATTTTAGGGCAATTCTTTTAAATCAACAGCAATGGATTATTTAGAGACTGGTGATTATATATTTAAATTTTGTAACTAATTGTTGTCCCAAGTGTTGAACTTCTATTTAAAGTAAAGAATAAACAGGACTGCATGAGGAATAGTAACATAAAAACACTAACCAAAAAAACTTGACATGGAAATCTATAGTCCAAATAAATGTAATTATTCACTCTTTCTCTAGGACTTCTGTAGATTTAATACAAGTACGCAGAGAGACACGGCAATTTTCTTTTGAGGCCTATATAGTCATCTATAGATATATAGATTCATCTTCTAAATTTGCATAAAATTCCATTATTAATTCTTACACATACATTTTACTTATGTGTGTGTGAAGAATATTTGAAGTTAAGAAGATGATTTTACAAATCTAACTATATGTAAATTTTAGATTCAAGCAGACTAGAATTTTGAAGTCAAACTTGTTCCCAATATTTCTTTTATTTTACACCATAGACATGATACAATTTTAATGGCTTACTGGAACAACAAAGGTGACCATTTCTGAGTATATGACTTTTGTTATTAAAATACCAAGTTATCATTTAACATTACTTGATTTTATTTTTAGAAGAATAAGTGGTAGAGTTATTTTTTTGTTATTTTATTTCTTAAAAATAAAAAAAACATCAAAACATTCTGGAATTGGTTTTATAAAGAAAAGGAAACAAACCAAAACCCACACTCACCATTTCAGTTTTAAATGATGCTCAAACCGCTCGGCCAAGGCCACTGGCAGTAGAGTTCTGCCACCTGCTGGCTGCTTGTGAAAACGCTAGGGGATGTGTTTGGGCGGTTTGTTTCTTTTTCTCTTTACCCTCCCCTTTATAGAACTAATGAATTAAACTTCAATTTGATAATATGCCTGTTACTGTGGGAGCACTGGATGGCTCGTGTGACTTACTAATTCACTCTTGCCTCATTTCAAAGCTTCAGTACACATTAGCCACAAGATTAACAGGAGGTTTGAGTAACTTATTGGCAATTGTTAAGTAAAATGAAATTAGCCAGGATTTCTTGATTTCTGCATGATGTGTTTTTTTTCCCCCCAAGGAGTTGAGAACAGTTTATTTAAGACTTATCTTGTCCTGGAAAATAGATGAGGGCAGATATTAAGTGGTGAAAAACTGAGGAACAAAGGAATTCATTAAATGAATATAATGAGAGCATTTCTGTGTATTAATGTGAACATTCCTGCTGCTACATTGCAGGGAAATAAACTTAGTAGACAATTTGAGATGTCATTTCTGTCAACACATCTCATGGATGATGTAAACTGCAAGATCCAGCCTTTGAATAATGATCGCTCACTAACTGATTATTATACACTGATGAATCATTTCATAATTATATTTGTGTGTTTTTTTAAACTTGCTGTCATGCACACACCTAATGTTCAGAAAATAACTTCTAAATGCCAAGGAAATGGGTTCTTCAGAGGATTCCTTGGCTGGGGGCAGTACACGATGGACTTGGCACATTTCTTGTGCAAAATAATAAAGAAATGGTTAAAACCTCATGGGAACATGTCGAAAGGGCACAGGAACCAACTTGAAGTGACTCCCACTGTCCACATCTGGGACAATTAATAATGATAGCAACAGATTATAAACCACTGGATAAAATATTTGAATCCATACTGATATCTCCTTCTCTCTCTCTCTCTCTCTCTCACACACACAGTGAAGAGCAAACTTTCTCCTGAAGTAGAATGCCAACTAGTAAATGTAGAACGAATAAAGGATTAGTAAATTACCCTTTTGTAATCATCATGGTAATAACTGATTCAAACAAGAATTATGCTAAAATATATGGGTAAAAGTTTTATGAAGCTCAGGTTTTTGCATACTCATAAAGTATAGCATGCTACAAATTTCTTATTAAATATAAAAGGAAATATATATTCTTAAGAATGGAAAAATCTAGCAGACATCATATTAATAATTAAAGTTAGGATCACTGATAAGATAAACTGAAGTCACATGCCTCCTAAATTATATATTTACAAGAGCTTATCATTATGTAGTTTTCTTGCCAAAAACGCATAACCTGTATCTAACTATGAATAACTGGTAGCTATTTAAAAAAACCCTCTCCGTGTATTTTTCAAACCTGTCACTGTTACGAGGACGAAGACTTGCTAATTGATTATTAATGATTAAAGGAGACTACAGAGAGAAAGTCAATGCAACTTAAGTTCCTAAATTGGATTCTGGATCAGAAAAACAAAGTGATTTAAAAGCATATCAGTGAGACAATTGATAAAATTTGATAAGATTTGGAGATTGCCTAATTAGGTTTTTATATTTATATGAGACTGTCTTCATTCTTAGGAAATATGCATTGAAGTATTTAAGGGTAATGAAGCATGGTATCTTCAACTTACTCTCACATTGTTCAGGAAAAATATTTATATTTATGGGCCTGTATGTATATGCCCATATGTATAAAAAGACAGAGAGACAGTGAAAGATGGAGTAGTCATTCTGGTTGAAATGAATTCACAATAAATAGCTTTCAAAAGGCTTTCTATAAAAACAGGATCTATAAACTTTGGTCACAAGGTGTATCTTGGAATGCTGAATCTGGAAATGTGGATATATCATCATACATAAAGCATGATATGATGCACAGTGTCCTCTAGGCTTATTTTTTCACCCCATCTCTTGATTTTATCAATCATATAAACATCCTTGCAAGAAATGTATAGTAGTAGGATTTGATTAGGAATTTGTGATTTGTCTGTAAAGGAATAAATTACATAATGATCTACACTCTCACACATATAATGTGTCTATAAACTGAAATAGTTTAGAGAGTACCTGTTAGAAACCAACAACGTTCAAGGAATCAGAAATACAAAAATATAGGAATATGTCTTTCTCTTTCGAGTCGTCGAAGTTTGATAGGATGGTGTTGGTGGACATAGATGTGTACAATGAACAAATATCAAGTTACTCCTTGATATGTATGATTATAGGGCATACAACGTGCTATGGAAGTATAACAATGGGAAGGTGCTATGGGAAAACAGAAATGGGAGAAGTTAATTCTGAAATGGGCTATCAGGAAAGCTTCTGAGAAGGGGCAACATTTGAGATGAGCTTTGATTGGTCGGTAGTAAAGAGACCAGAAGGTCCTAGGCAACTATGTAATGGTGTCCACAGTACAGTCTTTGATAATGTTATAAGATTGGAAGCCCTGTGAAGGTAGGGGGTTTGTCTTGTTTCTATGTGACTGATACATAGTTAGGCCTCCATAAACATTTGTTAAATAACTATTGTGCAATTGTTGTATATATGTAGGCCTAGCAAGTAAACAATTTGGTCATTGAGAAAGATTTCATTTTCCTCTTCAAGAGTTATATTTTGAAGAAAGAGTTTTTAAATTATCATTGGTATAGCTAAAGAAAGTAGGTCACTTCTATGATATACAGGCATATGAAAAGTTTGTGTTAATAAATTTGACAGAAATATCTGGAAAAGGTCACATGGAAAGGGAAATAAATTTCTGGAACCTTTAGATAACTTGCCACTGACTCGAAACTGAACCAAAAAATAAAGGGTTACTATCCAAAATCTATAAAGAACTTACCACACTTAACACCCAAAAGACAAATAATCTAGTGAAGAAATGGGCAAAAGACATGAATAGACCTTTTCCAAAGAAGACATTCAAATGGTCAACAGACACACGAAAAAATGTTCAACATCGCTCATTAACAGGGAAATACAAATCAAAACCACATTCAGATACCACCTCACACCAGTCAGAGTGGCTAAACTTAATATCTCAGGAAACAACAGATGTTGGCAAGAAACAGGAACCTCTTGCACTGTTGGTGGGAATGCACACTGGTTCAGCTGCTCTGGAAAAGCAATGTGAAGGTTCCTCAAAAAGTTAAAAATAGAATTACCCTATGACCCAACAATAGCACTAGTAGGAATTTATCCAAAGGATACAGGAGTACTGATTCATAGGGGCACATGTACCCCAATGTTTATAACAATGTTATCAACAATAGTCAAATTATGGAAAGAGCCCAAATGTCCACTGACTGATGAATGGATAAAGACGATACACACACACACACACACACACACACACACACACACACACTGGAATACTACTTGGCAATGAGAAGGAATGAAATCTTGCCATTTGCAACAACATGGGTATTATGCTAAGTGAAATAAGTCAGTCAGAGAAAGACAGGTACCATATGTGGAATTTGAGAAACTTAACTTAGAACACCATGGGGGAAAGGAAGGGAGAAAACGTAGTTTCAAACAGAGAGGGAGACAAACCATAAAAGATTCTTAAATACAGAGAACAAACTGCAGGTTGATGGGATGGGTGGGGAGACGGGAAAGTGAGTGATGGGCACTGAGGAGGGCACTTGTTGGGATGAGCACTGGGTATTGTATGTAAGTGATGACTCATGGGAATCTACTCCCAAAGCCAAGAGCACCCTGTATACACTGTATGTTAGCTAACTTGACAATAAATTATATTTAAAGGAAAAAAAAAAGAAAATGAACCAAACAGAACGTCTAGAAATAAACTATAGTCTTTGAAATGTAAAACTTAACAGGCTAGCTAGACAGATTAAGACATAGTGGAAACAAGAATGAGTTTGCTTAGAGATAATCTGAGTACATGAGAAAGAAGTGCATAAAGAGATGGAGGGGAAGGGTGGATGGAAAGATAAGGAGAACGGATAGATAAAGTAGGTCCAGTAGATGGCTAACAGTTTTAAAACGAGAGAATAGAGATGAGGAAAGGAGTAAACTACGGACTTTAATTAACAACACCACATCGATATTGGCACATCAGTTGTGACAAAAGCACCCCAGTAACGTAAGATGTTAAAACGGGGAAAACTGAAGTGGGCGGGGGGCATGGGATGAGGGAAGTGTATGAGAACTCTGTACTTTCTTTGTGATTTTCCTGTAAACCTAAAACTGCTCTGAAGAAATAAAATGTATTAAAATAAATTTATTAAGAATAATAATTAAAATACATAAATACATGTATAGTAAGCTAAAGTTAAAGTTTAAACAGAACCATCTTAAAGACAGAAAGAAAAAGGGCTGAGAAATAAATTCTTAGCAAGAACTAAATTCATAAAAATCCAGTACATTAAACTGTTGTTTAAACTGAGTTTAAGAACATGAGCATTTATGGGTATTACAGTTCTTTTGCATTAAGAGAAATCTGCATGTTGACAGCAGCATAGTAGAGTAGGGAAAAGAAGGGCTTGAGCATAAAAGCCCATTTTTTAATGAAGGCCAAATCCCATTTTTAAAGACTAAAAATCCTACTCCAAAAATATTCCTTATTATACACCTTATATGGCAGTGTTAGGTTTACTGTCCTCCCACAACCAAATTAAAGCAGTTCAAGGTCCACCTACCAAAGGAGGACAGCAGCCATTTTTCATGGCTCTTCAACACTTCACCCAGGAGCTTCCACAACCCCTGTCAAAATGGGGCAAGCCTTTGTCTTTAAACTATGGTGCGCATCACCGCCTTTGCATTTGCAATCAGGTGTCTCTGAAAGAGGCTTCATTTCAGTTGATCTAAGTTTAGCCACTGAGACCTTTGCCTTACCTTTCAAAACAGCAGTGATGTGTATTCAGTCTCTGTAGGCTCCTAAACAGCTGCCCGAAGTGCTGCCCCCTGAGGGGTGTTATATGAAAGCAGGCACATGGACCAGGCACATCACAGAATCTGTAAGCACTCTGCCCCATTCCAAAAGCAGGGAGGAGGGCCAAACATCCTGACGCGCATTCCGCTCTTCAACTCTAGAAGCACCGAGCCTCCGATCCAGGGCCAGCTGCACGGGTGTGTAAGCTGTGCAGCTTCACAGGGCCCCACGCTTAGAAGTATCCTGCTGTTGCCATTTTGTAATTCTCGAACATTTTTCATCAGGGGTGCCCCCCATCTTCATTTTGCACTGTCCTCTCCAAATTGTGTAGCCAGTCCTACTCTGATCTCTTATTTATTGTGTAATATGATAACTAACATCATTATATAGTTTAATTCTCCCTAAAGTTCTAACCAGGGATTGCCAGGGCTGATGCCCGCGGGGACAAACACCGAAGTGGGAAAGATTGAAGCTGGTGAGTCAGAGAGCCAACAGGGGTGCTGCAACTGTGGGAAGCGGAAAAGCCTTGTGGACAGCAGTACTGGCCTGGCTAAGTCTTGTCTCTGGCCCAGTTTAGTCAGATATTCCAATTAAAAAAAAACAAAACTAGAAATGTACTTTAAAAAATTCATCATATTTTAAAATATAGGCTCAATTGGGGGAAAAATTCGGTGTAGGCCAAAACATACCTGTTTGTACATACCTCCACCACTAGTTTATGACGTCTGCCCTAGAATTTCAAAGACAAAAGCATGTTTTTAAATTTTCTTTCCTAGCCTAAATGTCCATCAACTGATGAATAGATCCACAAGATGTGGTTTGTATATACAATGGAGTACTACATGGCAATGAGAAAGAATGAAATCTGGCCATTTAACAACATGGATGGACCTCGAGGGTGTCATGCTAAGTGAAATAAGTCAGGCAGAGAAGGACAGATACTATATGTTTGCACTCATATGTGGATCAGGAGAAACTTAACAGAGGACTATGGGGGAGGGGCAGGGGGAGAAATAGTTGGGGAGAGGGAGGGAGGCAAATCATGAGAGACTCTTGAATACTGAGAACAAACTTGGTGCTGATGCAGGTGGGAGAGAGGGGAAGGTGGGTGATGGGCATGGGGAAGGGCACTTGTTTGGATGAGCACTGGGTGTTATATGGAAACCAACTTGACAATAACTATAAAAGAAAAAAATAAAAAGAACTGTATTTGGAAAAATAAAATATAAAATACATCTAAAAAACAAATATTCTTTCCTATTTCTCAGTAAACTTAACAGTTTTCTTTTTCTCTTTTAGAGCAAAAAAGTAGTTAGCTTGTAGTTGATATGAAGACATGAGGAATCCAGGCCATAGGAATAAATGCCTGCCTCCACCCTGGGGGAAGGGAAAAAATTCCCTTCGTTTTGGTTGGATCAACAACAATGAAAAGAAACCACAAGGTAATTCTCAATAGGTTATCTTGCTTATTAAATTATTACTAATTGCCCTGCTGCAGTTATTAATATTCTTGATCAGGAATGTGAATTGAATATAAAATAATATACTATGCTGAGGAGTGAGTGGGTTCAATGTCTTTTTGGGCTTATGGCCAGCATCTGTATTCTCTCCTCTGCTAATCTAAGAGGAACAGGATAATTCTGTTACCTTAGATAAAGGGATTGGGAGGTAGCCCCTCTCTTCCTGATTCTTATGCATATACTCACTTTATAAAATTTTTGGATCCATAAATCCCAATGGGCTCAGTTTAAATGTGTTGAGGGATTATGAAAGCCAATGGATTATGAGTTCTTTAGAGACATTTTTACACAACAGAATGCACAGTTACTTTCTCATAGGACACCCCTCCCCCTGGTTCCTCTCCCTCTCCCCCACTTCTATATGTGTTGAGGGCTTATTTTTAAAGTGTTTCTCTTCTCTTTTCATCTACCTGGTGTCAGGTATTTCCACATTTTATTCATTAAATAGAAGAAATGTTGCAGACATTCTGAAACTATAAGATTTCTTTCCTGCCCCAATTTCCCTTTGGCAGGGCTGCTGTACGTTAGTATGTAAGAATGTGTACTGCACACCTTTAAGGGGTGTCATGCATATTGTCATCTGTGGGGAATGTCCCCTCCTGGAGTTGAACGGAGTTCCAATGACACAGCTATACATATTGTCATTCCTCCTAGCACCTGCTTTAGACATAAGGACAGTGACATCATTAATTAATGTATTGGAACCTCTGCTGACCCTCCTATAATGTTCATACACAAAACCTGTGACATAGGTACATGGCGATATCTGATCTTGTTACTTTTTTTCATTTAAAAATCTTTATTTCCAATGCCTTCAGGATTAAGTCTGTTACTAGTGAATTCTAAAAGTGGTGGGCTGATTTAACAGGATCACTTGCATGAGTTTAAAATATGGATTCCTAGGGGCACAGTTGGTTTGAGCATCCAACTTCGGCTCAGGTCATGATCTCACAGTTCGTGAGTTCGAGCCCCACATTGGGCTCAGTGCTGAGAGCTCAGAGACTGGAGCCTGCTTTGAATTCTGTGTCTCCCTCTCTCTCTACCTCTCCCCCCCACACACTCTTGTTTCTCTCAAAAGTAAATAAACATTTTTTAAAAAATCTATGTAAAAATGGATTCCTAGACTCGGATTGATGATTCTGGCTTGAAAGATCTCAAGTGAAGTCTGGGAGTCAGTGTTCTAAAATGCAGCTCACCCCAGACACTGCTAGCCTGGGCATTTCTGAGGCATACTTATGTTTAGGTAACACTGGCCTATGTCCCTGGTGGACTGCAAAGCCCCTCACAACTGGGTTTCAACCAACGTGACTTGTTTCATACCTTGCATTTCCGCTTTTCTGGAATAGTCAACATCACTGAATATATCACTCACTTGAATGCCTTAATTACATTACACATTCTTTCTGTCAGGCAAGAGTTTTTCTTGGATTTTTTTCAGTCAGGTGAACTAGTTTCTTGACCTCTATGACGTAAATGAAATGACATCCTGTTGAATCGGATTTCTAGTACTCCCACACCTAGAATCAATTATTCCTGCCTCTAAATTCCTACAATAGTATGTATTATAGAAGTGATCCTTAGGGTGCCTGGGTAGCTCACTTGGTTAAGCATTCAGGGCTTGACCTCAGGATTATGAGTTCAAGCCTCACACTGGGCTCTGTGCTGGCGTGAAGCCTACTTAAAAAAAAAAGTAATCCTCAGAAACTGTTGGTCAGATACTTCCCTAAAATATTTTTAAAACTATGCACTGAACTGGGGTGCCTGGGTGGCCCAGTCGATTGAGCGTCCAACTTCAGCTCAGGTCATGATTTCATAGTCTGTGAGTTTGAGCCCCGCATCAGGCTGTGTGTGGACAGATCAGAGCCTGGAGTCTGCTTCGGATTTCGTGTTCCCCCCCTCTCTCTGCCCCTCCTCCACTCACACTCTGTTTCTCTCTCTCAAAAAATAACTAATAAACATTTAAAAAAATTTTAAACTATTACTTAACATAGTAAGTTTATTTGCATCATGTTTACATGATAAGCTTTCATCGCTACCAAGCACAGAATTTCTAACATAGTAAAACATCAACTCTTTATAATAAAATTATGCTATCCCTTTAAAAGATAGATCCAAAGTAATCACAATACCTGTCTTAGGTTAGGTTCTTACAGAAGACACCATGTTAGTGCACGTGATTTATTAAACAGGCTCTCCCAGGAGAAATGGGTAAGGAAATGGAAAAAACATGATAGGATTCAGATGAAGTCCCAGCCGCAGCCTGATGCTGCTGGGAGTTTAAATGGCAATTTCATGTCCAAGTTTATCCCATTTCTGAGCAAGAGTTGCCTTTTGAAACTCTGCACTTGTCATTATTGGCTATGAGACAGTGGGTGTGAATGTGGCAGCAGGGGGTGGGGTAGATAGGAAACAGACTCCAGGCTTTTTATCTTACAGTGAATATGCTCCAGAAGCCTGAAGCAAGAGCAACAAAGCATACAAGCTGGGAGATGGAGCACAGCACTAAATAAAGGGAACTGTGGCTATTAGATTTCAAATGTGTCAACAATACCCCAACAATGTGATATTACCAATAATAAAAAAAATACATTAGACTTCTGGTTCTGGAAGATGGAGTAGATATACATTCTTCTCATTCCTTCTGCTAAGTGCAACTAAAAACTCTGGACATGTGTAGAAAACAAACATAAGAAGACTGAAAGATGAAGAGGGGAAGGTGGACCAGCTAGGGATCTCAGCACCTAAAGGACAACACAGTGGTAAGTTCTTTGGGTTTTCTTCTTACCCCACATATGCTGGACTGGGAACTGGAAAAGCCAGAGTCCAGAAATGCCAGTGGGCTCAGGCCAAAAAGAAAATAAAAATCCCAGTAAAAGACTGCTCTCTAGCCAAACAATCAGGAAACCGTGTAAGGAGAGAAAACTTAGAAAGTAACAGCTGTTTGGGAGAAGCCCAGCAATTAGCTGGGGTTTAGCAGACAGGTCAGGGCGGGAGTTAGGAGTCATTGTCTGAGGTCAGAGCTGCTGGAATGGATGAGATGGCTGGGGTGAAGAGAGAAATGCAAGAAAGCTAAAGACAGAAATATGGGAATGCCTACACATTATTGCCCTTTGGTTTACATTTAGAGAACAATTTGGTAGCTTAAAAAAAAACACATGGTTACTATCCTTCCCTGGAGAGGCTCAGATCCTTTCTCTAGTTTTCCAAAGTTCTGAGGTGCAGTGCACTAAGGTGCAGTGAATGTTGAAAACTGTGAAGGGTTCTAGAAAAAAAAGAACTGAGAAGGATTCACCATCATAAGGGAAATTATTTAGAAGGAAGTGTTTGGGATGTCTATGGATGCAAGAGTGATTAGCAAATGCTGCAGGATGGTGAGACCGAGGACTCCAAGGAGCTTCTTTCTGGAACACTGCAAGAGAAGACCGTGTTGGAAGACTTCCCAAATGTTGTGGGGATGCTAAAAGAAATTAGGATAGCAACTATGGGTACCTTATTATGAAGACCAAAGAAAAGTCTCTCAAGAACTTTAAAGCTCCTTGGCGATTATCCCTGATGCATTTATTTAGAGGATAATAGATGTTTATGAAGTCTATCTATTTTAAAAATGAGAGTACAAAATGAGATGTCAGAAGGGAAGCATCTGGGATGCAAATCTAGACATAATGTACATGAAAACTTAGACAAATTATTATAATATTAAGAAATGCCAAAGTCACATTTACTACCTTGTATAATTTTTTCTTGACATTCTGATAATTTTATTCTTAGTCCTATGACTAACTGGTAATTTCTCCTTAAATATAAAATTTACACTTTGATAGTTTCTAAAATACAGTATGAAGCATCTTCATTTTATAATGAAAATAAGTGAAAAGTAAATGATCACATAGATGCAGAAGTCTATTAATAACGTTCTCAGTTTTATTTAACACGATGCTGTCGGCACTCCTGTGGTGTCAGCAGGTGTCAGAACTGCTCTTATGCGGAAGAGGAAGCGGAAGGCCTTGGGAATTCAGGGATTTGTTCAAAACCCTCCAAGGTCTGTGCAGCAGTCAGAACTCCAACCTAAGGCTTCCAATTCCTTGAAATTCTCCAAAATAGTATGTAAAGATCCTACAAAGATTCCTATTTCTTAAGTTATCATTTCTGATCAGGTTTAGTGGAAAACTAGGCCCACCTATGCCACAGAGACCGTGCCCATGACCAGCTCTGGTTTGTGAGAAGTAATGAGAAACAGGGCTCAGGGATTTTGTTCTGCACAAAAATCCTAGTAGTTGTTTTCTCCACAAGGTCAAAAGGAAGGGAAGAACTTCTTACTGGACTCCATGGCAACAAGAAGCAAACTTATCCCCTTTTAAAAGCTGGAGATTTCAAAGTTAAAAAGAAGTAAAATGTGGAGATTACTTTTACTCAATTATTTCTAATGTTAAGGTTCTTCAATTGAAGAGTATTATGGTTTTGTTTTGCAGAAGTAGAAATTAAAACTTAAAAAAAAAGAGAGGCATTAAAAAGTCAATTTTACTTGATTTTTTTGAAGATTTTATTTTTAAGTAATCTCTATGCCCACTGTAGGGCTCGCACCCATGACCCTGCAATCGAGAGTCCTCTGCGCCTCTGCCTGAGCCACCCGGGTGCTCCAGTCAATTTAATTTTGGCAATGAAATCTCTATGTTACTAAAACAGATGGTATTTAATAAGCAAATATTATACGTACCTATTTTTAAAAGTTAGGGATTTCTCTAAAATATAGAGAAAGAATAAATCTTGCTTTTCTGAGTGGCTCATACACCCAAGAAACTAAAATACTCTTATAAAGAGCAGCTTTGGAATATCTATTAGAAACATTATACTACCAAGACGAAATCTTAGTAATCTTCAGGGAAGAAAGAAACACTGATTCCTGGATCATCGTCATTTTCAAGTTCTTTATCATTTTCTTCAGTGATACATTTGCCATATGCTTCTGGGTTTCTTTTTTTCTTATGAGTACATGATGAATAATTTTTGTCTTTGATTTTCCCTTTGGGATGTGAGTTAGTAATAGTTTCTTTTTCCAAAGCATGTTGTAGGCAGTTGTAAAACCTATAAAGAAATAAATGCAATTGTTATACCTGTGTTCTAAAACAGCATGAATGAAATACATCTAGAACTTATAAATTATATAGATTTGATGTTTTGTATTAACCTGAAAATATAAGATGAGTCAGGAAAATATGCTTCTTGCTTTTTTATATGATCATTTCATTAGGAAATGTGTTTTCAGTTCTTTAAGAACATTCCTGAAAATTGGCTGGAATCACCTCCTGACAACCTGTATTCTACCTCAATTTTGATTCCACATGTAGGAGTCAAACAAAGAAGGTAAAAACAGAAGAGGTATTATTTTTCTTTATTAAAAAATCACAAAGTAATAAAATCTCACTTTAGAAAGTTTGGCAAATATATGAGGTTACAAATACAGATTACCTCTATATAACTACCTAGATATAACCTCTCAATATTTTATTTCTTTCCAGTTTATTAATGTATTCTGAATTAATGTATTTATGCATGTATCCTTATATCTGCTGTCTTTTACTGAATTTTTATAAAGGTTTTTTTTTTAATTTTTTAATGTTTTTTTAATTTATTTTTGAGACACAGAGAGAGACAGCTGGAGCAGGGGAGGATCAGAGAGAGAGGGAGACACAGAATCTGAAGCAGGCTCCAGGTTCTGAGCTGTCAGCACAGAGCCTGATGTGGGGCTCGAACCTATGAACTGTGAGATCATGACCTGAGCCGAAGCCAGATGCTCAACTGACTGAGCCACCCAGGCGCCCCTGAAAAAAATTTCTGTATCATCAAATAAACTACAAAATAACACTTTTTAGTGGTAGTATAACATTATGTCATCTAGATTGGCCTTAATTCATTTTTAAACTTTCCCTAATACAAACAGTGTGACAAACATTTTTAAAAATAATGTGATCTGAGTTTCTAGCTGTTTATTTAAGGCAAACCCCTAGAAATATAATTACCTGGTTAAAGGGTATAAACATTGTAAAGCTCTTCATAAATACTACTTGTTTTCCAAAAAGGATGTTCAAAAAAATATGCTTCTAACAGCAGTAGTTGAAAGACAACTTTCTCAAATATTGAATATTACCATCAAAAAACACACTTTACTTTGATAGGTGACAATGGTGTCTCATTATTTTTTCATTTTTTTGTTTGCAAGTGAAATTGTTTTTCACCTGTTTATTAGCTATCTTAACTTTTTAAATATAAATTATTCTTTTCCTTTCCTCATTTTTCTACTTTAGTGTTACTGTTTATTTTGTGGTACAATAAACTGTTAGCTCCCTGAAGATTATTCTTCACGCCTTTTCTTCTTCTGTGCTAGCACCTGATACACTCCTCCGCCTCACACCGTAGCCTTCAGCGTATGTGGAAAGGCAGTGAGGTGGCTACTGCATGCGCTTCACATGCATTCCACTGGGAAAGCTACGGTAGGCTAATTCCACCTTTACTGAGTTTCGATTTCCTCATTTATCCAAGTGGATACTATCCTGTACAAAGCTTCCAGGAGGTTACAGGTGATATACGTAAGTACCTAGAACAGTGCCTGGCACAAAGGAAATTCTCAATATGACTATTTTTATAAAATATAAACTCTATGAGACCAAGGACCCCATCTATCTTGTTTTCTGTTAATATTCTTAGAATGTAGTACGATGCTGACACATTTAGAGAAAAATATGCCAAATAAGTGAATAAATAACCACTGAGCAAAAAGGCGAATATAGATGTGTTATCCTAGATCCCCAGTTAGAGTAGTCAGCGAGTGGAGACCTGCCTTGCCGTTGTGGGGATCTCATGCATTATGTTCTACTATAATGGCAAACTGTGACAGGCGGCTTTGACACCTATAAAATAGATCGCTATTGGGACCAGTTTGCTTCTTTCTTTAATTCAATGAACAGGTTAAGTTCTATGTGCAAAGGCTCTAAAACTGCCCTAAAAAGCCCAAGATATATACACCCGTTTCCAAACATTCTACTCAACTGTAATATATACCTAACACGAATACCACATATCCTGCCTGTATTTCAAGTATTATGTACTTATCACTGTATACCTTGATACCCAGCGCCATGATTGGCTAATCATAGGTGCTCAATAGATATTTCTTCAATAATAAATCAATCTCAAAGACAGAGGTATAGTACAAGGAAAAAGAGTATAGTAGGAGGGATAGCAAAATGCCTTGAAAAATAATAACTGATGTATAATTTTTTAGACCCTGTTCCATGGGAACAGCCTTTTAATTTAATTTACCCCTTATATTCTTACTTCACTGAAATCTGGTCCCCCCACAAAGACACCATCTGCTCTGCATTCCTCCCAAGTGGAGATGCTAATTCTTGTCATATCCCACCTAATGCAGTGTTGAGATCAGGTCAGAATTCGGCTGGCTCACCAACACTCCACCATACTAAACTCCTTCATCTGCTCCTTACGCCAACCTACCAGTATTTTGTTTAGTCCCTTACATTCATGAAAACTTCTACACTTGGGATGATCTTTCTCCCTAGGTCTTACCATCATCCTGGGTGACTTCAATAACTGGTTTTCTTCTCATCTTCTATACTGCCTATTTAGAATAGTTAATTAAATGACCCTGTAGAAATGACTCATTTTATCTAAAACATAAATCTAAAAATTTATACCACAAAATGGTGTGAATCACCCTTATTTGATCATAGGAGGCTATCCATGATATGCAAGTTCATTTTCTACCGTTTCCCCACCAACTCTGAACTTTAGACTCAGGTAACCAAGGTGGGTTTTTTTTTTTTATGGATTATAGTTTATTCCTAGAAAATTAAAGATAAGATTAAATTGCTCTTTTATCATCACAGAAAATTAACAACTTGTGTAAAAAATCTTGTCAATCACATAAAAAAAGTAATTAAAGAGGAACAGGTGCCTTACTTTAATCTTCCATTAAAGAACCTAGGAATTCAAAGCTACATCTGTGGGGTACCAAAAAACAACTGGTAAAATGGAACAAAGACTCTTTGTGCTGAAAGCCAAGAATAAATATTTCAAGTACTTTTTCCTTTTCCTTTTTAAAGAGAATTTTTAAGAAGTTCTTTGGGAAACTATCTCTCTCAATAAGTCAAATTTGTTTGGCAATTACATGCTCTCCCCTCATAGGGTGCCCTTTACACAGCATTCTACAGCTCAATTCTCATCGTGCGATTTTCTCAGCTCTCACAGCCAACGAAAAAGAGCTCCGGATATAAAAGGAAATGTATGCACAGGCAACAGTCTTCCCTGCCCCCTAAGAAAATCAAATTGTCTTCAGTTTCTCTACTTGTGCAGTCAAGACTACCATGCCACAGGGCGACTTGTACTTAGTTCTCTTCATGACAGAAGTTTTCCGACCAGCCTTGGGAAAATGAATTCTTGTTTTTCAGGTCAGTTACAGGACCACTTGCAATAAAGAGACGATATTTCTCTGACTTCTGATATAGGAACATAAAACTAATGAAAGCTAGGCACAGTTTCATACCTTTTAGGCTTCCATTACTCACAAATAACAAAGAAGGCTATTTTCATATATAGGTATTTAGATTTTTAACTTGTTTAAACTGTAGCATTTTTATTTAAAAAACAAAAAGCCATGTGAACAAAGCCCTGTGCCAGGTGCCGGGAAGAGAAGTAAGAGACCAGGTCGTGCCCTCAGGGAGCTCAGGGTTTAATGGGCGCTGCAGAACTAACAGGACACATTCGGCATGCCATGAAAAAAGACAAGGCAAGATGGGGGCACACTGACAGTACTCTGCTTCAAGTGAGATGATGGAATGAATTGGGGAATAAAAACCAATGCCAGGGCTGAGTAGTAAGGATGGATGAAAGCAGACTATGTATGGGAAAGGAAAAAAAGGAGAGGAGGAAATATCCAAGGGGAACTATGCAAAAATAAAGCATGTGTGTTCACTGTATATTATTTACTTCTTTTGACCTATGTACATAGGGAAACATGCGAGTTATTTACTTGCTTTAGTTCCATTTAAAATTATTTTTTAAAATCATTTGATTAGCAACAGTGAGGAGTCTAAGACCTCTGTGATCCTTGCCTCTTCCTTCTCTCTACCCCCATTTCTAGTCTGTCACCATGTTCAGTTTACATTCTGGACTGTCACTCCCATTGATCTTGCTATTCGGGGTCCTGTTACTCCTCATGGGACTATGTAGCAAGAGCCTACACCTGCTCATCTCATCTCTAAGCCATCCTGCACATCTTCCGAATAATCATCTAAGGCTCTGAAGCCTTGTAAGTAGCACTGTTGATGGAAAAAGTCAGTTAATGAATTTAGCAAATACTTATTAACCACTATTCACCTGCCAGACATTCAGAAAATAAGAAATGGTCTTTGTCTTTGGGGAACTCAATTTAATACATTAAGTTCTTTCATTGTTTATTATTAATTCAATAAACATGTACGGTTTTCCACTATGAGCTTGACACTATGTAAGGTTTTAGGATAAGAGATATTTAAAGTGTGTGTGTGTTGTATATGTGTGTGTGGTTGGTGACAAAGAAAAGTCAGTCCTATTTCCAATGTGACCACATTGTAGTGGAAGAAAAGGACATACAATTAAATAATTGTAATTCAACATGGTTCACATTTCTGTTTTGCACTGAGGCGTAAACTGTAATAATACTGATAAATGACAGTAAGACTGTGAAAGAAGGAAACGGGCTATGGGGCTGAGACTAGGATAAGGATTATAAAGAAAAGCTGAAAGAGTATTCTTGTTAAATAGGTTCAAAAGCTTATTGTATATATAGGCTCAGGCTTGGGAGAAATTTGGAAGACCTACCATTATATGGGGAAGCAGTGAAGCAATGGGCCAAGGGCAATATCTTAGAGAACAATAATACTTAACCAGATTAAGGGAAATCCAGAAGGAAGCTAAGAGGAAGCACCACAGACAGGAAGGAAAGCAGCAGTGATATAACAGAATTTCCTGCCAACAGGTGTATGAAGAAATGCTTAATGTCACTAACTATCAGGGTAATGCAAATCAAAACCACAGAGGCATCACCTCAACCTGTGAGGATCGACATTATTTAAAAACAACAACAACAAACATAAAGACAACAAGTGTTGGCATGGAAGGAACCCTTGCGCATTGATGGTGGGAACACAAAACAGTGCCATTCGTGTGGAAAACAGCACAGCAGTTCCTCAAAAAATTAAATCTGGGACTACCGTATGATCCAGCAATTCCACTTCTGAGTCTACACCCAAAAGAACTGAAAGCTGGGACTCAAGGTATGTACAAAAAGGTTCATAGCAGCATTATTCACAATAGCTTAAAGGTAGAAAAACTCCAAATATCCACTGACGAATAAATGGATAAATAAAATACGGTATATAAATACATTGGAATATTATTGAGTCTTAAAAAGAAATAAAATTGTGTTATCTGCTATAACATGGATACACTCTGAAAACAGTATTCTAAATGAAGTAAGCCAGACATAAAAAGACAGATACTATATGACTCCACCTATGTAAGGTACCTAAAATAGTCAAATTCACAGTATTAGAAAATAGAATAGTGGTTACCAGGGGCTGGGATTCTAGGGAATGGGAATTTATTATTTAACGGGTACAAAGTTTCAGTTTAGGATGATAAAAAGGTTCTGAAGATGGATAGTGGTGATCGTAGTGGCTGAATTACAATGTGAATGCACTTAATGCCATTGAAATGGAGTTTAAATGGTCAATTTTATGTTATATATATTTTACCATAAAAAAGAACAAGTTTTAAAAAACCAACCAACCTTCCGATATAGATTCATTTACTTTTTCTCTCCAATTTGCTTTATCAACAGTATTATATGCCAATATATTCAGCCCTTTTACTCTACATTTAGCATTTTATTACTACACAGTTGGTGAAAAGAAGAACATGGCTAATTTCATTCTACTCATAGCTAAATGTGGCTTCATCTGACGCAAGTCAGTCCTGATCTCTTACTAACAGATTCAAAGATAGCCTTCCTCTTATAATTAGTAATAAGTAGATCTCCAAACTTGGTATTTTTTACCTGAAAATCATTATCTATGAATTTAGTTTACTCTTCCCACTAAAAAGTGGGCTTTGGACCTGTTTTACACAAATAAGACCGTTTTTATATTAAAAACATTTTGCTTTTTAACACTGATTTTCACATTTCTAGATTATTTACTGCTGAAATGTTACTCATTAAAATTTGACTTTTAAACATTCTACTATAGTTATTTGAATTGTGAAACTTTGGTCCTATGACAAACCAATTTTAGTGCTCTATCTGATTGCACAACTTATCGCCTCCAGTGTTTATTATTTTTTCACTTTTCAACATCAGAGGGGTGACTTTTTCTCTGCTTTTGGTTGGATGTGCAGCTGTTCCCAAGGGAGCGCTCTAATTTGCTCCCCCTTTCTGAATTCACATGTAATCTTCTAATCAGTATCTTAAGACACTTTTTACCCTTCTGTAATTTTTCCCTGATTTCATATGATGAGCATGGTTCTTTTGATAGCAGCATGCACACTATAATCTCAAAACATATTTTTGAGTCAATGGATTTAAAGTATAATTTGATTTTATAGTTGGTGAACGTGGCTCAATTAACTTCACCAGGTGTATAGTTAGTTGCTCTTGGGCTATATTTATAATCTTGTTGAAATTCAAGTAAGGAAACAGAGAAACTGATTTGTTACTTCCTACGTTTTAGCAGAGAGTCTCACTGAATACGACCTAAGAAAAGTAGTAAACTTTTGGAATGGTACCAATGAGTACCTACATGTAGTTCAAACTCTGCAGTCTGCTCAAGCGGCTAGGTGCTCTTCATACATACTTGAAATTATCACTTCATTTAGAATGTTTGCTCAAAGCATCTTGTAGCCAGATAACCCATTTTTTTCAAACTGGGTTCTACCAGAAAATTAGTATCTAATGCTGCCCTAAGACATCCACTGTACATAATGGGTAAAGTTCTCGCCAACGTATCTAGAATGGAAGATATATACTATTGTTGAAAGAAATAAAAATAGTCACTTGAATAATTTTGTGAATTCTGTCGTTGAAATGAGGAGCCCTGATTGAGAAAGCCTGAACGGTGGTAGGGATGTGATCAATCATAGGTTTATTTCCTATATGTGTCAGTGAAGAAGGAAAAGAGCTATTCTATCCTGAGAATCCATGACATGACATGAATAGGGCCAGTCATTTTATATATGCTATTTAATGTATACTAAAACTGTTCTTTAAGGTAAGTACTTCTCCCAAGTTAGATGCAAGAAAAATTAAGCCAAGAGTTGTGGTAGAATCTGGATTCAAACTCAGTTCTGCCTCTGGAGCCAAATTCTACCTCTTTCCACCATCCTACGCTGCTACCATTGGCACCTGTAGCCTTAGCTGCTCCAAAGGGGGGAGAAATTATAGGTATTAAAGAATGCTAACCAGGCAAGTTGAACAATAGGATTCTTTTGCATTTTAGTCAGGAATCTTTTTTTTTTTTTTAACTTTTTAAAAAATGTATTTGTTTTGAGAGAGACAGAGAAAGAGACAGAAACAGAGAGAGAGACAGAGAGAGAGAGAGAGAGAGAGAGAGAGAGAATGAGGGGGGCAGAGGAAGAGAGAGAATCCCAAGCAGGCTCTGAGCTGTCAGTGCAGAGCCCGATGTGGGGCTGGAACCCACAAACCAGGAGATCATGACTTGAGCAGAAGTCAGACACTTGACTGACTAAGCCACCCAGGCGCCCCTACAGTCAGGATTCTGAGGTGATGATAGAGAATTGCTTAGCAGAGAGACACATTAGAAGCATTCTACTATGGGACCAGCTAACAAGGCTATTTCAGTGATCCTGAATAAAGAAAGGGACAGTACAGACAGGGAGGGCAGAATGACTTAAGAATTATTTGGGCAAGGATTAACTGGGTTGTGAGGTAGCCAAGGAGAAGAGAAAAAGGAAATTATGCATGACAAGAAGTTGACCATCAGTCTTTGAATAACTCGGAACTAACATCTTGCTAATGGGAGATCAGTGGCATTACCTTCATATAAGAAAAGCAGCATCACAGTCACTTCTTTATGTCAAAAACTTTTTTTAGGAAAAGGCTGAAATCAAAGTAATGTGAGAGTTTCACTTACCAGGAGGTAAAGTTTAAGAAAAAGAAAAGTATAAGGATGTGAATTGATAGCCATAATCCTTCCTACTGGGACAATTACGGCAATTCTAGATTTAACCCATAAGAACCAGCCAAATATGTAAAATATTTATCAGACTAAAATGAACCAGGTTGCTTTCCTCAAAAGGAGATTGTAGGTAATCTCCAGCAAAACACATCCGGGGGCAGTGTGTACCTCCCTCTTCCCTGGCTGCCTTCGAGTCGAACGGTTATGGTCCCCGTCCCTGTTGGGCTCTCTCACCTGAGTGATTATGCTTCTCTCTATGCGTGCTGCTGGCAGTCATGTCCCGCTGTCCTCCATGGAGCGCCCCCTTTATGCTCCATTTAGTACTCATTACAGTCTGGGCTACTCTCATCTATTACTTTGATCCTTTTTTTTTTTTTTTTATCTGTGATAAGGCTACAAATAGAAAAGTAGTTGGGAGCATAAACTGAAAACGGTGTGTGTCAATGTTTTCAAAGATGACCTAGATATATAAGAATCACATGGAACTATCTAATTAATATACCTTTCAATTCTCTTCTTGTTTTCCTCCATTTTTTGATTTGCTATCTTTAACAGGAAGTCGATATATTCCTCAGTCACCATCAGCTTTCCTTTATGGCTTAATGGAACTTCTAAGCCGTGAGTGCTCCGGATAGCCTACAAGGAACAAACAATTTAGATACAATGATTTGTGTACTAGAGACACTGAAGATAACTAAAGAAAAGTCCTAGTCAGGGTCATGTTTAAAGGTAGTTGGGTTCCATTACAGGATTTAAGTTTATGCTTTAATATACTTTAGCTAAACACAATTGAATCAAAGGAGATTAAATAGATTTTCTCATCACATAAAGTTATTTCTAAAGAAAGTCATCCTACACATTGTCTTTCAGAAAAGCAGATACTATCCAAGAATCCAATCACTTGAACAGTTCACTCTCACTAAAGCTTACAAAGCTTTAACGTCCTATTTAAAGAAAAGAAATAAATGAAATCTCAACAGTAGCTTCAAGGGAAAATCAAAATGGACTGGATGCAGAAGAGCCTCTTGGTGCTGCTTGAGCAGAGTGTGGGTATAAGAATAAACCAGGCCTGTTCTATCTCACAAAGTGGCTGCTTTCTTCAGGCTTGAGGGTTGCCAATCTTAGCAAACCGGCTGCTGAAACAGTCAACATGTTCCAAGCAAGTCTGAACAATCGAAATAGCTTAAGAACAGCAACAAAAACTATTATGAGAAATAAAAATTCTCTCAATAAACTTTTACTGAACATTTACAATATTTGATGTGCTTTGACAGGAGACCTAGGCATGTACGTGTGCACATGCCTATGTGTGTACATATACACATACACGATGCCAAGGAAATACAGAGGAGGAGCAACTAATTGAATCTGACGCCTCGGCTTCATGGGAAAGGTAGCATTTGAGTTGGGCTTTGGAAGGATAAGTGCAGTTTTATCAGACATAAAAATGGGGAAGGAGGCATTCAAGCCAGAGAATGACTTATCTATAGTCATGGAGACACGAAAGAGCATGATATATTGGGAAACAACAGATAGTTTACTATATGGCTGGAACAGAAGTATGCTAGCAGGAGATGAGCATAAATAAGGTAGATGGAAAACAGCCTGGGCAAGGCCTTGAATACCAGGGGAAATATATGGAGACCCACTTTTAAAAAGGGGGATTCTGATTACTATCAGAATGGCTCAGGGTGACTGAAGGAGAAGGTGGACAACAGGAAGACCAGTCAGGAGACCATGGTCAAGACTGAGGTGTGGGACCATGAGGGCTTACACAGGGCAGTGACATGGTGCTTGGAGAGGTGTTGTCGGGTGTAAGGAATTAGAGGCAGATGTGATAGAACTTGTAAGTAATCAAATATGGAAAACAAAGGAAACAAAAGTGAAAGAACGGCTCTGTTCTTGCTTGGCCTACCAGATGCAGCATAGGGGAAGGGGACAGGGACACAGACCAGGACTGTGGACTCTGACTTTCTAGTCATGCTTTTTATAGGTGTTTTCTTTTGTAAATCATCTCTTTTGGGGAATGAGCAATTTGTTAAAATAGATTAAAAAAAAGATAAAAACTTGGAAAGTCTAGGGAGCTCGAATGGAAGAAAACCTGAAATAGTTCAAAAACAAAGAATACATGCCATTACAAATAGTAAACACTACAGGAAACCAGACCAGAGCAAACTCACTAGGAGTTAGTTGGCCAGAAAAGGACTCAGAGAGGTTGGGAGGTTAGAAAGGGGTTTGAAGATCATCTAGTCCAGGGCTGGCAAACTTTTTCTACAAAAGGATAGAGAGAAAATATTTCTGACTTTGTGGCCATACTATATCTGTCATAACTACTCAGTTTTACCAGCGTAACACAAAACCAACCTTAGACAATAACTTATCAAGCAGGAGTAGTGGGCTCTGACCTCCTGTGGACTGCACTTGGCCCCAGGGCAGTGGTTGGCTGGACCCCTGAAGTGGCTAAGAAAATTCAACCCTGAGGGATTAAGGAGCTTGCCCAAGCTAATACAGCACAGCTGTGGTGCCACCAACATCTGTGTAGAGGACTTTATAAACCCTCTGCCTTTGAGTCTTTCCACTATATCATAGTGCTTACTAAATGAGCCTTGACTATGGTGAGGAGGGTACAGAGAATCAGGCTGAAAGTAAATAGAGGAGGACAGTATAAAGTAAGGTCTCAAATGCAAATCTAAGAAGTCTGGACTCTGCTCTGTAGGAAAGAGTAAGGTACTGACGTTTTCTGGGCAAGGGCATGGCAAGATTTGAGTAGGGAGAGACTAAAGGCTAGAATCTAATGAGGTTATTCAATAAGCTGAATCACTTTGTGCCCAAAGAGTTGCTTTTTGCCAAAAATTATCTTACCAACATAATCTTTCCTCTCTTTCCCACGGTTATGCCAGAGTTCCTGAAACCAGAATCTATTGCCACTGAATGCTGTAAGAAAAGAAGCTGTTTAAATTCCAATAATCTGGCTAATCAGACAAACTGGTTAGCTCTACAAACTGCAAAAACATATATAATTATTGAACCAATAATTAAATTTAAAAACTAGTTAATTAAACTAACAGTGCATTGTTTCTTCTTTTAAAGTTTAAAATCAAATCTACCCCAAGTACAAGATTCAAGTACAATCATAAAATTTTACCAGAATCTGTGCATCCTGCAACTGTCGACACTGCACATGAAGAATAAGTGGTTCAAATTTCAAAACAGCATCACCATTTGCTTTCTTCAGAGCTACAATCTAAACAAATGAAAAATGTGTGCATAAGACACCAAAATATGATCCAGTTCTGTGGTGACCCTTTATCGTATGCAACTTTAGTTTTTCCCAGAAGCATTCAGATTCATCCAGCATCCTTTTTCTACAATAACCTTTTACTCTGCTTTTTTGGTCCTCTTTCTCCAAAAACTGATCAATCTGCTTATTCTTTTAAAAGGCCTGATTTCTGGAGTACCTGGGTGGCTCTGTTGGTTAAGTGTTGACTTAGGCTCAGGCCATCATCTCACGGTTCACGGGTGTGAGTCCTGCATTTGGCTCTGAGCTGACAGCTCAGAGCCTGGAGCTTGCTTTGGATTCTGTGTTTTCCGCTCTCTCTGCCCCTCCCCAAATCATGCCGTGTCTCTCTCTCTCTCTCTCTCTCTCTCTCAAAAATAAACATTTTAAATAAAAAAGAACTGATTTCTAATTCTCCCATAAATCTTTTATGCTATTCTTCCCAACCATACCTTGGAAAGTAAACTACTATTCTATTTAATTCCATAACAGATTTTCATTAAGGAATATGGTATGAATGTGCTCTTTAAATGCTTTGCTGTTAGACTGAGGTTTGAGACCCATGTATGTGTGAACTAGAATTTATACAAGGCAGTTGTTATTTCTGTCCACTTGGTATCCCTGAGCAGTATGCTCCCTTCTTTACCCCATCTGATTCCAGTGGGACTGTCAGTCATGACCCTATATCACTCATGACTCCTGCTATCATAATTTCACAGATGCCAAATGCGTAGGTCTGCTCAAGGATAGCATTTCATTCCACTGGCAAAAATAATTGATCTAAGGGGCAAACATACCCAAGCAGGGTGAGTCAGACTCCTCTGGGAATGATACCTGGATATTAGCAAGAAGTTCCTTTCTGCGCAGCCTGCTGGCAGCTAACTTTCCTACAAAAGCTCATCTGCAGCAGAAGAGAATAAGGGCAAGTATGCTGCAAAAACCAGAACCCAAAGAAGGAGATGGAGACTGAGTGAGAACCCGAAGACAACAGCTGAACACATAAACAGGTAAGATAAAGTGCCTAAGAGAAACTTATCTGAACTCATCTCAACATTTTAATTTAGGAAACTAAATAACCCAGCAAAGATAGGAAGATTTTCAAGCAGCAATCCAGATAAGTAATATATAATTTATTTATTATTATTTTATTGTTTTAATGTTTATTTATTTTTGAGACAGAGGGAGACAGAGCATGAGTGGGGGAGGGCAGAGAGACAGGAAGACACAGAATCTGAAGCAGGTTCCAGGCTCTGAGCTGTCAGTACAGAACTTGAACTCATGGACCAGGAGCCAAAGTCAGATGCTTAACCAATCAGATGCTGAGCCACCCACGCCTCCCAGTAATGTATAATTTACTGATATCAGTATGCTGGTAATATACAGACAGCCCTAATCCCTTCCACCCAGCTCCTTTCTCCTATAATTTGTTCCAGGTTACAAAGTTAACAAATGGTAGAACTGAAATCATATTTTTGATCTATGTGTCCAATGTTCATATACTCACATCCAAGAAGATGTGTTTTGTTGAGCAATAAGTAATCCATACATATGTATATATATGTGTGTATGTATGTGTATGTATATATATGTATAGACTTTTATGTCTACACATCAAGAAGTCCACTGTAATGAATTCTCTTCAGGCTTTCTAGTTTTCAGTCATTATAACTGTGCACATCAATCAACCTCAAGTGTTCTATGTTCTTTATGTAATGTGACTATGAATTAAATGTTCATTTCTAGGGGTGCCTGGGTGGCTTGGTTAGTTGAGCATCAGTCTCTTGATTTCTGCTCAGGTCATGATTTCCGGGTTGTGGATTCAAGCCTCAGGTTGGGCTCTGTGATGAGTGTGGAGCTTGCCTAAGATTCTCTCTCTCTTCCTCTCTCTCTCTCCCTTGCATATTCTCTCTATAAATAAATAAATAAATAAAGGTAAATTTAAAAAGCTTATATCTAAATTTACATATAAAAACTTACCACATCATCTTTTACACAAGGTTTGTGTGTAACCAGTAGCCAGCAACAGTTTTGCTTTTGAACCTCAAAACCATTTATATTCTAAAATTAAAAAGATAACATAAACCGAATTTAATCCCATAATATCTACAAAAATAATAAATACAACACACAGCATAATTGTAAGCTTTTTTAGGTGAATAATCCCAAGTGGTAATTTTAAGTAATACTGAGAACAATTCAATAGGCTTTGGGTAAAGTTAACCCAAAACAAAAATGAAACCAAATTAGTTAAGATAGAAAGAAAATAAGTTGTTTATTAAGGTATAAAAATTTAATAGTCTCTGAAATATGGTTATAATTTTGTCAGGAGAAAAGGGATTATTCTAAGGGGTTGTACACTAGCAACCCTGAGTTGTCCTCTAGTCTAGCTGTTTTATTTGGCTTGCACAATATTTAAAAACCAAACAAACAAACAAAACAAGTTGAACTCCTTTTGTTCAGTTCAGAAAGCACTGTGCCAACCCACACAGGACCCATTACTTTTCACTGACACCTCAGCTGTTCACACCCTTATAATAGGTCTCTAGTCTCTAGCGGCATACATTTGTAACCTGTGGACTAGACTTAATATGTGTCCCAAAGGGCAGAGCTAGGATGGCAAGGTCAAAGTTTCAAGAAGACAAATACCTTAACATCAGATTTTTTTTGTTTGTTTATTAACTGGGAAAATATTTATTTTTAAAGATCTATTAGATTCTTTGGGTATAAACAGATCCTACCCTTTAGGACACTGGAAAGAGAATGCAGTAAACCACAAGTACTTTTAAATCACTATACCTCTACAAAGTAACTATTTTTACAATGGGTACACAGGAGACTTGACTGTCTGGCTTTGGAAAGGGGAAAAGTTCTGCTTGTCCTAAATAACTGGTTTGCTTTCATTGAGTGACATTTATCTGATCTTATGCTGGCTGCTGTAAATCTTAGAGTCAAATGTGTGGCCACCTCTAGAAAATTTACAGAATACATGGGCATGTTTGGTAACTAATGCCATTTGTAGTTTCATCTTATCTATACTCCCTTCACCTACATTTTCCCAGTTTCTATTTTTCTTCCTGTACTGCTTTTCTGTAATCTGATGCAATTCCTTCCGGAAATAAGGCTAAGTGAAAATAATCTACATAGAATGAAAAGAGGTTCTGAAAAGTCCTAAGGCAGTCATTACTTATAATTACTTATAAGTGGGTGTGTATGTTTGTGTTCAGATGGGAGAAGGGAGTTTTTGGAGTCCCATCTAAAATACACAGAGATGGGGGAAAACATTTCAGGAAAAATAAACATGAAAAAGGCAAAGGCTGGTAAATCTGAAAAACGACAGTTCAGTTTTAGTAAATAGAGAAACATGAAGAGAAGTAGCAGAAAATAAGGGAGCAGCAGAAGGGTTGGAAGGTATACTAGGGTAGGGGCTTGGAATCTCTGATGTTGAAAAACGTGTAATAAAAGATTTTAGCATAGATGAGTGACTTGCACAGAGTTGTCTTTAGGATGGCCAATCTGTTAACAGTATTTAGCCTGGTTTGGGGTAGAAATGTAAATCAGTGACCTGTTAGGAAAACACTGCAGAAATCTGGGTAAAACAAGGAAGTAGAAATGGTGGAAGAGAGTAAGCCCAGCTAGAGTGCCAGTGTTCAGGAGGCAATAGAGGCGATATAAAAATATACAGGCCCTCTTAACCTGGGGGACCAGCAAATTATCAGTGAACGAGGGATCTAAAGAATGAGCATATGAATGTGCTGTCTTTCATGCTGTGAATTCAGTCCTAACGCTAAAATAACTTTAATTTTACGGTGCTAGTGCACTTAATATGGGACAGACAGGATGCTAACTAAACATTTCAAATTATCCCATTTCTTCTACACTGAATCCCTATGAAGCAAATACTCTATTGTTCTCAGTTCATGGAACAGGGAGGGGCTGAGTTTGGGTAACCTTCCAGAAGTCACATAGCCAGTAAGTCCCACAACTGGTTTAGAATCTAAGCAGTATCACTCTAAAGCCTGAGGGCTGGTCTACTATCTCAGACTACACTATACCGTATAGTACTGAGCTTAATGTAAAAATTTCCAGAACTGTAATAACGGATTGGGCCACCAGGAGGCAATAAACTCCTTAACCCTGGAGATTTTCTGGCAAGTAGTTAACAATGATTTGGTCGGGCGATTGAAGAGAAAAGTAGCCTCGCCCAGTTGGAAAGTCTTTAAATTCCCTCTAAGATTGAGAATCAAATTCTCTAACCTTTGCAACTCTAGATCATTCCCAGGCCACCAGTTTCCGCATCGCTTGGGGGCTTGTTAGAAGCCCCACCCTAGAACACCTAAATCAGAATCTGTACTATTAAAGAGCTCCCGATGATTACTAACACATTAGTGTTTTAAAAGCACTGGTCTAATTCAACCTGTACGTTTCATAAAGAAGCCGAGACCACCCATTAGAAGGACAAACACAGGCTGGACTGGGGTCCTGGACTGGGGTGTTGCCTTGGGTGGGCACAGGACTCCAGGTGTTGTACACCACAGAGCGGGCGCTGGAAAGACACAAAACGGCCTCACCCCGTCTAGGAGGATGATGCGCCCAGCGCAGGAACTCGTGGTGAAGTACTGTTCTCGCCCATTCAGGAGCTGCACAATATCTACCACATCCTCATCCACACTGCCTTTCCGGCTGAAGTCGGCTTTGCTCTGACACTGCGCCTTCCATCTTTTGAACTCGGCGCTACGATCCATGCGAGGAAGCCTTTAAAGTCTCTACTTTAACGTTAGCTCTCGCCTTTCCGTGGGGGAAGCCATATTGTGGCGGATGGTGGCCGGAAAGGCCCAAACTTCCTCTTCGTTCCTAGCTCGGGAGAGGGTCGTGCCTTCGTCTGGGGGCGGGGAGAGGCGGGCGAGCGAGGTGGGGCCTGCAAACGTAGAAGACGCCCAGGTCCGTCCCCTTTATTGTGGAATCTGAGTGAACCCTCGCAGAGTTTGCTTCCCCACTCTAGAACCGGGTAAGTAGTTTTAGAAAGTCCCCTTAGGTGGTCACGCAGCGGATCTCCCCGCCGCTAGTCCAATAAGGGGCCGAATTGACTGAGGTGGCGCTTCTATCTCGCGTTCCTGCCTCCTGGAGAATCTGCAAAAGGAGCTCGTGACCGGGGGCGTTTCCCTCTAGGGGCTGCTTGTTCTGAGGCGTAAATCACGCGGGGACTTTAACTTGCTGGCTGGGAGCTCCCGGCCGTGGACTCCAGTGAGACCCGCGTTTGGGCTGCACGCCGCAGGGCGCCGTTGGCTCTGCCCCCGCCGCCGGGCCTGGACACCCGCTTCCCGCGGCCGCGCGCGTCGTCTGCGTGGCCCCTGCGCTCCGCCCGGCGGACACGGCTTGTGCTCGGCCGTTCCTGACCGGCCCTGTGTCGGCTCTGCCATCATACTTTTGGAGAGAAATACACGGTGTTTCGGACTGCCCCTGCCCCGTGGCCCCCACCTGGAATCATTTTCAAAAGCAAAAAAACTTACAAAACATCACGTAAACACATCATTTGATGTTCACTTCGTTCCGAGACGCGACTTAGCTTCAGTGACCAGGGAATGTGTTAATATTTGAACTGTTTAAAGGCTAAAGTTTGGAGTGCTAGCGGAAAAGGTTGTGCAATTCTCACTGAAGCCTGGGGCATGCACCGTGCCTGGTCAGCGGAAGCACATCCCACCCAACTCTTCCCAAACCCGCAGAGCTGCCTGCCCAGTTCCATCCAATCTTTTCTTCCCAAAACGTGGAGGGGTTTAGAATTATCTATTCAAATCCTCCTCCACCAACCCCTCCCTACCCACTACCCGCCCTTATTAGAAGTGGGCTCTGAGAGCCAGGCCACGGGAGTAAACGGTCAAGGTTATACAGCCAGGGAGAGACTTCTTAGATTACTTCTAATTTTTTTTTTTAGTATCTCTGGTTTAAGGCTAATAAAAAAAAATAGGCTTACATAAGTCTTTCTTGATCAACAGCACATTTGGTGATTATTCTCTTTTCAAGTTCTTATTTTTTATGTCTTGCCAGCCATTCTTGCTTAATTTCACTTACGCTCTTCTCTTGTACTGTGCCTTTGCTGTGACTTTCCTTATCCTATGTTAACATATATTCCTAACACTTACCCTACCCCTTTAGTTTTTAGTGAAACGAAACAGATTGAAACAGAGCATAGAAAAGATTTGAGGAAGAATTTTAAATTCTGATTTGTAAAGTATACTTGGCAATCTTTTATAGGTGAAAAGTACAACGAAAAATTAAACCAGGATCCTCTCACTTAAATTTTATATTTGATAAATATAAAGATATATTTACTGTCTTTTTCTTTCTTTCTTTTTTTTTTTTTTTTTTTTTTTGAGAGGGAGAGAGACAGCACGAGCAGGGAAGGGTCAGAGAGAGAGGGAGACACAGAATCTGAAGACATGCTCCAGGCTCTGAGCTGTCAGCACAGAGCCTGATGGCGGGCTGGAACCCACCAACCATGAGATCATGACCTGAACTAAGTCAGCCGCTTAACCTTTTAACCAACTGAGCCACCCAGGTGCCTCTAGAAAGATGTATTTAAAAACACTAGCAAAGTGGCAGGTCTGCTGACATGCAAATGGTTTGGCGTGAATAATAGAGCTTATTGCATGTTGGGCGCCCTGGGAAGCGCCCACCTGGGTGCTCTTGGAGTTAATCTTCAGAGGGATTCTCTGCTAGGGAATACTGGCCCCATTTTACAGATAAGGAAATTAGTTTTCCTAATAGAGTCATGCCCTGTGTATCACCACTGAATCTCCAGAACTTCTAGGCGTTTGGAAAATTTCAAACTCTGAGCAGATGCCTTAATCATAAAATATGTAATCCTACCTGCAGGTTAGTAGAATTTCGTATTTCTAGCTCAGCCGGTCTCAGTTATCACCATTATAAAGTATATTTTTCAGAAATTAAGGGTCCTCTATGCCAACTTTAAAAGGATGACATGAAAAAGATATACAGTAAGGGGAAAAAGTCACTTTATAATATTTAAGATAGAGGAGTTGGGTTCTCACCCTGCTTCTGTGTGTCTCTAGTGAGCCTCTTAACTTCTTGGAATGTTGTCTCATCCATAAAATGGATGGTGATTTTATTTCCATTTCTGCATACAATTAAATGGTTGGGTTTTTTTTTTTACATATGGTGAAAATAATTATCCCAATGGACATGAAAGACATGCTTTGTAGAAGAACTTAGGTATTATAGGGGTTTAAGAATTAAAATTGTTACTAGTGTGTTATATTATTTTCTTTTTCTTTTTCCTTTTGACTTATCACCTTATGTATTATGAAGCAGATGATGATCCTGTGGGTAGTGGAGGGGGTTTTCAAAGGCAATTTGTGCCAGTTGGAGCCTGATCAATCATAGCAGCAAAGGCTCAGTGGGAAATAAGATGGACAGAAGCAACGTAGGAGACAGCGCTTCCAAGGTTATGCCCTGTCTCCTAACAAGATGGATAGGATAAGATGGCCACACTGGACAAGGCAACAGGGTTTTCTAAATCCATTGTTGAGAATGAGTATCCTCCTTTCTTTGTTCTTTTCTCCTAACTTAGTAGGTGTCAAAATGTAGGGGGGGAAATGTATGTGCTAGATAATTTTGACAGATCCTATTTCAGGATAATTTTGCTTTTATTACTACTGCAGTTCTTTGAGGATAATAATGACGTCTGTTGGTGAAAAGGTAGATGCGAGTGCTTGAAAGACAGAAACAGGCAAGAAGCAGGTAGAAAGTGGCCAAGGAGCTACGGATCTTCCATGGTGTGTGTAGCTGTGTGAAGAAATGAGCAGGAGGGAGCAGGAGCTAGGAGGGGCCGGGGCATTTTCTCTTTGCCCTTTTGTCCTCTGAGGCTAGCACAGTGCCCCCCTTACAGTTAATGTTCACAGAGAATGTGGTGAATGAATAACAATGTTTGATATTGTTAAATGAATAGCAACGTTTGATATTAATGTTTTGTTTAAATGATTCTCTAGACTGAATTCATTGAGGCCAAGGTCTTGTTTTAATAATCCGAGTCCTGTAAATATTGTTATGTAAAATCAAAAGTGATTATGGAATTACAGAATCAAGCATATTTTAATCAGTAAGAAATTGGAAAGGAGAAAATAAATAGGAAAGGAATAATGACATCAACTATATATAAGAGTAAACATTTTTGCCAGGTTCAGTGCCTGATGCTTGCCCTGTCCCGAGCACAGTAACCTTGGGTGGGAAGCCGGTTTTCAGATGAAGAAGCTTAAAAACAGTTGACTGCCTTGCCCAGGGCCATGTGGCTAGTAAATGACAGAGCTGGAATTCCTACTGAAGGCTGTCAGATTCCAAAGCCCATGCTCTTTCCATAACACCATGCTGATGACAAAAAGGAAAAAACAAAAAAACAAAACTGTGTTCTTATTTTACCAGAATGGAACACTCTGGTCAGAGCCACCTTCTTTTGTTCTTGTTTCTATTTTATGGTCTTTTTTTTTATTATTTATTTTTATTTATTTATTTTTGAAAGAGAGAGACAGCATGAGCAGGGGAGGGTCAGAGAGAGAGGGAGACACAGAATCGGAAGCAGGCTCCAGGCTCCGAGCTGTCAGCACAGAGCCCGACATGGGGCTCGGAACCCACAAACCCTGAGATCATGACCTGAGCTGAAGCCGGACGCTCAACAGACAGAGCCACCCAGGCGCCCCTTTATGGTCTTTATAGTTTCACTTTCTCGTCTAACAAATACCCAGCCTGATTGAAGACGTAAGTAGAAATATAGTAGTGAGACTGCCGGTAGTTATGGAGTGAACTGCCTTTCCCCAATCCTCACTCCACAAGTGTCACCCTCAGGGACTGCCACACTGCTTCTACAGTGACCTTTGGCTTATGTTGTTTGCCTGCTTCTGCCCCCTTGAGGTCTGCCCTTCAGGAGATGCCATTGCTAAACAGCCTTCTAGCAATGGAAAATTTACTTACTCCTCTGTGCTAGGTACTATATTGCATCACTTCAAGGATTTTTAAATGATACAACTTTTGATTAATTAGATCAACAACTTTCCATTAATAGCACCATCCAAATACTCTTGATTACCCCCTGTACATGCACTGACATTTTATCATTAGCATGTGCTCTGTTCTAAGTAGCCCTGTATTGAACTTCAATATAGTAAAAGTCCTAATTCTTTCAAGTCCTAGTTTCTACAACTCTTTTTGATCTTTTAGCTATTCATGGTTGATGAATATAATTATTCCAGAAGTTAGCAACAATGTCTTAGGTGGTGGCAGGATCTAAATATTTGATGTGGTTAATTTCAAGAAATTGTGATAACACACAGGCAAAGTTATGGAGATCCAGTCTGAACCCTTTCATTACATCTGTAGGTATGGAAGATTTCCATAATTACCTCTTTTTATATTCAAATGTTCTTTACCTTTTTTTAGAGTTTATTTTAGCTCTGAGTTTTCATTTCAATAATAACAGTGGTAGAAAAAAATAACAGTGGTAGGACATAAAGGTTAACTGCAAATGACCCTTGTAGTTTATAAAAGGATTGCTCACAAAGGAGTATTTTTAGTTTTTAATGTTTTCCTCCTTTGTTAAAGTGAAAGAACTTCATAAAGTCAAATGTTTCACCATTGATAAATCTCAGAAACTTACTGTTAAAAGGAAAAAGCAAGTTGCAGAATTAAGGACAGTGTGATCCAATCTAAATAAAGTTTGAGAACATGCAACACAATAGCACATATTGTTGACTAATGAATATACATGTAGTTGTGGTGTGACATCATGCCTGGGAATGAGGGGCACTGAGTCTATGGTAATAATTGCCTCTTAAAAGGGTGGGCCAGCAATGAGTTTGGAGATGGTTCAGAAGGCTTCAGTCATGTCTATAAAGTTCTGAGCTTTTAAAATACTAACATTTGGTAAAGCAGGGTAGTAGGCAAATGTATTCATTATATATATTCTTTTTTTTCTATATATTTGAAATATTTCATGATCTAACAGAAGGTCTATTTATCTAATGTTAATAAAACTTAACATCAGCTCCTAAAATTTCTAAGATGTTGCAGCATAAGCTTACACAAAAAGGAACCCAAGATATTATATCATGCTATGTCTAGCCAGATGTTTTTATTTGCATGTTTGATTCCCTTGTGGAAGGCACTGAATCCCTGTAGGAAGTAGTATGAAGTATTTTGCTTTGTAGCTGAAGGATTTGTAAGATGAAAGGTTCTTAAACATGAAATGAGATCTGTGTAAGCTCAAGATTTAAATTGTTGTTTGAAAATTGTTTGATCTGCCCCCTCCAGGGGAAAAAAAACCCATAGTGGTAGCCTAGATGCATATGACAATACATTTTTTTTTTCTTGGTATCTAGATCACCATGGCAACCGGACTGAAATTGATGAGAGCAATTAGAGTTTTTGAATTTGGTGGACCGGAAGTGCTGAAACTCCAGTCGGATGTGGCAGTACCAACTCCAAAAGACCATCAGGTAGAAGTAATGACATAAAAACAGGCAATAATTACACTGCGTATGAGTCTCCAGCAATCAGGTTAATGTTCAAAAGAAGCAGGCTCACAATAATTTGTAAAAGGCCTTGGATTAGGACAGAGTTTATACTGATGATATATATAAGGTCTGACAAAGAGAACGTAATTATAACAGTTAGTGAGGTAGAGCTATGAAAAGGAAAAATAGCCTGTTGCAAGAAAATTGTTGAAGTTGGGAATCATCTATGCAGTGGAGTAATTGATTTTTTCTGGATAAAATCCTAAGTAGTTTGGAACAGGTTATTCTATTATAAACTTTCATGATTTTTATTTTGTGCACAATAGGAAAATAGTTTTCTTCTGTATACATGCTTTTCCACATATGATTTAAGAGAATTTAAATGAAGAGTTTAATCATTTCCTGTGACTTTAATAGTATACTTTCTCATTAAAAATTATGTATTTTTATTACTGCACCTTCCATGACTCTCAAGTCTCATTTCCTTAATGAACCTTGAACCTTACGAGTTTTTACAATTTGGCCGTAACCTAACTTTAGGGTTTCATTTCTTCTGCTCCTTCTCAGTAGACTGTGCTATAACAAACAGCATTGTCTGGTCTCCCCAAGAAGATTGTCTGGTCTCCCAGGAGGCCCTTTCTTTCTTTCTTTCTTTGCAATACTATTCCTTTTACCTAAAATGTCTTTTTTTTTCCCCCATTCTGAAAGAATGTCTATTCTTCTTTTAAAGGTCTAGCTCAAATACTGCTTTCTTTGTAAGGCCTTCTCTTACTCCTCCACCAGAAGTAATTATTAGGTATTAATTAAGGTAAAATTAGCTTCTGTGGTAAATGTGACCTCAAAATCTCAATCGTTCAACGTAAAAAATTATTTCTCATTCACTAAATCGCAGAATTCTAAGGTAGGGACCTAGGCTTCTTCCATCACTGTGGCTCTGCCGCCTTCCATGTCTGCCTTCTGAGTTCCCTTCTCCTGAAAGGGGGCAGGCACAGTATGGCTTGCCCAGAAGGTCTTTATGGGCCAGCCCTGAGAGCGGCTCTCATTGTGCCCAAAGTCAGTCATTTTGCTACTCGTAACTGAAGACGCCATGAAATGATATTCTTCCTACGTGCCCAGGAGGAGGAGGAGGAAATAGGTTTGATGAGGACATAGAGGTTTGTGCCACACATTTTCTCAGATATTTCCACTACCATTTCCCCAAATGTTTTGAGCACATAAACCATTCTGGCTTATGTTTTTATTTATATGTTGGTTTGCAAAACTGTAATGTGAACTTGTTGAAGGCAAGGTTTTGCCCTCCATTTTTGTAGCTCTCATAATCTGTATAGTCCTAGCATGATGCTGAATGAATGCCTAATGTTCTGTTTTAACTAAAATATATTGTCATTGCAGGTTCTAATCAAGGTCCATGCATGTGGTGTAAACCCAGTGGAAACATATATTCGTTCTGGTACTTACAAGAGAAAACCACACTTACCCTATACTCCTGGTTCAGATGTGGCTGGGGTGATAGAAGCTGTGGGAGATCATGTATCTTTCAAGGTATTACGTTTTAAATTATTTCTATTTTGGCATAATATTTTTCTTAACATATTTTGACATAGATTTCAAATGTGTCTGTATCTGAATCTTTAAATGGCCCCTTTACGGTAAGGGGTGCACTTGTGATGAGCACCAGGTGATGTAGCGAAGTGTTGCATCGCTGTATTTACACCTGAAACTAATACTGCACCGGATGTTAACTAACTGGAATTTAAATAAAAACTCAAAAAAATAAAAGTCCCCATTACACAATTTCTGCCACTTGGGGGACTCCTCTGTTCAAAAAAGAGATTACCTCTTGTCTAGGGGTCTTCTGTGTTTGCATTTTTGGTGACAAGTGCTGGGTAAATTCTGTATCTTCCCTTCCTCTCACAGAATTGAACTGTGATCCTTTTGACGTAGCAGAAATATATGTAAGAAAGAAAGTAAGCAAGGAAATTATACTATTTCCTACCTCTCGATAAAAACAAGCCTACATAGTGTTTAAGTCTTTCATAAATTCAGTTTCATAGGATAAAGGGAAGGCCAATTCTTTTGAATATGAGTAAAAAATGAAAAAGATGCAAGGTCAACTATACATTTTTAGAGCTCTGACTCAGATCAAGGTGACTGAGTCAATGAAAATGTTATGATCAGGGCTTTCATTATTTATATGCCAAGAGAAATATAAAACACAGAGAGTATATTCATGTTCCAGCATCTTTCCCCATAATTCCCTGACCTGCTCAACTTTGGCAGCACATTTACCAAAATTGGACCGAGCCAGAGGAGATTAACGTGGCCTCTGCACAGGAAGGCCATCAGAGTCCTACAGCGTTGCACTCCTCGGCCTGTGGCAGTCTGGCTTCTGCCCCCATCGCTCCACTGAAATGATTCCTGCTAATGTCACTAATGGCCTCTATATTGCTGGAGTTAATGGGCCCTTTTATGTCATTATCTCTCTTGACTTCTCCGTAACATTTGACACTCTCAGCCGCTTACTTTTCCTTACATTTTTTTTTCTTCAGCTTCTATGACATCATTTTCTCCTGTCCTCTGCCCCACTTCCTCCTGGACATTGGTGTTCCAGCTTCTTTTTCTCGGGATACTCCTCAAATCTTAGTGCTGCCTAATGCTCTTGGCCCCTACGTAGACCTCTGCTTTTTGTATTCCGTCCCTTCTTCGCAAAGATCTCATGCACTCCCATGGTGTCCGTGATCTCATGTGATATCTGTAGCTTAGAACTGCTGAAGCTGTGGACTGTGCTGTCTAATAAGGTAGCCGCATATGCCTACTTAAAATTCTTATTAAAAATTTAAAAAGTCAGTTCCTCAGTCACAATAGCAACATTTGAAATGCCGAATAGCCCCCTGTTTCTAGTGGCTACCCTACTGGACAGTGCTGATACAGAACATTTCCGTCACCACAGAAAGTTGTGTTACCGAGTATGAGACCCACATAGTCATCTCTTGGTAATCGCTATGTGTGTCTGAAACTGAGCTTATCTTTTGTCACATTAGATCTGTCCCTCTCTTGTGTGACTACCTTGGTGACTTCTGTGGTTTGAGGCCTATCTCTTCACTCTCTCTCTCCACTCCCCCTGACTAGAAATGTTTTCTCTCTCCTCTTTCATTCCTACTGCTTCTAGTTCAGGATATTCTACCTACTCCCTTACCTGATGTCGTAACGGGTAGTTAGCACCTGCCCTCCTTCCCCCTCCAGTCAATCCTTGCTGTATAAAGGGCATTTTCTAAAATGTAATTGATTATTTTACAGTTATTTCTTACCTTAGTTCCTTGCAGATTTCAGAGTATTATGTTGTCAGAGAAGGTATTTCACGCTCCTTCCTACCATCCTTCCATTCTTGTCTCTGTTCCTTCTCACCTTGTAATTTACTTTTTAGTAAAGTTGCTCTTTACTGTATTGTTGTTCTTCTGCTTGGCAGGATTGAACTGAAACTTAAAAGCATAGGTGGAAGAGATTTTACCCTCCAGCTTTAATTCCCTTTCATTTTCCCCCTGAAACTATTACATTCCATACGTTAGACGACTCACTCGTTGGGTACAAATGCTAGTGATTTCTCAGCACTTATTCCTGCCACTGTTTCTTTACTTATTTTGTTTCTCCCTCTCTCGTAATGATTCTTCTCAGCTTTAGTTTTTAAAATCTTGTCCTATTCTTCAAGACTTACCTTAAATATTTGCTTCCCAGTGAAGATATTCTTTATTCCTTCAACTTGGAAATAATTCCTTTCTTTTCCTGGTACCCAGCTTTGATGGTTCATCATCTTTGTCTTGCATTATAGTTATTCCTACCCTTTTCTTTTCTCTCTTCCTTGAGTTTGAGATGCTTTCAGTGGGGGAAGGTGTTTTGTTATTAATACCCATCACAGAACTCAAAGTACTGCTTTCATAGTGAATTCTTAGAAAATATTTGAATTATATTGGAAGGAGTGCTACGTTTTTTACGCTGTAAAAATGATACTGATCTCAGCACAGTCCTATTTGACCATTTGCAAGTGACACTGCTAAGTCCTGAGGCTTGTCTTTGACTCCTGGCTGGCTTTTGAAGCTTTGTTGTTTCTATCGCACGCATGGTGCTGTTACTTCTTCAGATCTCTTTTTTTTTTAAGGACAAATTTAAGTATACCGAGAGTTATGCCTTAAGGTTGTGCTTCTTCCAAGGAATATTTACTTTTTTTTTTTTAAAGAAGAGTTGGGGCAGGTGTTTGCAGTGAATAGTCTAATTTCTCTAGCTGCAGGTCACGTTGGGCAGGCTCCAAGGCTTGCTTGCAGAGTGCCTTACCTCGCCCTCCAACTGTGCATCTGCTGTTCAATAGCAGGGACCCAGCAGAGTTTACGGAGAGTTTACTGTGTTTCTGGTGCTGTAACAAGGGAAGAAACCTGTCCCAGCTCATCTTCCTGTCAGGATCCAGGCATAGTTTCCTGCTCTTGGTGTATATGTGAAAATGTAGAAAGGATTTATAATAGTTATTTGGTGTGTGGAAGAAGCCTTACCTTTTATTTTCTCCCTACTATAGCAGAGAGAACAAATGATTGTATTAACTGCCATTTACTAACTGTTTAATCTGAGCAAATTATTGAACTTCTTTGTCCCTCCATTTCCTCATTTGTATAGTGGAATTAATCTGAAGTGGTGATAAGAAAAGTACTTACCTCATAGGCTCTTGAGAAGATCAAATTAGACAGTACTCATTAAGCACCTAAGACAGTGTCTTGCACAGTAAGCTCTCGATAAAGATTAGTTGTCTTCTTGCTACACCATTCTGGAGGTTCTCTTTCCTCTTATCTTTTCTATTTCCTTTAATTTTTCTTCTTCTTTATTTCTATGAATAAAACATTTAAAAATGCTCAGAGGCACCTGGATAGTTGTCGGTTGAGCGTCCTGACTCTGGTTTTGGCTCAGGTCAAGATCCCAGGATTGTGGGTGCAAGCCCCACCTTGGGCTCTGTGCTGAGCATGGAGCCTGCTTGGGATTCTCTTCCTCCCTCCCTCTACCCCTCTCCCCGGCTCGTGCTTCCTCTCTCTCTAAAAAAAATGTTAATGTTCAGGATTTTGAAGCTATTTTTACCAGTCCCTAATATGTAGGAAGCAATACATAAATACTTATTTGTTGTTATAACGCTTGCATCTTAAAGGTATACCCATTTTGACATACTTTTCAACCCCTGGTGCATTTATTAATCTCTTGCTTTCCCCAGAAAGGTGACAGAGTTTTCACTACCAGCACCATCTCTGGGGGCTATGCCGAGTATGCCCTTGCAGCAGATCACACTGTGTACCCGCTGCCAGAAAAACTGGACTTTAAACAGGGAGCTGCCATCGGTATCCCGTATTTTACCGCTTACCGAGCTCTGCTCCACAGGTGAGACCACACACTGCCGATGATAGAGCCGATACTGCCTTCTTCCTACCATGTGTCCATATATCTGTTTCTTATATTTGGCTACCATTAAGTATTTATGGAGTGGAGACTATGCTAATTTGGGAGATTATTCTAATCACTGGGAGTATAAAGAAGAGCAAAACATTGTCTTTGTCTTTAAGATGTGTCTGATAGTCTAGTAAGAGAGATAGATGGCAGAGTAATAATATTGATGTATAATGTGGAGGAAGTACAGTGGTACAGATGTGCATAGGGATTGATGGGATCATAAGGCATGTTACAGTGGTGTTAGGGCTTCCTGTCAAGATGTAAGGCTTGGATTATTTTAAAGTTATGGTTCAAAAATCTTTGTTATCTAGCCCTTGAAACTAATTGCTGCAATTTAAAAGTACAATATGAGGCCCTACCCTAGACCCACTGATTATCTTCCATGGCTGGGATCTGAGGATATATATATATATATATATATATATATATATATTTATGAACCATGAGCCGAAATCAAGAGTCAGATGCTGAACTGACTGAGCTACCTAGGCACCTTAAACATATATGTGTGTATGTATATATATATATATATATTTTTTTTTTTTTTTAAGATTTTATTTTTAAGTAATTTCTACACTCAATATGGGGCTTGAACTCATAACCCTGAGATCAAGACTCACATGCTCCACTGACTGAGCCAGCCAGGCACCCCTCTGAGAATCTGTATTTTCATCAAATTCCCTACGTATTTGAAAAAGATCAGAAGGAGTTATCCTGAGGAAGGATAGTTCAGAGTGGAGAGGGAATTCTAGACAATAGGAATAGCCTAGTGTCCAGGGGAAAATCATGATGTTTAGGGAGAGCTATAACAATTTGGCAAAGAGCAGCACAGAATTAGGCTAGAGTATAGTCATCTCTTAATAAATGTTAGCTATCACATGGTATAGATTTTATATTGTAAAAAGCAAGATGATGGAGCTCACATATTGGTCCTGTAAGGGATTGGGGGTCATGAAATGTTTCATTCAGGAGAGTGATATTGTCATATGAGTGTTTCATTAAGATCACCTGTCAGCTCTGTGAAGGGTGGATTTGGTGACAGGAATGGAGAAGAAAATGGGGGATCTTATACAAGTATCTCTTAGGCACAATACTTGGGGGCCAGAGTAAGGGGCATGGTAGAAAAGGTGGAAGGGAAAGGACAACTTTTGAAGGCTGAAATCAAGTCTGTTTGGTGAGTGTTTGCATGTGGACAATGAGAGAGAAGAGGGGCTTAACAGATACTTCTAGCTTTTTAGCTTGGATAATATTTAGCTGTGACAAAGAAAAGGAAGAAAAAGTTTCAAAAGAAAGCCGAGTCCAGTTCTGGAGTGGAAACCATGATAGGCATTGTAATGGAGAAGACCAGCAACCTGTTAGGTGAAAGTCTGAAGCCTGAAGGCTAATGATGGAAAGGAGGGCTGTCAGCTTGTGGGTGGGAGCTGATGAGATCAAAGTGACTGAAAGCCTTCAGGGAGTAAAGTGCAGGGGAGTGAGAATAGAACCTTCAAGAATTTCAGCATGTAGTATAGTCAGAGTCCTAGGAGACCAAAGGGAGCCTATGCCAAGGCCAAGAGAGTCTAGGGGTCCTGGTGTCTGTTAAACACCTGTTAAGGTCATGGTCTTTGAAGACAGGAAGACTTAGGTTAGAGTACTGTCTTGTCCTACCATCAGTCCTGTGACTGTGGTCCCATTACTTCCCTGTCTGAGCTGTAGTTTACTAAATTGAAAAACACAGATAGTAATAGCACCAACCTCCTAGGGGAGTGGTGAGAACTCCTGGTAGTTCTGCTACTGAGGCAACCCTGGTAAAGCTCAGCACAGAGTCTGGCGCAGAGTAAGCACTCCATCAGTGTTGGCAGTGTTAGAAACAGCAGTTGATGTTACTAGGGAGGGAAGCTGGCCATCAAATGAAGCAGCGAGGTGTGTTTGAGGAAAAAAAAGAACAGGCCGGCTTCGCAGTGAGGAGGTGATTGGTGACTTCAGTCAGGTTGTTTTCAGTAGTGGTGGGACAGAAGCCTGAGTGAGTAGGCTGCAGAAGGAATCGGAAACTGGTTCCTTGAATGGAGGGAAGAGGGAGCGACAGTGAGGGGCAACAGGGAACAGTGAGGGGCAACAGGGTTTTCTAAAGGTTGGGCGAGAATTGAACATGTTTATAGCTGAGATAAGATCTAGCTGAGAGGAGGCGATGGAAGGCTTGGAAGAGAGGGTGGACATATGTAGAGAGATTGGCTTCAGATATCCAAAGGACAGCTCGTTTGCTAAACCTATAAGAGGTAAAAACGGTATAATTATGGAAAAATTTGTGGGTAGGGAGGTGGAGTGTTGAAGGAACTCCTATGTGATTGCCTCACTTTTCATAATTAAATAGGCAAAGTGATCTTTTGAGAATCAGAGCTGAAGTGGCACCAAAACCCATGGTCATGTGATTTTTTTTATAGTACTAAGCTATTTGGATAGATTATCAAAGAAGTTAGATTTTAACGTTGGTCTAGCCCTGGAGTACTAGTGGTAAAATGGAACTGTGTGAAGGAAGTTGAGAGCATTGGAAAGGAAGAGAGAGAGGCATTGGGGAAACCTGCTTCAGGGATCAGGCTGTCCAGCGTAGGAAGAAAGGTTGGGAGCAACGAGTGGGCAGAAACTGAACAATCGAGAGACGGCTGTCTCTGGGAAGTCAAAGGAAAGATTTTGAGAGAATATGGGCTTGCAGAATCAGGAGAGGAGATGACTGTCACAGCATTGGTTGTCAGGGCCTGCTGCTTCTCAGGTAGAATGGGATGGGTGAGGGCGGTTACCAGGTGGAGCCTTGGGAAAGAGTTGCTGAAGTGGAGGAGACCTCATGAATTGTGATTCAAGGTTTTTCCCCCAGGGGATGTTTAGATTAGGGCTGTTTTTGGGGTGGGAAAGAAAGCCTGTATGCCAGGTACTGGTCTTCAGTGACCGGAAGGGAATGAGGGACAGAAGCATAGAAGCTTCAGAGGCCAAGGCTCCAGCCCCTGATATGAGCCCCAGGAGGAGATGACTGTATAAGTCAGGGTCCTCCAGAGGAACAGAACAACAGAATGTGTGCAAAAATATGTATGTACTATATACACACACACGTGTATATATATATAGAGAGAGAGAGAGAGAGAGATTGAGGCAGGGAGATTGCTCTATGGAGGCTTGTGTTTAAAGTCTGATAGGGTAAACTGGCAGGCTGGAGACCCAGGAAAGAGTTCGATTTCAAATTCAAAGACAATCTGCAGGCAGAATCCCTTCTTGCTCCAGAAGCCAGTCTTTGTTCTATTAAAGCCTTCAGCTGATTGGAAGAGGCCCTTCACAGAGATATCCAGAATCCAGTGGGAATCCAGGAGGGGGTTAGTCTGCTTTTTCACCACCTGCCCCAAGCCCCATGGTTTAGGAGAATGTGCTCTTAGTGTTGGAGGGGATTGTTTGTAAGTTGTTTTTAAACGTTGTTGGAGGAAAAGTACTTCATATCCCATAGTGTAACATTAGTTATTCTTTCCCTTACATTTATGTTTTAAAGTGTCAACGTGTTTTGGTAGTAGTTATCTTAAGTGTATCATTTCAGACTCTCCATGATCTCACTGCCCTCAGTCCCCTTATCTCTAAGCAAGAGTATTGGAAAAAGCTTCCTTTACTGCTCACAATTGCCATTTGTCAGCTGTTGGCATACAGCCTTGAGCAAGGCCCTGGGTTATTTTGTTCTTATTCCTAGATTGACCACAGTGTCTGTATTGTGTGGCCACCCCTGTTGTTCTAGGAAGCAAGAGATCCTCCCGAGAGGCAGATCTGGATCACAGAACAGCTGCTGGCTTGTGACATTAGCACTTGTCCATCTGGAATAATAAAGCGTCTCCTGTCTGTCTTGCTGCCTGTGCCTTAGTTTTGGTATCGTAGTAGTATGAGCCAGAATTAAAAACAACATGTTGTTTCACAAGAGGATCTAGACATTTTGGGGGTGACATGGAACCCTTTGTGACAGGATTTATCATACTCCTTACTCTCCTACCACACCGATTCAGCATTACTATCTGAAATGCCGGCTTAGAGGTTGTGCAACCTGATGTTCAAAGGCACAGAGAAGGAAGAATGTTTTCTTAAATAATCTGACTTCTGTGTTTACTTGGGCATTACCCTGGACCACAGAATAAAGACTGAGCTAATAAGAAGCCTGTTTTGAGATACTTTGTGGGGGAATGAATTTAAGAGGCAGGCATCCCACACAGTGCCTGGCACATAACAGATTCCCAGTAAATGTTTGTTGAATGAATAAATGAATTTAAGGTTGTCTTTTGTCTGTGGCTCTGAAGAGCCATTGTTTGAGCCTCTGAAAACTGGAGAAAATTTGGGGCTGTAAAGTAGAATGAACTTCCTGTTTGGGGAAGTGTTCCCTGAACTGAGGGTAGAATTTTCTTAAGAATGACAAACACCTGAATTAATTGGCTTCACAGTGAGGTGATGATCCTGTCTTCTTTTGTAGTGCCCGAGTGAAAGCTGGAGAAAGTGTTCTGGTACATGGGGCTAGTGGAGGAGTAAGTATTTTTTTAAGCTTATTTTTAAATGGGATTTTGTTAATGGGTTTCACATTATATTTCTTTTAAGTCATTTTTAAAAGCCAAATTTATAAACATAGTCAATATATATTGCTTTTTGTAGTAAAGCTTCTTTCTGTCTTCTGAAAGTGATTCCTTGTCATTAGTTTAGCATTTCTTGATTAATAGATTCAACAGATCACCCCATTCAAAGTGTCTTTATTAGGTTTTCCACCTGTGTTGGGCGTGGACCCAGATAAACTGGGTTTGTTTTTGCCTTCGAGTAGCTATAAGAATATTTATTTAGAATTTTAAACGGTTTTTTAAAGGTAGTATTAATTCCGTGTTCCCTTAGATAAGGAAACTAAGGCTCATTAAAGCTTCACCTGTGTTGCCCCAGACTGCACTGCAGAGCTGCACTGTGAGTGCTCCGGCCCTTCTCTCTCCCTTCCCCTGCTCGCCTGCTGCGCTTTGATGACATTCACGGAATGCACAGTGTACAGCTGTGTCCTTAACACCGCAACCCGTGGCTTAAAATGCTAATGTGGGGAGGTGGGGAGCGGATGGAGAACTTTTAAAATAAGCCCTTCAGTGAAATAACCCAACACAGGGCTGTCAGAAGCTTCTTCCAGAAACTGGCTGTCAATCTGCCTCTGAGGAGCTTAGAGGAAAAGTTAGAGCTCTGAGGTTGGAATTTAACAAGAAATCCACATGACCTCTATCCTGCACGTAGAGGCTTTAGAAATTTTGGAGATGAGAATTCACAGTTTTAAAATACAGGTCCTGGGGCTACATGGCTCACCTTGAGGAAGCTGGTTAACCCTTTCAGAGAACTGTGTATTCTGCAGAGTAAATTGGCACAAGTAATCTATTAAAAATGGCACATTGTACCCAGCATAATGAGTAGCGTCCTGGAAATGTGAATTTACCACTAAAGGTGGCCAGGTCGTGCAAACAGAGGATTCAGCCCATTGTGTTTCTGTTACTTTAGATAGATGAAGCATGAAGTGCCACACTTAGCTTCCTGTCTACCTCAAATAGATCAATTCCGAAGGATTTCACAGATCAAACTATTTCCTAAAAAGACCAAGATTGTCTTTTTGGAGCTTGAGAAAATATGACAGATATACCTTGTCAAAAATTCCCATTGCCTGGCTTCACTGAAGAGGCTATTTTTGGGTTAAATTAAATTTCACCCAAAATAACTAAAGGATCTGTCAAACATGCATTTGTTTAAATTGTTTTAGCTTTGAGAGAGCTATCCTTGTGCTCTGTATAACAGGGAGAGGTTTCAGTAGGAAAGGGAGAGAAGAATTTAAAGAAAATCTCTTTTTATTCCCTTCACCCTCTTGTAAAAAGCTCAGTCGCTTCACCATGATTTTTTTTTTTTTTTTTAAGGCAAAATCCACACTGTTCTCTGAGCTGGCTGAGTTTGTTAAATCCCTGGCTGGCAGGGATAGGCTGGCGGCCTGGTGTGTGAAGTGCTTCTGATCCTCCCTGCCCTACCAGAGGGAAATAGTACTGGGTTTTGTCTTGCTTCTGTTTGTATTTTCTGTCCTCATTTAATGCAAATTCCTTTGGGATTATGGTGTGGATTTAAAATGGTGTGGAATTTATGAACATGGTTGTTATGCAGATAGATTGGTGGGGAGTGCTCTATTTTAATGTCACAAAGTAAATAGAAGAAAAATAGTTGACATATATTGGTATATCATCTATTCAAAGGAGTATTGCTGATATAATTGTTGACAAGAATAGAATAAATAGTGATTAAGTGCCTCTTTAAAGTAGAGCATAAAGAGATATATTTATGTTGTTTTTAGTATAGATATAGTTTTATTAGAGGCCTTTTTTTAATTAAAAAGTGTTTTGTGTGTTTTTATTTATTATTGAGACAAACAGAGCATGAGTGGGGGAGGGGCAGAGAGAGAGAGAGGGAGACACAGAATCTGAAGCAGGCTCCAGGCTCTGAGCTGTCAGCACAGAGCCCAACTCAGGGCTCGAACCCATGAACCGCGAGATCATGACCTGAGCCAAAGTTGGATGCTTAAACCGACTGAGCCACCCAGGCGCCCCTTTTTTTAAATTTAAAATAGCAAATCAGTAGTGCTAACTCCTTTGTATATTTTATTTCATGGAATTGAATGTCTCTTTCACTCATCAGACAGTGAGTTTGTTTGTTTTGGTCAAATCAAACAAATCCCTGCCAAAACCCAACTGAGTTCAGGCTCATCACTCCCATATGCCATACAATCTTTAAAGTCTATTTCAGGCATGAGAGTCTGTGATTCTGTTACAATTTTAATCAGTTTCTATCATCATTTTTCATTTTAAATCTTTTCTGTCATGCCCCATCCATGATTTTACCTTCCCCTTAATCATTGGTTATTAGTGAGGGGTGGTGTGGCATCATCCCTCCTCCCCCTCGAACATTTTACACAGTGTCTGGGGACATTTTTGATTGTCACTGGATGGAGAGCTTCTGGCTTCTGATGGGTAGATACCAGACAGTCTGCTAACCATCCTTCAATGTACAGGACAGCCCCCACAAGACAGAACTGTCCAACCCCCAATGTCAATAGTGCTAAGTTTGAGAGGCCCTGCTCTAAATGTATGTGACACTTACTTGTGCCATTCATAGGTCATGTAACCACACATAGATTTCCTAGAACTGTTATTTAAGTAGTTGCTTTTATCTATATCCCTAATATTCTTTTATTTCTCCTTTATTATAAGCACATTTATATAGTGGTCTAGTGATCTCATACAATCTGTGGCTCTAAATACCATCTCTAAACTGATGAATCTCAAATTTATATTTCCAATTCCATATGCGTGTTCAGCTGATTACTACACATCTTCGGTTAGGCGAGCAAGTACAGCTACGCTTGTTCAGAGGGAGTCTTGATCCTCTCACAAACTTGATTCTCGTAATCTCTTTAATCTTCCTCACCTGTTAACCTCCCCAGAGAGGAGACCCAGGAGACATCCTTGACTTTTCTCTGTGCCTCACCTCTCACATTCAATCTCTGAGGACGGTCCATCTTACTCCCATCACCACCTCCTTTTATTTGTCTCCCATATAAAATGTTCTTTTTATTAATTTTTTATTTCGAGAGAGGGAGAGAGAGAGAACCTGGGAGGGTCAGAGAGAAAGGGAGAGAGAGAGAGAACCCCAAACAGGCTCAACACTGTTAGTGCAGAGCCCAATGTGGGGCTCGAACTCATAAATCATGAGATCATGACCAGACCAAAATCAAGTGTTGGTTGGTCACTTAATCGACTGAGCTACCCATGTGCCTCCATCTGGTAGTTCTGAATATTTATTAAATATAATCCAGAGCCTTTGGATCTGCAAGGCTCTGTGTACCCTTCTGGCCACATCTTGCACTGTCTTCCGTGTGCCCTGACCTCGAGCCACATGGACGCTCTTTATGTCCTTAACGCCCCAGGCTCATGCCCACGTCACAAGGTGAGCCACACCATTCCGCCTATAGCACTCTCCACCAGGCTTTCCAGATCCGCACATGGCTTGTCCCTCACTTCCCTCAGGTCTCATCTCTTCAGAGTGGCCTTTCGTGATGACCTAGTTAGCCCTTCTTTCTGTGTCCTTCTAACACAATAGGCTGGGTTTTATCATAGTACTTTTTATCTTCTGAATTTTAATTTATTCATTTATTTGTTGTGCTTATTATTTCTCCCCTTTCTTAGGACATAAGTTTCTTACATGAAGTAACATGTCTAGCACATAGTAAACATTCAGTAAATGGTCATCATATGGATGAATAAACTAATTTGCTCATATATTTGTCTCTTCCATTTAAATGATATACTATTTGTTATATAATATTTTATACGTACAGTGGTAGTATGAAGCTAGTGAGCATGTTTTGAATATCTTTAAACTCTGTACAAAGCAGATGCTAACTACAAATTTTGATACAGTGGTTAGAGGCTAAAGTTCTACAGACTGATTTGGTCCAGCTTTGTGACTTGGTCCTTTTCCCGTCTCTGTGATCTGGGCAGGTCACTTACATTACGTAAGCTTTAGTTTTCTCACTTATGGAACTTGTTCTCTGAATTGTATCTACTTCATAGGCTTATAGTGAGGATAAAATAAAGCAATGTATAGGAAGTATTTTGTGTGATACCTGGCACATTATAAATGCTCAGAAAAAGTTAGCTATTGTTGTTCTTATTTCTTCATTTAGACTTGAAATTCCTTAAGGGTAGGGCAGGACCTAAAGGACCTTAAGTTTATTACATGTATTTAATAAACATTTTCAGGGATGCAAAGAATCTAAAACTGTGGGTTTTATGTTTTGTTTTTCAGGTTGGACTGGCAGCATGCCAGATTGCTAGAGCTTATGGTTTAGAGGTTCTGGGCACAGCTGGCACTGAGGAAGGACAAAACGTCGTTTTGCAAAATGGAGCCCATAAAGTGTTTAACCACAGAGAACATAATTATATTGATAAAATTAAGGTAAAATTAGTCCACAGTTTTATAAAAGTAAATTTTGTTTCTTGAGAGACTTACTATTTGTAACTTTTTTAATCAACCACTGTCTTAAAGTTGTTTTTTCTTTTTTTATGCATATGTGTGTTTTAAAGTCTTACTTAAAAAGCAGAGATGTCTAATTTTCAAACCTACACTGTCATTTGACTTGTTTATGTTTATCAAATAAAATATGGCCTTTCCAGGGCCTCAGCTATAAAAATTAGTACTCTTTAATGCAGTCACATTTTGAGTAAAGTTACAGCTTCATATTTAGAGCTGTGAGGTGTTCTTTTTAATTTTTTTTATATTTGTACATATCATATATTGTGAAATGATTACCACAATGAGTCTCATTAACATCCATTGCCATACATAGTTACAAATTTTTTTTCTTCCTTTTAAAAAAAAATTTTTTTTTATGGTTTTTATTTATTTTTGAGAGACAGAGACAGTGCGAGCAGGGGAGGGTCAGAGAGAGGAAGGCCCAGAATCTGAAGCAGGCTCCAGGCTCTGAGCTAGCTGTCAGCAAGAGCCCAATGCGGGGCTCGAACCCACGAACTGTGAATGAGATCATGACCTGAGCCAAAGCCAGATGCTTAACTGACTGAGCCACTCAGGCACCCCCAAATTTTTTTCTTCTTATAAGAACTTTTGAGATCTACTCTTAGCAACTTTCAAATCCATGATATAGTATTATTAATTATAGTTGTCATGCTGCACATTACATCCCCATGACTTATTTTTTTTATGACTGGAAGTTTGTACTTTTTGATCATATTCACCCATTTCACTGGTTCCTACCCCACACCTCTGGGTACCATGAGGTTTTCTTAATTTCTTAATATAATTTCTGTTGGTGTAACTTTTCCAGAGAAGTTAGGTAGCTACAGATTGTGAACTGGATCTGTCTAACCTAGGGGACAAAGTTTACTTTTAATTGTACGCTATGGAGGAATAATCACGGCCACAACCAGAGCGGTGAGGTAGACTTTAGTTACTCGTTGCATGTATTTCGTTGCTAGAGCAGAATTCAAGCTAATCCTCAGACTACTTGCTCATGTTGAGAAAGAATTAGAATTTTTCAGGTACTGATTACTGAGTAACCTAGGTCATTACAAATTGAGGAAAATATGAGTGAAGACTTATGTATTACCACTACATCATCTTGCCAAATAAAAGCTAGGTAAAGGCACTCTTTTGTTATATATCTAGAAAACCTAAAATTATCCAAGGATATTTATAAAGATGAAAAATGACCAGTTATTTTAAGAATATGTTTTTGTTTTGCAGAAGTCTGACCTTAAGACCTTGAGGTCTTGTGGCTTCTACATCTTCTAGTGACTCTCTCTGCCCAAGTCTCTCTCTTCCTAAGTCTCTCTCATTCTCCGGATCATTCCCTTAGCCTTTTATCAAACCCTCCACACTCTCTGTCACCACACTTCTTTTCCTTCCTTACCTCCATCACCTTCCTCCGCATGTTCCTTCCACTGCAGCTGCTTATACTGCTTGTCAGAGGTCACCGGTGGGCCCCTAGGTACCCATCTGCTGCTTTTGGCCTAGCCCTCATTCTGCTTGATTTTTTTTGGCAGCAGCTGCCCCTGACCACATCTCCTGAAAGCTGGTTCTCTTCTTACTTCCCGACTTCATTTCCAGTCCCCTTCCTCCTCATATTACTTAAGTGTTGCTGCTCCTTACGCTTTCCCCTTGGTCTCTCATCTTCCCTGGCACTAGACCTTCCTCCTGACCAATCTCATCTCCCGCCATGGCTTCAGTTAGTGCCCGCAATCTGCTGATTTCCAACACTGTCTCTGGCCTGAGTTCCTTGCCTTCCTTTCATCCACCTGCCGATGCCACCACTCATCTGCTCCCCCTAGACAGAGACACAAGGTTTTTTTCTTTTATATTCCTATCTTTTAATCACTGTTCTCCTTCCTACCCATCAGGCTGGTCACCTCCCTCTATCAGTTTCATCTCTGTCATGCCTTTCAAATACATCTTTCTTCTTTTTCTCTGTTGTGACTTAGTTTAATCTTCATATTCTCCAGCTTTGTCTTTTGTTTATAACTGACTTACTACCCCCTTCTATTTTCACTCTCTCCAGAGTTGTTTGTTCTCCTTAACTATACATATATATATACATATATATATACATATCCAGGAGGTAGAAATTTTTGTCTCTCATATTCCCTACTGCACCTCAGTGTCTAAAACAGAGTCTGAACACAAAAATTAATTAGTGAACACCTGCCCCCCCCAAAAGTCTAGATCCTTTAACATGACATTCGATGCATGTTTCCAGTCCATTCCAATTTATAGCCTCCTCTCTACCTCCCCACCTCTCTTGCCTCCCTGCCCCTCACATTCCCAAACACGTGCCTCAGCTCTGCTCAGCTACTTTCTGATCCTGATGTGGATGCTCAGGCTATAGCTCTTTGCTTTTCTGTTTCTTCTGCCCAGAGGGACTGCGCCTCAGCTGTAGTTCTGCTGGCTCCTCTTCCTCCCTTTTTGCTTAAGGGACGCCTGTTCATTCCTCAGTGTCCAGGTCCTCATCTCATGGAACCTCCTGTGATCATTACAGGTGATCAGGGTTGTAACTCTGTTTTTTGCCATAACCTGTGGTTTATTTCCACTCACGCAGCACCTAGCTCATTCCTTCACAGCTGTGTCTGCTGTATTGTCCATCTTTCTCTCTAGCTGTGTTTTGAGTTCTCTGTGTCCATCTTTGAATTTCCAGTACTTAACAATGCCTGACATAGGTATTCATTTTTTTATTAGAACAAAATGAATATAAGGTATATATTTATAACTTATTTGAGAGCCACTTTGGGATGGCCGAAATCTCTGAAAACCCAAATGGAAAGTAGTAGTAGCCAACCTGAGTATAAACCACGTGGGACAAAACTGAATGCACACACACAAAAATTCTGCATCACCAAACAGCCAGTGATTGTCTGCTTTGGGGAGTTTTTTTTAGTTTTTTTTTTAAGTGGAAGCCTTTTTGGGATTTGGGATTTGTTTTTGTTTCTCTGTGAAAATACATTTTGAAGACAAAACTTTCAACTAAGGAATAAGTATTTTATAGTCAAGTCAAGTCAAAGCACTTGAAATTTATTTAGTATAAATCTTTATCACTTTAGATGTTGTGACTGGTGCCTTGCAATTATATCATCACCTTAAATTAGATCATTAAAATTTTGTATGATAGTCTTAAAAATGTAGCATTTATGTCTTTTGAAGCACATTCTACCATATATGGGACTATGATAACTATTTTATAGGTTTTTTTTTTTTTTTTTACTTATTTTCTTATGTCCTCTGGGTTCTTTTTTATTACACAGAAATCTGTTGGTGAAAAAGGAATTGATGTGATCATTGAAATGTTAGCTAATGTAAATCTTAATAATGATTTGAAGCTTCTGTCACAAGGAGGACGAGTAATAGTAAGTATTTTGGTTTCTTTTTACCACATTGAAGTTTTACCATAATTTAATACTATTTTGCAGTAATCTTTAACTATAGACGTGCTGTTTTTCATAATAGGTTGTTGGCAGCAGAGGTCCTATTGAGATAAACCCCCGGGACACCATGACAATGGAATCTAGTATAATTGGAGTTTCTCTCTACTCATCAACTAAGGTAGGAAAAAAAGTGTTTGGGATCTTGGTAACTTAAACATTGGTATAGTTTGTCTAGTCAGGCAGACTGAAAGTGTAAGTAGGTGTTAAACTTAGTTATCTGACTACATGAGTATGTTAAGGATTAGTCACTATAAGATAACCAGGGTGAAAATGTAATTTTTTTTCCAAGTCAGGATACTCTTGAGAGAGAAAAGACGTATTCTTAGTAATTCCTTCAGGACAGTAGGTCTTTTGTGAACTGACACTGTCTCAGACAAATTGGACTTATGGTTACTCTATATAGAACTACTTTTTCTGTAGTTCTGAACAAGTTGACAAAAAGCCACATATCTGTAAGAAACTGTTTATGTTTTAGCTCTTAGAATCGGAAAATTTTTAACACTTCTGAAACTTGAGTCATATGTTCTTCTACAGACATACCTTTTTCTTCTACTTAGGGGGAATTTAGGCAATATGCAGCAGCCCTTCAAGCTGGAATGGAAATTGGTTGGCTGAAACCTGTAATAGGTTCTCAGTATCCATTGGAGAAGGTGGCCCAGGCTCATGAAAATATCATCCATAGCAGTGGGGCCACTGGGAAAATGATTCTTCTCTTAGAATGATTAAGCCTTTCATGTATTTCCTTTGCAACTAGAAGTTTCCTGCCTCAGTTTTACTTATACTACTTTTGCTCTAATTAACAGTCCTTTGATTTAATGGATTTCTTATATTGAAAAACAAGATTTATCTTTAGAGATCTGGGCATTGAAGTACAGTTTATTTTATAGTTCACAACATGCTTTATGCCTCCCACCGACCTCTAATCAAGGAGTTGTCATAGTAGGAAATAGAATGTTAGTAGCCATTTGGCATTGGGTACATCACAGAAATTCCTGGTATTTGATTATTAATTTCATACCTTGGACTAAAGCAAGCTAATTCAAAATAAGACTGTAATTTCCAAGCTTACTTGTCCTTGTAAAGGTTGTTCAGTATCTATTTAGCCCAGAGCTATATTGGACTCTGAAAATTTTCTAGACTAAACAAGACCCCTTTTCCAAACTAATCTCATCAGCATGGTAAACAAGGTCCAGAGAAATTTGTTTTCTAAAAAAATAGTTTTCTGATATTTCCCCAAATATTAGAACATTCACTATGTTAATGGGTGATTGCTAATTATCCATACATTCTGAAGATAGTAGCCTTATTTTTGTTATAGTGTGATAGTAGGTCCATAGTCTCTCCAGAGAGATACTTCTTGATGATTTGATTTGTAAAGAAGATTTAGTATTATCTGTGTGATGGGAGTCATATATTTTTCTTTAAATTACTAAACAAATTTGACATATTAAGAGTGATCAGCTTTTGTTTTCACAGCATGGTAACTTGCAGTAAATCCTGTAGAAAAACAAAAACTGTTTATTTCATCTTTATATAATACTTGCCTTTCATCTCATCTCTTTTACATTGTTCCTGGTGGTTAACTCCTGACAGTGTTCTGTGTTGGAAGTCTTTATCTAAACTAAATAAATGCCATCAATGTTATGTGCAAGGAAATGAGGTTTGATTGTTATTTTTGTCCTGTTTTCTTCATATGAGCACAGCCTCCCGTCTATGCACAAACACACATGCATGTGTATAGAGAGATTTAAGGAGTTTTCTCATGCAGCTATGGGGACTGATAAGTCTAAATCTATAGGGTGGGCCAACAGGGTTTCTATATTGCTGAATTCTTTCTCTGGGAAACCTCAGTTTTTGTTCTTAAGGCTTTTGACTGAGTGAGTTTGGCCCATGTGCATTATTGAAAATAATCTACCTAAAGTCACGTGGTAACTCATTAAACACATAAATAAAACATGGTGACACTACGTTGATGCATAAAACTAATCAGCACAAGGGGATGACATAAGAACAGAGGTGAAGGGCACTTAATGTAGCTTGGGATTTCCAGTTACAAATTTAATGTGTTTGATACATTTGTTATCTGCCTCTATCCAGAGTAGCTTTGGCCATAGAAGTACAACATAACTTGGGTGCTTCTGAAAGGGGGAAAAAAGAGGTAGCATTTTATTAAAAAAAGTTAATGTTTATTTTTTGAGATTAGACAGTGTGAGCAGGGGAAGAGCAGAGAGAGAAAGAGGGAGACACAGAATTTGAAACAGGCTCCAGGCTCCAAGGTGTCAGTACAGAGCCCAACTCAGGGCTCGAACCCACAGACTATGAGATTATGACCTAAGCCAAAGTCAGATGTTTAACTGACTGAGCCACACAGGTGCCTCAGGGGATAGTATTTTATAATGTCCTTAGCTCAGGTTTACTGAGGTGAGAAATTCTGTGTGCCAAGGGGCTTCCACAATTCACCCAGTGAAGAGCTTTTTTTCCTGCAAGAAAACACTCAAGAATAGCAAAACCTGTCAGGTCGCTTTGACCTGGCTCTCTCTGCCTCCTCAACCACGTCTCACAGACCCAAGACACCTCAGCTCAGTCCTTAGTTCTTTTTCCAGCACTACCCAGTTTTTAGGATGGTGATTCTATTTTACTTTATTTTTTTATTTTTTCTTAAATTTTTAATGTTTGTTTATTTTTGAGAGACAGAGTGTGAGCGGGGGAGAGATGGAGAGAGAGATACAGATCCGAAGCAGGCTCTGGGCTCTGAGCTGTCAGCACAGAGCCCGACATGGTGCTTGAGCCCATGAATGTGAGATCATGACCTGAGCTGAAGTTAGTGCTAAACCAACTGAGCCACCCAGGCACCCCTAGCATGGTGATTTTAAAAAAATATGTCATTTGAAAATTGTCATAGGACACAGTTTTATTATAGGGCTTTAGGAATAGCTCATATTTGGGGAACTTCTTGCATCCACGAAAAGAGCCTAGAAACATTATATCATCAAAAGGAATCTAGAATCACTTTGGTCTAGAGTCAGAATATTAGGTGTTGATGAGGACGGTCCATGTAAACTCTTTAAGAGTGAGTCTAGGGGTGCCTGGGTGGTTCAGTTGCTTAAGCTTATGACTCTTTATTTTGGCTCAGGTCCTGATCTCAAGGTCATGAGATTGAGCCCATACCTGCTTAAGATTCTCTTGGCCTCTCTTTCTGCCCCTTCCCTGCTCACGTGCATGCACACACACTCACATTCTCTCTCTCAAAAAAATAAAAAAGTGAGCCTAAATCAAATCTCAAGCCCGCTGCGTGATAGTTGCTCGTTAAACACAGCAAACATGCCAGAGGTTGGCAATCCCTGGTTGTCCTTTCCCAGCTTCATGCAGAAGTTCCTACGAAGATTGTAACAGCACTAGAAACTCAAGGATCCCTGTGCCAGAATCCACTGGGAATGTGTACTAACTCCAGTGGCCGTCATTTGATTCGTCGACCAGGATTAGCTGGAGAGATATTAGTAACAACCCCCAGCTCAGTCATAGGGCATAGTCAAACTCAGGGCACAGGAGCTGCGCCACCCAGAAAATCAAGTCCCTGTGGCCTGGATATCATCTGAGCTGGCCAGAATAGAGATCTATGCCCCCATCGGTGTTCATTCATCTCCCCTTTTGTTTCACCTGCATTCTAGAAACTACAGACTTCAGTTTTGGGTACAATTGCAGATTCAGGAGTGAGGGGGACTTTGCACTCCTGCATGTACAGTCACCACAAAGAAAATCTTGCAAATGGGTGGAGGGTGGAAGATCCCTAGATGGCGAATGCTGGAGGATGTATAACCCTTGGAGAAAGAGCATTTGTCTGACTTGAGCAATGGCAAAGTATCTAAAAATTGGAGGATAAGATGCTCCTGCCTTAGTCCAGCAGGCACTGGAATTGACACAAGGTATTTCTGAGGTCACCTCATTCCAGGTATAGATCTGAAAGGAACTGAACTGCCCTATGAACAGACTCAAGGGCATGTGAGACTGTCTGGCAGGGCTGTGAAAAGCATGGGTTTTGGAGGCAGACGACCTGGCTTTAAATCCTGGCCCTCCTACTGACCAGCTGTAGAGTCCTGGGCAAATGATCTAGTCACTCAGTTTCAATTTCCTCACACAAAACGTAGGAGTAATATCTACCTTAGTGGTTTTTTTCTTAATGTTTTTATTTATTTTTGATACAGAGAGAGACAGAGCATGAGCGGGGGAGGGGCAGAGAGAGAAGGAGACACAGAATCTGAAACAGGCTCCAGGCTCTGAGCTAGCTGTCAGCACAGAGCCTGACGCGGGGCTCAAACCCATGAATATGAGATCTGACCTGAGCCGAAGTCGGAGGCTTAGCCGAGGAGCCACCCAGGCGCCCCTCTACCTTAGTGTTTGTAGAAAGTAAACAAATTCTAGTCTGTGAAGTACTTAGTGCTCTGTCTTGCACAAAGAAGTGTTTATTTTATTTTTTTAACAGTTTATTGTCAAATTGGTTTCCATATAACACCCAGTGCTCTTCCCCACAAGTGCCCCACCCCGTTACCACCCCCCATCCCCCCTCGCCCTTCAGCCCTCAGTTCCTTTTCAGTATTCAATAGTCTCTCATGATTTATGTCCCTCTCTCTCCCCAACTCTGTTTTCCCCTTCCCCTCCCTATGGCCCTCTGTTAGGTTTCTCCTGTTCTCCTGTTAGACCTATGAGTGCAAATGTATGGTATCTGTTCTTCTCCGCCTGACATATCACTTAGCATGACACCCTAGAGGTCCATAGTGGTACTTTCTACAAAAGTGTTTAAACAATTAGTCTTTTTTTTTTTTTTATTAGCCAAAAAGAAGTAGTAAGTTGAGATAGAGAGAGGAATGAAAGGAAGTATCCTGAAATATAAAAAAATAAAATAAAAGGAAACCCCCAAAACCAATTCTTTTACAAGGAATAAATTATCATAACTGATACTACTGAAAACTTCATTAGTCATATGGGTAAATTTGATCACTCTCAAAAATGTAGAGAAAGATGAGAAAAAAAAAAGATATAGCAAACAAAAGACAGAAAAAAGAAAAATACACCTTTTTGAATTATATGTGTGCCACCCCAAAGAAAACAGAAAGATGAAAGAAATAATAATGAAAGACTTTCCTAAACTAACCAAAAGAGCTAAGTTTATTTACTGAGAGTTTTTATTAGATATAGGCAAAATTAATAAAAACTACTAGTTTATCCTTTAAAATGTTTATGTTGAAAGGGAGCATACAGAAAAATCATTATTTACAGTTATGTTATTCAAACTCTGGAGAATACAAGGAATAAATGGAAAGAGTTCAAACTTATGAGTTCAGAAAAATAGCTAATTGCATGATAAATATACAAAAGTTAATATAAACCTTCTGGTCAATTAGAAAACATAATGGAGAAAGATCTATTCACAATAGAAATACATTACAATTTAAAAAGCAGTGAAATATAAGTGACCAAATTTATAGGAAGCATACAGGCCCCCTAAAAAGAGAACTATTGAATTCCTGTAGGACATAATGGAATACTCAAAGATTTCTTGGTCAGATTCATGTATAGATTTCCCCCCTTAATACTGTGGAAATTCAAAATAATTCATACCCAAATCTCAATAGGACTTTTTAGAATCTTGAAAAAATGTTTCTAAAACTTTTTGTGGAAAAAAAATGGGCAGATAGCCAGACAAATTCAAAAAAATATTTTAAAAGTTGGAATGAGTCCCACAGACAGGAAAAATTTTTTCCGAAGTTAGTGTTACTAAAATATTAGTCAAGATCAGTGGAACAAAAGAGAGTCTAGAAATTGTTTCTCACTTTTGGGGGTGATAAATATGGTTTTTAAGTGGGGGAAAAATAAAGCTAGAGTCTTATTTCACATGTAACAACAAGAGGCTTTGAGATGGTTCAAAAATTGAAATATAATAAAATTATATAAATAAATGCATGGAGAATATTTTTTTAATAATCTTGAGAGGTGAACAGCCCCTTACATCATTACTCAGAAGCACATGCCATCAAAGAAAGAACATAATAGGAAAAGTAGAAAAAGATCTGTAATAACACATAAAGATGATTAATCTTTAAAAAAAATTCAAGTTATTAAATGAACACTCCCGAAGAGAATGGAGATGAGTGGATAATCCATGCAAGGATAGATGCACATGGCAGCAAACTTAGAGAAAGAGTTGTTCACCCTCATTAGTACTCAAGAAATGGGCGCTCATGGACTATTGATGGAAGTATAAAATTGCTTCCGTTCTGGAGAGCAGATAGGCAATGTCCTTAAGTTTAAAATGTGGATCACCTTTGGCCCATTAATTTCACTACAGGAATTTATCCTAATGAGATAGACATGTCTATAGAGCCATATGTCAAGATTGTTTTCACTGCAGCATAGCTAATCATAGTGAAATATTGGAAACAACCCAGATTTTCATCAATTAAGTGATTAAAAAGCTGATATATTTGTACAGTGCAATACAATGTAACTATTATAATGGTCATGTAGATCTATAGCCATTAGCATGGAAAGATGTTCAGAGCACAGTATTAGAAATATAAAGTTTAAAAAGCACATACAAAATATGTATAATTCCAGTTCTCTTTCACTGTGCTTAATTATGCATTTCAAGAGATGTCTGTTAGACACTTATCAGAAGGTTCTGATTTAGTAGTGGAGTTATAAAGGTCTTCCCTCAACACTTTTATTTTTTCAACATTTTCAAGTATTTTTGGACAAAAGTTATTTCTGACAATAGCTAAACTTTAAGAGAAATACTTCCTCATATAATTAATATTAGGTTCTAAAAAGTTTAATATAAAAACACCAAAACAAATGACTAAGTTTCAGAGTACGTATATATATATCTTACTGTGAATCTTCCATAATGGTATGCCTGTACATTCAGAATTCATTTTTATGTGTTGGTAATTTATGATTTATTCTTAATGACGTGCTCTGAAAAAAATTATTTTAGTGCATTTGTGTTAAATTTGCACTAAGTGGATTGTAATGATTTACTTATTTTATTCTGTTTTTGAAATAATAAATTGTCCTCATAAAATAGTCCATTCTGTTTTAAAAAGATAAAATATTCTTCAGGTGATGAGAACTGTCTGAACCTGGGAAAACTTTGTGTGTACATTTCTAGTAATGAACTCTCAGGTTTAACTCAGGGTTAATTAAAAAAAAAAAAAAAGCAAGAATAACTTGGGCTTATCAGTTTGCCTGGGCCGGATGTTTATTTTGATTGCAACATCACATTTGAAATCCAATTGCAAGCATCAGTTGTAATCAAATCATTTTTAGTAGGTATAACAAATGCATTTTAACAAAATTGGACCCATGTATTATTTGGTGAAATATTATTTTGCTTAGGAATTAAAACTGCAATTCTGTTTCACAGTGTATCTATACAATTTGGGTTTTTACATGTCTTGCCGTTTCTTTTATCCTAACGTAGGTTTGGGTTTATTAGCTGGCCTCACAGTCTTGTTTATAGATCTATCACTATAGCTTCTAAGTGCTTCTCAGATTATGTTCCTTTTTACGTCTAGCAAACTACATTTCCACATAAATGAAAACTCTTAAGTTGCTAGAATTCTTTGCCTCTTTATCGTCAGCCTGCAGGCTAACTAAATGAGGAGCACTGTTTTTCAGTTTTGTTCCACCCAGTGGTAAGCAATTTATCTGGAATTTTTATTTCACAATGAAGAAAGCACTAAGCTATTTATACTTACAAATTTATTTGTATTCTTGTGTCTTCATCTCGTCTTTCATTGGAAGTGATGACCATTCTGCTTATTAAGCATTAATTTATTCATCTTTTCTCTGAATCCTTTTGCTCTGGCCTCTTCATGAACCTTGCTCTATCGAGTATTCCCTGAATATTGTAGCTTCATCATCCCCCTAAGTACATAAACACCCCAGATTCTTTCCTGTCCTGACTTCCAGAACAACATTGTCCTGATAGTCCTGGTTTCTTCTTAGTTTCCTTTATAAACATTTCTTCTTCCATTCACCTTTTAAATGTTGGCATGCTTTACTTTTAGACTTTTTTTCTCTGTACATTCCTCTTGACTTGCATTAGAATCCAGGCATCAGTACCACCTTTGCACTCAACCTTTATCTCCAGCCTCTTCTGAGACCCATAGGATGAACCATCCACTGGACAGTGCTTGGATGTTCCACAAACTTCTCAAAGTCAGCATGTCCAAAATTAGACTGTTCCCAGTCTCAAACCTGTTCCTCTTCTTGCATGTCCTAGGTCAATGCATGAAGACAGCTTGTGCCTGGCTTCCCACATCTAGCAGTCATCTCCCAATTCTTCCCCTTCCCTTGTCTCCAGTATTGCATCTTATGGGCTAGTAACTTCAATGGCTTCCATTCTTTGTAACTACAGAACCTGACTCACCTGTCGCTACAGAGCCTGGTCTGAGCTCTCCTTGCTTCCTGCTTGACTTTCTATCATGGCATTCTCACTGGCTGCTTGGCCGTTATTCTTGCCCTACTTTGAATCCATTGGCCACACGGTACCAGAGTGATCTTTGTGAAATGTCTCATTAAAATCCCTTAATGTTGTTTCAGAAAAGAAAAAAAAAAACATGAACTCTTTACCTTTTCACAAATGGCACTGCCTCTTTTGCCTCAACCCTCGCTATATCTCCATCCTACCAACCTGCTTGTCCTTCCTTAAATGCATCATACTTTTGTATCTCTGTTCTGACATGCTTTCCTCCATGTCTCCACCTTCCTAAATCTTATTCATTCTTCAAAACACAACCAACATGAGTGTTCTGAATACCCCCTTTCCACCTTGCTGGTGAAGGAGGGATTCCCCACCCAAAACAGTGTGAGGTAGCTAAACATGCAACACCCAACACTGGCCAGATGAGACTGGCAAGAATTATTCGTCACCTACACCCACAGCCCAGGGAAGAGGCACTGAATGCCCCAGAAGGCCACATGGGGAGTTGTACTTGGTAGCAAAATGAACCCAAATACACTTTGGGAGTCTGGCTTTGTAGTAACAAGAGGGTAGAGTATCCCCTAGCTCCCACTGGGGAAAGTGATTAGTTTGAAGAGTTTTACAAGCTGTCAGAGAGGTGCTACCCATTACACTGAGGATAGGATGGGTCACAGCCAGTCAGTCTAGCTGACAGAGGAACAAAGGTGGGAAGCCATTCCCACCAGGCCAGGGGCATTTCTGAATAGGCATTCAAGAGTAGGGGAATTCATAGCTAAGCCTTCAGGGCCCTGTGAGTCTCAAAGATATGAAGGCAGCACATGGAATTTCAAGCCCTACTAAATATGATAATGTCCTATAGATGATTTTCCTTGACCACCCCTAATCAGAGTTAGGCACCCTTCCTCTCTGCTCCTAAAATAAATCTGAACACTTGCCACCCTGCCTACGGTATTCATTTCTTTTTGGAAGAAGGTAAGCACACACACACATGCCACATATAAACATGGAAACAAAAAAGCATACCTTTTACATCATTGCAATTTATTATTGATTTGCCTGCTTTGCTGACTAGAGGGGCATATATTTCTTGAGTGAAAAGACTCTGTCTTTTATTCCTAAAGTTGTCTCTGCCTCACTGAAAAGAACTTAGCAAACATTTATTGAATAAGTTAATAAATATTTATTATGCGCTGATTTGTGGGATGTGCCTTAACTTCTGCATGAAAATGTATTCGTAATGCATTTTTCAGGTATAAATTCCAAACACTGTGGTTTCACCAAGGGATGGGGAATTTGCAGCCGACGCGTCCTGGCACTGTGCCTGTCTTTCCTAGAAGCGTGTCAGAGGCTGACTGGAGCACAGGGTGCGCAGAAGGAAAGCAGCAGCCACAGGACCAGGGAAAGAGCCATGGTCTAGACAGCTCTGGCTCCCCTAGAAATACTTGGGGAAGATTTTTTCGGGAGTTGGATGCCCTAGACCAGACACTGGCCTCACTTCCAGCCCCCCGGGGGATGAGGACTGGGAAGATTTAAGTTAACACGCAATTCTAAAGTGACTAGAGAGTGAAGAAATCAGCTTCCAGAGCAGGGGTAGTTTAAAGTCCTTAAAATTTTTTTAACTATACCCATTCTTTGGCTGCGTTCAGTCCTTCTACTCATTTGATCCCTCATTGCTCTTCAATCCATTAGCCATAACCGGCCCTCGCATTCCACCAGGCCTGGTGGACCCTGGAATACCCTCAACTAGTATGAGCCACCGTCCGTCCGCAGAGTCACTCAATGAAACCTAGTCCTGCATTGAGCCTGCCGTCATCTCCAATCGCCAGCCTTACTTTCGCCCCTTCGTCTGCCCACCTAAGCTCTAGCCAGTCACAAGGAGCACGTCCTGCTGAGCCTCCTCATCCCATTTGCCTTTAAACCCAGAACTTTCCTGTCTGTACTCCTGTTCATGCCATTTATGCCCCATTATTACCCTTTCTCCAGATATATTCAAGAAGTAAGCATTTGATTAATGACAAGATGATCTCTCTACATCCCTGTGTGCAATGTTTGGAAAACGGGCAAGGCAGTTTCTCTCTGGACAGTAGAGAGAATGTGGGAGCAGTTACTAATCAGATATCACTGAAACCATTAATGAAAGGAAATTGTTATAAACCACATGGTAGGAAGGAATGTGGAATGGCTGAAGCTTAGTAGGATAAGCAGTTGCTAATCAGGAGGAGTGAATGTTTTTATCTTTTGATTTAACTTTTTTGCATGCACTAGAACTTAAGCTTCTTGAGGTGAGGAGTAAAACCTAACAGCACTGTAGAGGACAGGCATTCACGTGGTTGGGGAGTGAGGATTAAAATGGCCGGTGATGTTTTTCTTACGTGCAAGCTTTGCTAGATCAGGTTCTATTTATAGCTCCACTTCTATTTTTTATGAATATATGTTTGTAAGCCTTTTAATTTTATTTCTTCTGTAAAGACAACTTCTTTTCTTTTTTTACATATCTATTTTGGGTAGGCATACCCAGATTTAGAAAATGGAGTATGCCTTTTATTACAATTTCTTTTTACATAACATTTAAAAAAATTTTTAATATTTATTTATTTCTGAGAGGCAGAGCACAAGTAGGGGAGGGCAGAGTGGAAGACACAGAATCTGAAGCAAGCTCCAGGGTCTGAGCTGTCAGCACACAGCCTGACGCAGGGCTCGAACTCATGAACCGTGAGATCATGACCTAAGTTGAAGTTGGTCACTTGTAACCAACTAAGCCACCCAGGTGCCCCTTGTAAACTAGATTCAGGTAACTACCTCTCTCTCCTATCAGAGGAGAATGGGGCTCCTTACAACAGGCAAAAGAGGATTTTAGAAAATAAAATATTTTAAATCAATCCATTACAATTTTTCAGTTTTCTCAAGTACATTGGAAAGTGAGAAAAAAGACAGGATGAGGGGAATATGGTACTTAACAACTAGACTGTAATAACCTTAGTTAGGTTTAGTGTACTCTATATTTTTTCTCTGGACAGGTACAAAGGAGGTTCAAGTGGAAAGATCGATCTTTCTCTCCGTAATCCTGGTCAGTGTGTATCTAAACTCTCTGAAGCATATAAAGTCCCAGGTACGCACCATAACCCTGCACAACCACAAACCAGGGAGAGGCACGTGGCCCAGAAACAACGCTTGCTTATCAAGTGTTGTTACAAATAATGCTGTGTCTCAAGTACTACATATACACGCACACGATGTATATTACACATATATTTAATTTGAAGTTTAAACTGTATTGTGGTTTACATACACACACACACACACACACACACACATATATAATTTGAAGTTTAAACTGTATTGTGGTTTACATACCACAGAGGTATGTAAACATGTTGGTACATTAACTGTAAATTGCTGAATTAACACTTGGATCCAGTATGAAAAATTTGGCTTTATGTACTGTCAAAGCTCAGCTCTGGGTACCTGCCATCTTGCTTCAGAGAAAAATCTCACTCTGGATGATTAAGAGGGAAAAAAATGGAATTTCGAAGAAAATAAAAGTAAAGCTGATGAATTAAAACATTCATTTTCCTTTATTATTTTACTTGAATGAAACAAGCATCCAGACCTCATACTTTTTTTTAATTTAGCTTGAAAACGTTTAACAGCCTAATTATTAAACTTATATTCTAAATATAGAAAGTGCATAACACAGGTAAGGATTAATTTTTAGACGTCAATTCAACTTAGTAGGAAAAAAGCAGCTGATGTGCTTCAATAATAACTTCCACTTGTTTTTAACTTGTTTTATTAAAGCTTGCAATTCGATTTAATTGGCATGTAATTTAATTGCCACATAAGTTATTTAATTATATACCATAAATGGAAAATGTTGTTTATAGGCAATCGTATCTCTTTTGTTAAAATCTGAATCTTCCTGGGTCTTGTGTTTATATTATCGCTTCATGCTGATTATTTGCATTGCATGATTGAGTTATATCACATATTAAATTGATTTTGCTATTGTTTATAATGGGGTGTGTATGTGTGTGTTTGTATTTTTATGTTTCAGTAATTCAGAGAACCAAAATTTAACCCACTTTATTAATGAAAACAAAGGCCCAGAAGTTTCTTTGTGGAAAGTACAATGTCATGATAGTCCGCACATGCTGCCCACCCAGCTCAGCGTGCCCTCCCCTCCACCTGCCCAATTCTGGCACATTACTTTGAAGGTTTACCTTAGGTGTAACTTCTGCTTGGAAGGCTCTTCTGAACTCACTAACAAGTAGATGGTTTTTCTCTGAGTTCCTTTAGCAGAGTAACTATAATGCAGAGTTAGACAGACCAAGACCTGGTCTAATCTTGAGATTTTCCCCGTTCCTTTCTAGTCTTTGTCGCTTTCGATCTTTCTTTCCCACTCAGAGCCCCCTTTAATATTTCTTGCAGGGCTGGTTTAGTCAGACCTGGCCTAGTCGTTTTGTTTGTTTATTTATTTATTTTGAGAGAGAGAGAGAGAGGGAAGAGTGAGCAGAGGAGTGGCAGAGAGAGAGAGAGAGAGAGAGAGAGAGAGAGAGAGAGAGAGAATCCCAAGCAGGCTCTGTGCATGTGGGGCTCGAACTCGCAAATCGTGAGATTATGACCTGAGCTGAAACCAGGAGTTGGACACTTAACTGACTGAGCCACCCAGGCACCCAGACCTGGTCTAGTTTTAAGCTTTCACTAGTGTGGCAACCTTGAGCCTTAGTAAGCTTCAAGTTTCATGGTTGTAAATCAGGACTAATGGGTACCGATTGTTCTAAAAAATATAATATCATCTTTCTGTTCCTTTGCACAATGCTTGGCACGTAAAAGGCCTGTGAAGAAACTCAGTTTCCTTCTATTAAGTACTCAGTAAATACATGTTGAATGAATGGATGGATTACAGCTATCTGTTTCTTTTTCCAGCTTTATTGAAGTATAATTAACTACAATTATCAACTGACTGGTCTGACCCCCACTGCTCTATTTATCCATGGATCCATGGGTGGTCTTTTGTCTCATAAAAGGTAGAGAATAGTTCCTGCTACATAGTAATGGTTGGTAAATTGGTTGAAAACCTCTAGCTTGCCCACCTAACTAAAAACTTAATAAATACTTCAAACAAACATCATTCACTTCACAAATATTTGTTAAGCACCTACTCTGAAACAGACATTGTTCTATGCCCTGATTATATGTCAGTGACAGTCTGTGGTTTCATAGCATTTGAATTTTAGTGGAGAGAGAAAATGATACGCAAATAGATTAATTACATAGACTGTTGAGTGGTGATAAGAGCTATACAGAGAAAGCCGAGGAAGGAGCAAGGGAATGTTGGAAGCGGGTGCTATTTTATGTAGTGTGGTCGGGGAAGCCTTTCTATGAAGGTGATCTTTGAACAATGGACCTAAGGAAAATGAGGAACTGAGTCATGCAGACAGATCTCTGGACACAGAGCTTTCCAGGCAGGAGGATTAGCAAGTGCAAAAGCCTTGAGGAAGGAACTTCTCTGGTGTGTTTCAGGATGATTAAGGTGTCCTGACGGGGGTGGAATGAGGGAGTGGGAGAGTAACAGACGCTGACATCAGTGAGGAAACAGGGAGCCTGTAAGATCAGTGGAAATATTTAGATACTAAATCTGAGTTAGATGGAAAAATGTATCCATTAGCATTTGGATACAGAAGTAAAAACACTCTGCTATGTAAGAAGGAATGTGGTTTAGACGGGGAGTAAGTGCACGCCCTTGTCTGATGCTCAGTGGGCGCGATATATTCCTTAGATTTACTTTGACAGCAAGGGAAATCATCGCCTATTTTGCATTGTATTAACTTTCAATTTATAATTGTAGCTGTTCATCTAAAAATTTCAAACCTTGCTTTGAAAACATGTTATGGTGATCCAAATTTCCCGAGGCTCTGGGTGTGTTTTTTATGGGAGTATTTAAGCACTGTTGATACAAATTGGTGTCTCTGGGCCCTTGTTTCCAAATTGCATTCATTAAATGTTTTCAGGTGCGATCAATATTTTTTTGAAAGTCTCCAAATTTAGTTTGTAAAATTGCATGCTTGGGTTGTAGAGCAATTATGCTCTCATATGATGAGAAGTATTTTAACTCTTTCCTAAGTCTGCATACAAAGAGAAGGAAGACGTCTGCATTCATAGGAGGGGCTTTCCTCTTTGTTTAAGGAAAGGAAATGCGCCTTTTATTTTGGGCCATATAAGCATAAGATAATTCTTTTTTTTCTCAGAGTCCACATTTAAACGTTCTCTAATACCCGCTGCTGCTCTTTCTTAAAACACTTTCTACTGCACCCCTTCCCTGCCCAGTTCAGGTTTGAACAGCTTCCCGTTTTACAAGGACTCTAACTAGTTTTCCTCTCTTTCCTCCACGCTGGAGCCAAGCTGATTTTCGTCATGGAGAAATCTGATTGAATCACCGTCATGGTTATATCTTCCAATGGGTCCCTGAAGCCTTGATCATGAAATCCACACTTCTTAAACTAAGCTTCCAAAGCCCTTCAGGGTTGAGACTCTATTCTCTAGCCCCATCTCTCTCCAGGCACCTGAAATAAGCTCTGGTCAGGAAACAAGCGCTCTCAGCCTCTCAGCCTTGCCCACCTGCTGTCCCCTTAGTCTCCAGTGCGTGGCACTTTCCCTAATATATACCCACCCCTTGGCTTGTTGCCTCACAAAAATGGCTCATCCTTCAAGACTTGAGCAGCACCACCTCTGTGAGGCTGTCCTGATCCATGAGGATGGGTTGGCCCTGCAGCCCCCGTAGCATCTTCTGAGCGCCCAACCTAACTAGAGTGCTGACATACTTGATTGTCATCTTTATAGGTAGGAGTGTCGTTAGAGCTATTTCTTCCCCAGGCAGTGATTCGACTGTTGAATGCATCCGTATCCCCGGTGTGTGCAGGAGAGCCTGAGATACGCTGGGTGTTCACGGAAGATGGGTTTGCTGGAAGGAAGCTACCCGGGAGGACCCCTGTCGGAAGTAGTTTTTGCTGCTGTCGACAAGTGCAGTTTGTTCCTCGCCACAAGGTGTCGCACTAACTCTACGTTTCAGCCCAGTTTTTGGCTTTCCAGCTTTGCTCTCACATATTAATTGGGTTGTTATGGGAAGGAGATGATAATTTAGGCACTGTTTACAGAATAAAACTGATTTAACCTTCAGTTTTTCTGTGAACATTTTTTCCCCAAACCTAGCGTTCCAACTGAAATTGCCAAAGTAAAAAGGAAGACTTCAAATTTAAAAAAATGATTAGAGCGAAATAAAAATTCAAGATAGGGCATCAAGTGAAGAACACAGGAAAAATGTGAAGCACAGAATCAACACCTCGGTATGGTAATGGCTCAATAAGAGCTATAGCTACACAACGGTTTCTTTCCATCCCAAGCAAAACGCAAATTGTTTTTGGAATTTGAGCACAAGTGCTGAAAGGAAAACCAAGGGCTGAAATGAAATGTGCCTTGTTTGTAGGGTTTCTTTAACCTTGAAGAGCTCAAGATCGTGCGTAAGGAACCCTTAATCATGGATCCGTGACCCTCACACATGTAACACTTTCACAAACAGAACCGGAGAAAACTGAGAAGCAAATAAAACGAAATGTGTTAAGGCACCGGAGCCTCAGTCAGTTAAGTGTCTGACTTCAGCTCAGGTGATGGTCTCATGGTCTGTGAGAGCCTGCTTTGGATTCTGTGTCTCCCTCTCTTCTGTCTGTGCTCCCCGACTCATGCTCTGTCTCTTTCTCTCTCAAAAATAAATAAACATTAAAAAAATTTTTAAAAAGGAAGAAACGGAAATGTGAGAGAATGATATATGATCCTTGAAGGTATGAAGATATAAATGAAGAAGAATTTTTTTAAATAAGAAAAAAAGTGGCCTGGTACCCATCACTGAATACTTGCAGCTCAGAGCAACAAAGAGATAGAGGGTCCTTGGAATCAGAAGGTCCGGGTTATGGACTCTAAAATGGACTTGCTGTGTGCCCCAGGCCCACATAGATCTGACCTTGCAGATCAGCCGTGTTTCCAAACAAAAAATAATGTGTATCTTCAGTGTCGTGAGTGTCAAATAAGATAATGCATGTAAACATAATTCATGCTCTTTAAAATGCTACATTAACATAAAGTAGTCTTACAGCAGAAAAGTGAAGGCTACATTTTTTTTTTTTGAGCGTTTCCCTGCAGCAGGTAAGTGCTAGGCAGTTCAGATAAAAACACTTCCAGTTTCTCCCAGTGAGGTGAGATTCCCAGTCAGTGAACTGCAGCTGCCCCCTCTTTCCCATATCCCCTTTCTTTCTTGGCCCATCACCATGTTCCAATAAATATCCCTTACATATGGAAAGTATGGGTATTGCTACCCGTGTCTAAACATTGAAGGATCTTCCCTGGAGGTGAGCTGTACCAGAACTGGTAGTTTTCAGCGTCCAGGTGACTTCGGGTAGTGGTCAGTTAGAACTCGTGCTTCTGAGGAAGCTCTGGCTGGCTCTGAAGCCAACACATTCCTGGTGGAAGATTTCTTTTGAAGGAAAAAGACATAAACAAATCTGCCATCAGATCAAGAATACATTTTAGACTTCATGGGGTGAATACATGAGACTTTTCCTTGAAAATGTTTCTTCTATTACAGGGTAAAACCAGTTGGGAAGATGACAGTTTGAACCTTTTTGTTTGTTTGCTTTAATTTTTTTAAATATTCACTTTTGAGAGACAGAGAGTGAGTGGGGGAGGGGCAAAGAGAGAAAGGAGAGGGGGCAGAGAGAGAGAAGGAGACACAGAATCTGAAGCAGGCTCCAGGCTCTGAGCTTCAGTGCAGAGCCTGACATGGGGCTCGAACCCATGAACCGTGAGATCATGACCTGGGAAGATGACACTCTGAGACAGCAGGAATAACCTGCTGCTTTCTATCAGTGTGTACCAAATAAATTAAGATTAGTCCCTATCCTGACAATATTAGCAATCCATATTTCTAAGGTTATTGTCATCAAAACATGAACAGAATTATAACTTGTTTAATAGTTTGTGATTTGCATTCCAGGAATAATTGGATTTGGTGAAAAAGTAGGGAAATTCCAAGATCTTACTCAGCTCACGGTGTAGAAAGCAAACCCGACAGCAGTGTGTGTCCTCCATGTGACCCTTCTATTTATCCTTAGCTTTTAGAGAGATTATATTTGAGGTATTTGCTGCCAAAAGGAACCAAATAATGCAGGATATTAAATTTTCATCCTAAAAATGTTGTCAAAGTTTGGATCAGTATCACATACTGTTCCAATATTAGCAATCTATGCAATGGATTATAATTTCCACAGATTTTTGTGTGTACGCCTGCAGAATTTCATTATTTCCAAGACTGTTGAACTGAAACTATTGCCAGTTACTAAAAAGGCAGGGCAAATACGATATCAACTGCTGATCAGTAGCTTTCTTCCTTGACAGGTTTACCAGTGTTGCCATTTGGTGTTTTCTGCAGAGTGGAATTAATGTTGTTCCAGGAGGTAATGGCAATGAACTCCATCCACAATGGAGACTGGGCAGCAGGGCAACCTTGCATTTTGTTCCTTATCTGTAATCAGATGCTTTATCACCAAAAATCCTGTCTGTCAAGTTCCCCCCAAATAAGTTGGATTTATAACACAGGTTGTTACTTCTTGTTCTGATAATGAGCTGCACCACTGGTGGCTGCTCAGAGAACCACAGAGAAGCAGCGGACCTGTCACTAGACAGCGGACAATGGGAACTGGATATGGCTTTTAACTCCATGCCATTGATGGTACGTTGCCCGCCTGATTTGCTTAGGGCAACTAAAAACATCACCTTAGCTTCATTCAGGCTAATTGTCAGCCTGTACAGTGGTGCCAAACTTGAGAAATGATTGATGACTGGATATACGTCCTCAGGTACACGACTTTTCAGTTCATACTCATTAGCACTCCGTCACTCAAGGCTGGTTGGCCCCAAAGACATTAGTGGAGGCCAGCCGTCTGGTGAGACCAAAGAGCTCTGGGGAGGAGCAGCAGCACTTTCTCACCTGGATGTTCACGTTGCTTGTCACATCACTGACCAGCCCCGTACAGGAGAAGCTGGATGGCTTAGGGCCTCTTGATGACCTTGTTTGACACCCATTTGTGTGCAGGGGCGGTTCAGGCTGGACGCCATCTGGCCTGATTTGGCCAGCCGTTTCATCATGCGGCTGTTCTCCACTTGATGGATTTCCCTGAATAGCAGAGTGTGTCAGGCATTAGCTAAGTAAGTAAAAAACAGTGTACAAACCCTGATGCCGCTCATCACATTTCTTCTCAATCTAGAAAATTATAAAGACCGCCTGTCTGCGACTTGCCTTTAATTTTAGGAAACACATGTGATTATAAAATACATTGCTAGAATATCTATATATTACATCTATCACCTTTATATCTGTGTCTCAGACTCTCTTCTTTGTCCATGTATTCCTTTTAAACACATTCCTCCACACAGTGAAACAATCATTCTGTGCCTGTCACTTTGGTGCTTCTAGTGCTCTGCAGTTTAACTAAATTTCTATCAAAACTCAAATCTGTATGAACAAGCTGTCGAGCTTCCATCTAAAATCAGGGCTGGGGTGACTGGGTGGGTCAGTCAGTTAAGTGTCTGACCTCAGCTCAGCTCATGATCTCACTGGCTGTGGGTTTGAGCCCCATGTCGGTATCTGTGCTGACAGCTCAGAGCCTGGAGCCTGCTTCAGATTCCATGTCTCCCTCTCTCTCTGCCCCTCCCTGGCTCATACTCTGTCTCTCTCTTCTTTAAAAATAAATAAACATTAAAAAGTAAATAAATAAAAAACAAACAAACACAGGGTTGCTGTCAGATGCACCATGTGCTGAAGGATTATACCTTAATCAGGCAAAGGCAGCAAATTACACAGCAAAAAAACATTCCCCCCAGTGTGAGGGCAACAAAATCCAAGGAATGAAAGCATTCATGAGAGTCTTCTGGTGGCCTTCCCATCTCTGTCTTTGCTGAACTTCTTAGATCTCTGCTCCTTCCTAAGAATGCCTCGCTATTTAAAAATGACTCTTCTTTTAGGTTGCCTGGATGGCTTGCTTGCTTAAGCGTCTGACTCTCAGTATTGGCTCAGGTCTTGATATCATGGTTCCTGGGTTCAAGACCTGCATCAGGCTCTTGGGATCCCTGCTTGGGATTCTTTCTCTTTCTTTCATACTCAAAATAAATAAACTTTTTTTTTTAAAGAATTTTCTCCTTGGCCTTGAGAATTTTTGTTTACGTTTAGGGGAAAACTTTCCTCCCTTCTCCAGGGAGTTAACAGGGGCTGGAGTCGCCTGGAGATCCAGTGGCCTTCCCAGGTCTGTTACACCGGAGCTCCTGCAGGACCGGGCAGGGCAGCCTCTCACCCTTCAGACCTGCTGAGCCATCGCATGTGGGGGCAGAAACCTTCATCCCGCCTTCCTTCGAGCTTCCCACCAGCACTGTTGTCTGTACTTTCTTCAGCTTCAGTTGCCCAGTAGCTACTTGCTGGCTCAGGTGGAGACATAAATGCATGTATGGGCTTCCCATCACCTCTCGGTGAAGGCTCAGCCTTCCTGCAGCCATAAACTAGAAGTCGTAAACTAGAAGCCAGCGGACAGATTTCTAACCACAAATAATGTTTGTGCAGCCTGATAATGTTCTCAAAATTACAGAAATTCACCAAAAAACAGCTTTTCACCTTCTCTGGAAAAATAAGATGTGGCAATTCTAGAAAGCATTCTAGAAGGCAATTGGAAGCTGAGCCCAAGGGTAGTTGCCTTAAAAGACGGGCCCTGCATGTTTCATTCTTCTGCAAGGGATACAGAAGTGCTGATGCACAGGGGCACATGTACCCCAATGTCATAGCAGCACTGTCAACAATAGCCAAATCATGGAAAGACCCTAAATGTCCATCAGCTGATGAGTGAATCAGAAGACGTGGTATATATATACAATGGAGTATTACATGGCAATGAGAAAGAATGAAATCTGCCCATTTGTAGGAAAGTGGATGGACCTAGAGGGTGTCATGCTAAGCGAAATAAGTCAGGCAGAGAAGGACAGATACCATATGTTTGCACTCATAGGTCTAACAGGAGAACAGGAGAGACCTAATGGAGGACCAGGGGGAGGGGAAGGGGAAAAGAGTTGGGGAGAGAGAGGGACGCAAAACTTGAGAGACTACTGAATGCTGAAAATGAACTGAGGGTTGAAGGGGAAGGGGGAGGGGGGAAAAGAGGTGGTGGTGATGGAGGAGGGCACTTGTGGGGAAGAGCACTGGGTGTTGTATGGAAACCAATTTAACAATAAACTATTAAAAAAAAAAAAAAGACGGGCCCTTAAGACTGACCCTTCAGCTCATCCACACAGGCCTGTTACTTCCTGGCATCTTACATTTTTCTTCCGCCCTTTGAGTTTTTGACTCTTGGTTTAAAACCTTAAGGAGGAAGAAAAACATTCTAGATTGAACATCTTTTTCACCATGGAGTTGGCAGAGCTCGTTAATAAACAGAGAAGTTTTAGGTTCTTTATTTCTATTCTCACTCCCTTTTATAAGTTTTTTTTGTTTTTATTTTATTTTATTTTTATATACAATTTATTTTTTTAACATATGCAATTATTTTCCATCATTTGCAATACAGTAGTTTCAATGATACTCCAAACAGAAAAGCAAAGTAAAAATCAAAACCCCCATTTCTATTTCATGTAATTAGACTTATACAGAAATTAGAAGGTTAGGTACCAACTAGTTAATCACCTAATTTCACAGCTATCTGGAGTGGCAATTGTAATATAGCAGCTTATCTATGGTACATTCAAGATACATGATATAATTTATTACTTGCCCATAAGCTAAAACACAGCCTGCTTAAAACCTTTCCTTAAATTTCACCTCTATACTACAGTATACTTGAGGTCCATGCAAAAAAGTAGCTACTTTTTATATAGAAAATGGATGATTAAGTCTTTGGTGCTGTAAAAGCAACTTCAATTAAACATAACCACCCCCACCACCATAAAAAGA